>NC_079343.1:17098613-17427863 GCF_029582105.1 Oenanthe melanoleuca | reverse complement strand
AAAAAAAGAAAAAGCCAGCCAAGCACAGAGTAGAAAACAAGAACTTCCTCATGCATAAAATAGCAATAGACAAAAACAACAACAAAAAAGGAGATGAACAGTATGTGTTGATATTTGCAATAGATGTGGGCAAGAGACATGCATTAAATCTAAGCACTGTGGAGTATTAAAACATTTGTATTTAAAAAGCTCTCTGTTATTTTACAGGATATTAGTCATTCAGCATTAAACTTGTCATTTGTAGGCAAAATACCATGTATTTGAGTGATGCATTTTTAAAAAAAAATCATAAAATGTTTTTACCAGGTGCATGGATTTAAGAAACAGAAAAAAAAACCATGAAGTACCATGAGACTTTAATTGTGAATGTAGGAACTGGTCTGTATTATTGAAAACCAAAGCTCAATACCTTAATTCCTGCATCAGTCAGGAGTATAGTTTATAACTCACTCTAAATACAGAACACTAGAATTATACATCATAAATAAAACACAAGCATTTTTATAATCCCACCTGTAACAACCACTCTGTTCAGGTGAAAGCCTTGGTGATGTGAATTTTTCCTACTACAAGCCCTGGATATAATATTTGCCATATTTTGTATCTGGAAAATATGCCCTGATCCAAACACACACATTCAAATATCTCCCTGCCCAGCATTTTCTTACCATAACAACTTTACTTCTAAAAGAATAAAATCAGAAAAATAAAAACTCTATGTGGAGAATGGCAATGGGTTTGCAAAGAATGCAAAGAATGATAATTTCATGATGGGTTTTCAGCAAAGAGAACAGTAAGAGTGAATTTAGGAATGGTAAGAGCTGTGTACTTAAGAATGGAGATCCAGACATAGGCAAGGATATGTATTTATACACACACACACATGTTCTTAATAGCTTCTTGTATTTTAAATTTTGAAAGTCACCAGAAGGGGACAAAGTGGCAGCTAGAAAGGCAAACAACACACATTTCTCCAAACAACTTCCACAGAAATGAGCAATTTATTTTCTAGATGAAACCAAGAAAAGGTATGTCACTTTTTTTTTTAATAGCTGGCCTTTGGCAGGTATTTTCTGTAGATCATGGTTCCAGATCTCAGCTTTAATTACAAAGTGCATCAACCATCTCAATGTAAATATCTTGTCTCGTATCATTTCTGATTTTACAATATGGTAGAGCATGACTGGGGCTAGCTTTAAAAATAAACTGGATAATTTTCATGTTCATACAGTTCTGAGGTTCTCTGAAAAACATTTTAAAAAAATTAGACCATCTTTCTTAAATTCATAGAATTGTTTAGGTTGGAAAGACCCTTAAATTAACCCAGCACTGCCAAGGCGACCACTGAGCCGTGTCCCAGCAGCCACACTCACACATCTTTTAAACACCTCCAGGGACGGTGACTCAACCACTTCCCTGGGCAGCCTGCTCCAGAGCTTGACAATTCCTTTTTTGCAAAGGGGCTGACCTATTTTTAAGCAGTCATAAATTAAACATGTTTTTAATACAGCCATGGATCTGTTTCCCAGCACAGGGGCTCTCTGCTCATCCCCGAGCAGGAGGACTCATCCCTGTGGAGACACGTGGCAGAGCCACCAGGCACCACTCACACTGCCTGAAAAACAGAGAGATTATTTCTCCCACAAGCTCACTCCAGTCTGCAAATACAATGGACAACATTCATTACACCTTCAGAGAGATTTTCTGCTTTCCTGGAGCTGTGATGCTCTGAGTCCAAGAAACCAAAGCAGAGTTTGGCCCTCACGTAGCAGGCATGAACCTCCTTATATTTTATCTAAACACACAGGGGTGCTGTGAAGCTTAATTTATATTTTTTTAATTTCTGGGCAACCCCCTAAAAGAAGCATCAGCTCAAGACCCACTGTGCACAGGGCTGTCTAAAAGGGGCTCAGCCTGGAGAGGAGGCAGAGCTCTGCTGTGATCTGTGCTGCCTCTTTCACCAACTGATGCTGGAGACTCTGAAGTCATGAAAGCAGCATTAAGGGAAGCTCTGGATTAGAATTCCACCCCTTTCAGCAATAACTCTCATTCTAAGATCACTAAGAAATGGCTTTTGCTTCTGATTCTCCAGATAACTGATTACTCTGACCAACAGCCTCGCTGTGTCTGGATGATCATAAAGAAAGATTGATGTTTTGAGTCCTCACACAGGAAAACATACTGAAACCACAAGCAGATAAACAGAATAAAATCTTATGGCAAGAACCTACAAAACGTAGCAGCAATAGCCTTTTTAAGTAAAAATAAATCAGAACTAAAATTGCTTAGTGTGTGTATAATTTTTAGATATTTTCTGCAGCTTTCAATTAATATTCTACAGATAGTTTAAGATTTTGTAAATTAAATATATCTCTCAACTAGGTTTATTTCTCTAGCACTGACTGTTCATTCACAATATGGTTTTTTAGGGTTCTTTCATCATTTTAATATTCTTTTCAGGTAACAGAAACTAATTTTAAGAATATCAATACTAAGACATAATGGACTATGAGCCAATGGAAAAAAAAGGAATATTTTAGAGAACTGTGATTTCCAGAAGTCTTTTGTCCCCAGTTGCTCTTCACTGTTCTCATGTAGCCTTCTCTTCACCTTTTGTGAAGGCCCAATTAATCTTACTTTTTGAGCATTTCACTCTCAAAAATGGGCATCCATTACAAAAAAAAAGGATTTTACTATACTTAACTCACAAGCCTTCAAACAGATAATGCTGCCTTACTGTGTCAGCCTAAATTTTAGCTAAAGTTTATGTAATAAATATTAAATATCAACAAAGTAATCAGGTACCTTAACTAATGGGGGGAAAAGAGGATACTAAAGCCTCTAAAATTCTGATGCAAAGATGATTTACTTATCAAAAGGCTCTCTAAGGTTTAGTCTCAGTCTCATGTTGGTGCATACCCATAATTCTCATTAATGCTAATGGGAAATTAGACCCCTAAGTCACTTTAAAAAGGGGAAAAAAAATGATTCCTGCATTTTAGGTTTCCTAAAGGCAAGGAACAGTCTCACTACAAAAGCTAGAGAAACTCTGTGTGCAGGAGGCACTCCTAACTAAGCCTATACTCATTTAATTTAAAAATAGTTCTTGCATTATTTAAATTATTATTCAAATATTTATTCTGTTTGTATTGCAATCAATGCTAAGGCACTAACATGATGCATTTTTAGATCTTGACAGTGACTACAGTGAGCTTGCAGATGCCTTTCCTCTGCTGAAAATAAGAGAAATAACACACCTCCTGTCCAGTTAGCTAAAGAGTAATTATGCACTCAGAAATAATTAAATCTAGCCATATTAATTCTGGTTTTTATCATTCCCTTTGATGAAGGACTAAGGTACTTTAGCTCCCAAATACATTAAAGCTGATTATAAATTCTCTCTTTATGGGCTTGATTCGGCAGAAATTATCCCTGGCCTTTTGGAGTGTGGGAGGCAGGGAAGCTCTGGGTGTCATTAACTCTTTGGCCTGGGAAAGCCATTCATCATCAAATGGAGTCATGCTAAAAGTTGACACCATTTTGTAAAACAACAGTGCAAATCCTCTAAACTTAATAAATCAGTGCTGATGTATGCAGCCATTGTTCGGGCCAAAATGTTCTTGGGTAATGAGGAAAGTGGGGAAGAAAAAAGGACCTTTTGCATTAGGTTAAGTAGGCTCCATGGATCCAGCCATTTAGAAATCTCCATAGCAATAATTATTCTTTCAGTTAAGGTGTCTGCTTGATGGAAAGGGGAAGAGACAAGGCTGAGGCTGACTGAAATTATACTTGTAGAAAAATTCACCAAGTGGGTTGCAACACTGTGGAATGTTATAATAGATATTTATCTTCAAAGTTATCTAAGTGCCCCCAACCAGCTACTGCTATTTCTTCTTCATTAGCCCATTTCTTAATTAAGCATTGAAAATCTGTGAAGTGAAATTACCTCATCTTTTTTGGTTCCAAATATAAAATAATCAATTCTTTGTTATTTCTACCATCAATTTTGTGCAACAGATTCTTCAACTAAAAAACAAAACAAAACAAAAAACCTGTGTTGAATTATCACTACCTAGCAGATGTTAGCTGAGGCACAATAACATGTTGTACCTATCTCCAGTTTTTAATTTAAAAGAAATTAATGAAGGTTTTTAATTAACAATCTTCACACCTCAACCTTTTCTGTGAAGAAAAATCAAATTCTTATATGTTGAGATTGAAATATAACCCTATATATGCATATTTGTAAAGTAATGACAAGAGAAAGTTACAGCACAATAGTTAACTGATGAATAATTTTATAAAGTCATCTCCTTTCACTTGAAAATGAGAAAGTTCTCAGCAAAAATAAAAGAACTAAGATTCATTAGAGTAGATAAATTTGGAAGGTACAAAAGGCAGTTGGGTCTAAGAAGCACTTAAATGAAAAAAATATCTCCTTCTTTTGTCATACTTTGCTGCAACAGACAAAACAATCTTTTTATTTCTTTCTTATTTCCCTTTTTACTGTCTTGGTTTCACCACACACTCACTCCTTTCCTACTTATTCACACACGCCCCCACTCATTAAATTCCTTTTATATTGCACTTATTTGTAATATTCATACTTATCAGCAGGGTAAAGCCCTGGCCGACTTTTCTTTTTGATGGCAACATTTGCATTCATGTTTTAACAACAAATGATGGCACAAACCTCAGTAGTTTCACATCTCACTACCTGATTTGTGATGACAATCAAGCTCTGTAATTAGAGCTGCAAGTAACTCAAATTTGCATCTGCAAGTGAGTGACAGGTACAAATTGAACCCACAAAAGGGTTGCCAACTTTCTTTGAAAATTTACATGTATAAATGCTTTGTCACTAAAGAAGCTATTCTGACACTTCAAGACTAACTCCTGCTGTGCCTTTTATAACAGCATATTGCTGAAGTGTCACACAGAAAGAATATCTAATCCCAAACCTTTTTATTCACAAGCTTAATCACACTGGCTGGATCTTGATTTCCCTTAAATCTGAAGGAGTTTCATTACTGCATGCTAGATATGTGTGAATTTAAATAAGATTAGAATCTGGGAATGTAGGGAGAGTTTCACTCTTCTGCTTCCTGTTTTAGATGCAGCCTGAAATTCTCTGTATTCTCAGAGGTACAGGCACTTTATGTTCACATGTCCTGAGAACAGGCCCTTGGTAAATCCCATTCCCTTCAAAATAGGTCAATTTATAAATCCAGTTCCATTTCCAGGGGCTTTTGGTTCCATGGAGCCACTCAACATTCATGGCATGAACACACAATTCTTGTATAGGGGGGATCTGGAACAGGAGAGAGCCAAAAATCTGAGAGTTATTCTACACATCCTAATTTCTGAGGCACTCCAACTTTGGCTTAGCCAGTGGAAAAAAATATGCTAGAGAGGGGAAAAAGGAGTGACATTTATTCAATCTTTTTCCCCCAGTGGAAGTAAGGAATGGAACAGACAGGATAAAGGAGTGGGTATCCCACCCACCAGAACCAGACATGAGATAAAGAATGTTTCAAAGGGACCAAGACTCTGCAGGCCAGGGTTGGCACAGAGGAACAAAGCCCATGCCTTCATCCAGGAACACTGCAGCTGGATGCTCCAGAGGTGAGGGATGGGTGGGTAAGAGATGTGAAAAATGGAGGTTGTAAGTTGTTATATTGGCATTAACATCAGCATTTATGACTCCAGTGCCACCTCACGTGCTTATGTCACAAGCTCACACAGCTTTTACCATTCTATCTACATTAATAATTCAGGTTGTTTTGCAGACACTCCCACTCCAGGGTGACACAGTGCTGTAAGGAATTGAGTGCAGCATGGCAAGGCTGTGCCACCACCTGAGCTTTGAGATCATGAATCAGTTCTCTCTCTCTCCAGGTAATGACTACCATCCAGACCCTAATGAAGACTTATGGACAAGCTTAACTTTAAGCTTCTGAGTAAGTTCTCTGAAGTCAACAGGCTAAATCCAATAATATTAAGATAGATTCACTACCATTAACAGAACTGCTCTATTTGCATCTGGGCCAGGAGGTCAGCTCAGGAGTAAAAGATAAACAGACAGGAGCATCCCAAACTTCTAACTTCCCTCTGTTATTCTGTGGATAAATCTAATCAACAAATACAATTTCAATCTCTTGAACATACTACCAAAGCTCAGCAATGAAATTAAATTCTCCTTTTATAAATGCATTGCTTCTTACTCTGCGTACATACAAATAAAATTCTACATTCATTTTCCACAGCTCTTATAATCAAATTGCTTCCTAATTTTAAAGAAGATATGAACTTGCTTTAGACTACAAGCTTATAAAAATTGATCATATTTAGCTCATGCAATACAACTAAAGATCTATAATTTTAAGACCCAAATTTTCTGTTCCCAAAGGAAGATTTACAGCTGCCATGAACATATCAACATTAATCTTCACTTTCCCTTTAAGATCTCTCTAGAATGTTGTAAGTCAAGTCAGGATGCAATGAGTGCATCCTTTATATAAGGACATACAAAGACACAACTGTAAAAAATGCCATCAATTTAGAACTGGCAAGGTTTGTTCTATGTTTTTTTCTGCATTTTGAGGAAATTTGTGTGATCTTGATTCAGACAGGTAGGGAGGGTCATCTGCAGCAATTAGCTACACTATGAAAAAACATTCTCTTCTATATCTTGACATATATACAAAAATAAAATTATAAAATTAAATACTATTTCACTTTCATTTCATTGTTGCCTTCTATTCTCAGCCCAAAAACAACGGGATAAATAAATTTTCTAATCTTGTCCTGAATCTCTGCACACAGCAAAGATCCCACAACAGCAGTCTCGACAGGTGAGATCACTTTGAGATTCCTGCACAAGTAATTTCCTTTGCTAGGGACAGCCCTGGCTGCTGGAAAAACCTTCCTGACTAATTCTGCTAACTGCAGGGGCTGGTGTTACAGCAGCTATATGGGTTTGTTTATGGCACAGCTGAGCCTACAGTCCAGCTCTCTCAAGGCCCAGTTTCACAGCCCAAATAGCAGAGCAAAATTGGTCTTCATGTAACCATGTAATTGAACATTGCAGAGAAAATGAAGTTAATTGTGCATAATATTTTCATATAGAGTTTGGAATGAAATAAGTTCTCCCACCCCTCTTCCCAATGCACTTCATGTCCTCTGGCTTCAAGGCACATGCTTGGAGCTCCAACTCACTGCAACCTGGGCAGTGTTTTACAGCTTAGAAACTCACACTCCTGCAACCACAGACATCAGGAATGATATGCAAGTCCCATTTTCTCCATTTTCTGATTGAGCCACTATCAGTAAAATGATTCCAGCTACCTCACAGAGCTGAATTTCTTCATAAAGGTGGCAAAAGGGAGAAGAAACTTATTTTGTGCAGCTGAGTGTAATCCAACCCTGTCCTCACAAACACTCAGTAGGCAGAGGGGCAGGGAGTTTAGAGGTAAAGCTCACTGATCACCATTTCAATGCCCTTCGTGCTAACTCTGAACCTGCATTTCTTGCCACATTTTGAGTAGCATAAAGAAAATCTGATCCTATAGCAAGAAGCCAAGGTGGAAGTTGCATATTCTGAGTCACTCCCAGCAGGTTAAACAGGCAGAACTGCACCCTCCTGTTATTAAATGTCAAGGTTTGTCCCCAGCATGGGCCAGAACTTCCCAATGCTGATGCTGTGTGCTGGTACACACAGAACTGTTCCTTGTTGGTCTCCTGTGATCTCAAGGGCAGAAACAGAACTTCTGATATATCTTCTGTATTTGCATGTGCAGTCATGTTCAAATGCTTTGAATAACATTCACCCAATACAGTTTCTTCCTGAAAGGTGGAGGTGGAGGATTCTCTTTTAGTTATACATGGCTACATAAATATATGTGTGCACATATAGACAAGCAGGCTCTCCTATGTGCCTTTTAACATAGAGATTTCTTCCTACACTGTAGAAGCTCTGAGTAACACTGGAACAGAAACACATTAAAGAAATTAATACTAATAACCTGGGGTTCAGAACTACAGTCTTTCCATTAACTTGGATCTCAGAAACAATAAAGGTACTTCAAGTCAAATGTTTCTCTGCTATTTGAAGCTTTCAAAGCATCCTTTAAGACCATTTATTTGGACTGTGGTCACTAGCTTTTAGAAACATAATTATATTTGCTCTCATTACCACACCTTTTGACAGACTCAAAGTGCAGAGCTCTGAGAAGTGGTGATGGGAGAGCTGAGGGGACAGCACTTATGTAAAAGGCTGTCAGAAGGAAAGTGCCTGGCCCCACTTATCTTCTCATATTTACATTCTGTATTTTTAGAAGATCATAATTTTATGCAGGAAATCTCAAAACATCTCAGCAATGGAGCAGTCACAAAACCAGAACAGTACAGCCAGCATTGAAGATTAGTGGGATCAAATACTTGTCATAAGAAAAATAATTTTCATTTTGACAAGTTTTCAGTGTAAGCACTGTACCTGTTTTGAAAGTACAGTTGACTTAAGGATTCCCAAAAGAATAAAAGAAAATCTTATACTGAATGGAGCATGAAAGGAAATCAGCACATCACTTCTAATGTAGCAGAACTCCCAGACAGGCAGTGATACTTGGGACCACATATTTACACAGTTTCTGTTGACTCCTATATGGACAGAAGGCTCCAAACCCTTCTGGTAGAAACTTTGCCTTTCGTGCTTCCTGTTTAATAATTGAGTATCTTAACACAGAAGCTGGTGAATAGAAAATGATCATCAAAATGAAACAGATCTAAAAAATGTCAAGTCTAGAACTACAATATATTATTTACAAAAAGCATAGCAAATTTAAAAGCAAAATGTCAGAGTAGCCCTTGCTTCCATTTTCTCAACAGCCACTTAGGTGAGAGTTGACAGGTTTGGGACAATATGACATTTCTAATTCCTTATCTGCTGACAATAACTCTGCTCTCTGGAGGAAAGCAACAAAATGCAGAGCAGATAAAGGCATAACATTTCTCAGAATTGGACAAAAGGTACTCTCATTTCTATTTTTGTTTGTTTTCCTTCTGGAAGTCAGCTTGCTTAGGATCACAGTATGGGCACAGTTACCAGAAGTTTCACACTGACTAGTGGCATAAAATATACTTTCTTTCCTCTAACAAATATTGATAAATTAAATAAAGAGTATGCACTACTAAATTATAATGATGGTCCAAAATTTCATACGTGGGTCCTTTTGGTAACAAAATCACTAGTTAAATTAAACAGGGCATTTTGCAAGGACTATACACAGAGTAGTTACTTTATAATAATTTTAACTCTGTAGTGACAATTGTTAAGGTTGGTTTACTTAGAGTGGCCAATGGCATCTTCTCTTTAGAATGTTAAAAAAAAAACAAAAACAAACAAAAAACCAGAAAACTGTGAGGAATATTTTTTGAGACCATTTGAGCAAACAGTCCTTATGATCCTTTCCCAAGTTAACCAAAGTTAGTGAATAAAATATCACTGCATCCAAGCTCCATCCTGCTGAGCACAATGAATGCCTGCAGCAAGCACAGCAAACTACTGGCACCAGGACTATACTTTAGACTATCAAACTACCAAAACCACTGAGGGCAGTGAAGATTATTCCTGCAACAGACAGTCATGGCCTGTTCCTATGGGGCAGCAAGCATTGTCTGTGCTGTTGGGTCCATGAGCAAAAGCAATCTTGGTTCTCATTTTCTCCTCCACAGCAGAAATGAGTAGTTTCCACAGTAGGAGGCAGAATTATAGAATTAACAAAAAAAAAAAAAAAAAAAGAAAAAAGAATTTACAGTTTTCCTGTACAATTAGTTAGTTTGTTAGCATTGTGGATTCAATAATGTTTGGCAGTGTTAGACAGATTCATTCCAGCTCTTTAGCTAAGGGATTATTAACTGAACTGTAAGTGCAG
Organism: Oenanthe melanoleuca; assembly: GCF_029582105.1. Lineage (NCBI taxonomy): Eukaryota > Metazoa > Chordata > Aves > Passeriformes > Muscicapidae > Oenanthe > Oenanthe melanoleuca. The sequence goes on along the minus strand of NC_079343.1, from coordinate 17,417,931 downwards.
GGTATTTAATGTAGACAAATGGGAACAATCCAATTAACTTCAATTGTTTCTGAGAGCTTTTAAGTCATGCCTTCAGAGATATACATGCACTGAGTGTATATTAACATTGTGATTTAAATATACAAGAAAGTTTTAGAAATGTATGTGGGCATAGATGACTTTTACATTTTTTTACTAAAGTGAGAGTTAAAAAATAATTCTCTTTCTCCTGGGATTTTCTGTGCCTTATACAGTTTATGTGTATCTGCTGGAGAAAGACTAGATGCAGACAGAATATTTGAAAGCAAAATAAAAGGAAGCTTTTACTGATATCAGCTCCCCAAAAATAAATAATAAACTCTGTTTACTTGTCTTTTATTGGTGAAACCTGGTTTCCTGGAGAACACACCAGCCAGCCTTATTGATCAATAATATTCAGTAAGTCTCTTTGTGTTGAAAGGCTTACAGAATAGATGGAGAGTTTTGTCTACTTCTACATGGTTTGTAGAAATGGACAAACACAAATGAAATGGTCCTCTTAACAGAAGAAATTTAATAGTTTTGTATTGTCTGAAAGTGTGAAAAATAGAGGTGTTTTTTATATTTTAATGTAAAGCAATAAACGAACTTTGCAATCAGTATTGTTTGTAAATTAAATTTTTTTTTATATAAAAATCATGGTTCACTCTGGGTTTGGATGAGGTTCCAGTGCTTGCTGGGCTGGGCTGTGTCCTCAGCCTGCAGCTGCTCTCACAGAAGTTTTAGGGCTCTTCCTTGGCCACCCCTTCCCCATTCCCTTCACCCTCTGACTCCATCCCAACCCACTAGAAGACATCAGCACAAGAGCAGCTCTGGCAGATTTCCAGGGTGTGGATTTCAGCCAGCTGTAACCCTTCCTGCAGGAGGCTGCTTCCCAAAAACAGGAGTGTGATTGCCATGGGTGCAAATCCCACCTGAGCTGGCCCTCCTGCACTCTGAATAACATCACACACACAGAATCACAGAATCACAGAATCACAGAATCACAGAATCACAGAATCACAGAACCACAAAATAAAAGGGTTGGAAGAGACCTCCAAGATCATCGAGTCCAACCCAGCCCAACTCCTCAATGAGACCATGGCACCAAGTGCCACATCCAGTCTCTTTTTAAACACATCCAGGGATGGTGACTCCACCACCTCCCCAGGCAAAGCATTCCAATATTTTATCACCCTTTTTCCTAATATCCAGCCTGTATTTCCCTTCACACAGATTAAGACTGTGTCCTCTGGTTCTGTCAGTTGTTGCATACACAGAACTTGAAATTCCACTGATGCAACTCTGTTAAGAGCTGAGACAAACACCAGAAGAACTGGCTTACTCAAAGAACCTAATAAATGCTGCAATGAAAGACATCATTCTCAGCAGTGCCAGTGCATCCCTTGTTTTCTGAGGTGCCTTCCACTGGAAGCACCAACGAACAATGAAATTTATGTCACAGTGTGAGCAGAATGCACTGGCACTTCCTTAGTTCTACTGTGACACACCCAAATTATAAACACTAAATTTGTGAGCTCAACAAGCAAAGGCAATGTTGATAAGACTGTAACAAACACAGACCATGTAGACAGCACATCCCACACCACAAACAGCTCCCTGCAATCCCTCCACCTGCTGGCACCAGCCCTGGTGCTCACCTGCTGAGTGGCTGTGCTGGCTCACACAAAACTTCTTAACCAGCAGCTAAATCCCACTACCAGTTTCCAGAAATGAGAACCAGACAGCAATGAGTGCTCAGGAGTGCTCTTCCTTCACAGGAAAACACTGTTTTACTTCATTTCTTGCTGCAATCAATTCTACAGTTTCCTAAAATCAGTTAGTTCATTGTTAATTTTTTTCTGTGGAGTTCATTTCACGCAGACAGGAAGAGCTGAATATAAACTCTCATTAAAATGAGTGCACTGTGTAGCATCACACCTATATAATAGTCTGATATTCTATTGTTTTGAGCAATTAGTGCACGTCATTGAAAGCACAGATGGGTGATTCAAATCAGTGTGTGTCATATGCAAAATTCACAGAACATTTAAAGTCTTCCAACTAGTTGCTTCTGTCATATCTATTATGTCAAGTATTAAACTGCTGAGTCTATCTTGGGTTTCAAGCTTGAAATAAGGATCCTCCCCTTCCATCATCCTTCAAAGTAAAAATAACATTACTTGTGGAGGGAAAATAAAATATCTAGAAACCTACATCACTTTGGCAGCAAGAGGTTACATTTACTTCTGTCTTGTTACACCCACGTGCTCTGGCCGAGACAACCTAATAAAATTTCTCCCTTGAAAAAATGTTCCAATTTCATTTTGCTACAAAAAAAATTCCCCAAAGTTTCATTTCAACTTTGAATTTTAATTTTCTTAAGAAGAAAATGATATATTTAATGGACCACAGCTGTCTGGAAAGTACATATTTGATAGGCATACAGTACTAATTTGGAAAATGAGTGTGATTTACTTGATGAGTCACAATAAATGTCTGTAAATATGTATCCAAGTTTCTTACTAGACTAGTAAACTGTATGACATAGAAATCATTCTTAAAACACCAGTATCTTCCCAGAAGAAGAATGGATGCCAACTTTATCTGCTCCATCTTCCTTACTGCTTTCATGATTTTGGTTGATGAAGCACAGAAATAGGATATTGTCTGAGGGGGAAAATATTGAATGTAACAGATTTTCCCAATTTAGCAATTTGTAGAACAGAAAAACCATGACAAGGCACTGGACAGCCCCTGCTAGATGAAATAGCAGCTCCATTAAACCAGGCACCTCGGGCACTTGCCTGGCCCTGAGTGATGGGAGAGGCTCAGGCATCCTGCAGCACATTTGCTCTCTCCTTTGGGTTCTGCAAACCTGAGTTTACCTGGATTTGGGGCAGGAGGAAACATGGGGGACAGAATAAGGAAGGAAAAAAGTGCATGGACGTGACTGCATCTGATCATGGCAGAATCCCAGAAATAATCAGGGTGAAAAGACCTCTGAGATGGTCGAGTCCAACCTTTGACTAAACACCTCCCTGCCAGACCATGGCAGTGAATCCATGCCCAATCCTTCCTTAATCACCTCCAGGGATGGTGACTCCACCACCTCCCTGGAAACCCATCCCTTTCTCTGAAGAAATTCCTCCTAATGTCCACCCTGGTTAGGTGGAACAGCACAGATTGCTTAAAGCACTACCTGGTAGGACAAGTCAATCAGGTTTCCCTCTCAAACTGCTCTGAGGAAAATTGTGCAGGACAATTCTGGTAGAATCAAAACCCTCAGTTTGCATCAAGTCATCCTCCATGTAACAAAGACATTTGAATAATTATAGCAGTGTGTCGCCAGAAATACAACATTTCAGACTCAAACCTGAAAACATATCTATTGATAGCATTAATTTGAGATAATCAGGTGACTAATTGGGTGACTAATAGTGCTAATGAATAGAAAAAGAAGTTAAGATTGCAATCAGAGGCAAATCTCAGCTCCTAAAAAGGCACTAGGCAGAACAGTGAACATTATGCCATAATGATCACATACTTGCTTATTTGCTAATGTAAAAGTCTGAGCTGTTGAAAATTAAGAGAAAGTATGTTTTATTACCATCATAACCCATCAAGCTGTTTTAAAGCTGTTGATTTTTTTTTTTTTGTCTTCAATTTATAAAGAAAACAAACTTTTCAGAACAGTACAACTCAGGCTCAAAGGAGGCATTTCTTTGAGCAGTTTCTCATAGAAAGTAGAATAAGGAAATGAAAATCACCTCGTGTACCTAAGGCAGGTTGTACAGATGGGAAATCAAGGCTACAGTAATAGTGTGGCAAAACATTTAAGACATAAGCATTTGAGCAGCTTTAAACACACAAGTAACTCCTGTGAGCATCATTGACTTCATCCTGCTTACATGAACAGGAGCTGCTGAAAATACTTCAGAGAAGACAATTCAGAGAAGCCTTAAAATGTACTTTGAGGAAAAGGATAGAAAGGAAAGGAGATCTTCTGTAGAGTTTCCAGTTGATTCCTTTTGATTATTTTACCTGTGCTGGTGCTTTTCTGTTAGTTTAATAATTATACATTATGGTGCCTAAAGCTCTGTGTAGACCTCTCTAAAAAATAAATGTAAAGTTGTAAAATTATACCTTAACCACATTTTTTTTTCTTAAATACTTTCTAGAAGTAGAGATTAAGCCACTGCATAGCAGAAGAATGCTAGGAAACCTGGGGGAAAAATTCCAAAAAAGCTAATTAAACTTTAGGACGTGCTATCAAAAGCAAGTTAATATTTTAAGCTACATAAAATAATTTCCCCTTTCTTCTTTGTGTCTGATTGCACAGAAAGTTCTTCTAGTGGGCAAACTCTTGAGAATAAAATCACCATTACTTTTAACATATCAAAAATTCCCACACATACTGATACTTAAGTTAGTCAAAGGTTAATTAGCATCTGTGAAAGGAAAACTGCAGCTATTCCAGCAACTTTTGAAATAAGAACCTTTAAAAAAACATTTTAAACCATGAAAACCACACTTGGCTGAGTATTAGGAATGTGCTACAAGATTATTTACTTGTTACCAGCAGTGATTGACATAGAGAAGAAGAATCACAGAAATTTTGTGTCTAGTGTTAAACCTGACACTCAGTGAGACGATGAGCCCTTGCACTGAAACCCTGGAGTTGTGTTTACAACTCCAGATCCTTTTCAGTAATCCATGACTCCCTGATTATGTAAAATGCCCCCAAACAAATATAAGTACAGTCTTTTCTAAAAATGAGAAAGGCAGAAAGCCAGTAACAGGCCACATTACAAAAGCAAGTTGCAGTTATGCCCTACTTTACAAAGCTAAGTGGAAATCACGTGGCTCATAAGCCTTTGGTAACCTTTTGTAAAAGGATGAATTTCTGTTTTGCTGTGTTTTCTGAAACACACCCCACAACCCCAGGTCAATATTTTGCTATTAAAAATAAGTAGTTCACACAGCACTCAGATGTCTGAGATCATTGCAGAAATATCACAGGCACTTAAGCATATATTCAAAGCATTTTCCAGAAGCTGTTGCAGCATTTTATTTTTGGAAGAGTTAAAGGATAAAAGCAACTTTAGATGTAGGTTTCCTTTGGCTTTGGAGGATGAAAGGGATTAACAAAGGTCACAAGAGGAGGATGGAAGAAGAAATGGAAATAAGAGTATACTGGATGTAGCTTATCCTTTCCCTAGGCAGTGGTTAGAGGTGTCTGCAAGAGGAAAAGGGATTGACTACTTGCTGCCTGTTCCCAAGTTATTCCAGCAGCAGGATGGAATAATGGCCAAAATGGGATTTTCCTATTTTCTTTGTTAGGAGTAAGACTAAGGCTAGATGTCCTTTATCCAGAATTTGGTTTAGTGTAAAACTCTTAGCTCCTTGAGGCTAAGAGTTCCTGGAGCAGCTGAGTAGGACTCATGCTCCTTGTTTTATTAGGGGATTTGGAATAAAGCTGAGAAATGTACATCAGGCAGCCTTGTGCTGTTTATTTGGAAGGAGCATATATTAAAAAGAAGATTTTCAGTATTCCTTGAGATGTCTGCACTGAGAACTGAACTGGATTTACAACAATCCAAATTATTACAGGCAAAGTGATTCTGTGATTCTACAACAAGTGAAGAAAAAACAAAGCAAAACAAGGAATTCACTGCCCACTTGCCATGGCAGGCAGCTGCTCAACCATCTTCAGGAAATCCCAGCTCTGCCAGCTGTAATGGTGCCTTGGGAAGACAAATAAGAATCCTGTTCCAATGTTCTTATCACCCACATAAGCCCCACTGGACTGGAAAACCCTCCACTGCTACCACAGGAATTTGTACAAATAATGGCAGGAAGTCATGCAAGTTGCACTGCTCTTCTGCAGCAAAGCAAGAGAAAATTCCACATTTGAAAGAAGAGAACCCATTACCCCATGAATATCTGACAGACTGTAAACACAGTGAGCACAGCATTGCAATAAACAAGTTGCTTTTTAAATTCTGCATTTAACTCCATTTGGGATTGAAAGCCTTTTCCTAAAAATATTGAGCTATGCCCTTTATTAGCCATTATTTTGAATTTTGAATTACAAGGTCATCAAAAATGTTGCTGTAATTGATGCCTTGTTATTAAGTCTATGCACAATATCAAAGTTAGAGAAAAAAAACTTTCAAAAACCAGTATGGTGCCATGCATTTTGTAGGAGAATAGGAAGTCTAACACCACCTGGAGGCCCCTGGGCCTGAGAAGTACATATGAAGCTGGGAGTAATGTGGCTGTTTCTGACTATCAGGTTTTAGGCAGCACAATGCAAAGATTCCAAGTGTGTAACAGATGGCACCAGGAATGAGTCAGGTTGAGAATGCAAGACGTGATACAACTATGCTAAAATTAATTTCTAGAGTTCAGAAAACAGGAAACTGAACAGATATGTAACAGAAATGAGAAAATAAACATATATGCCAGTAAACTGCTTGAGATTACCCAGAACATACTGGCGCCACATGATATAAGTGGAATGGCAGGAGGGAATTATATCTAAGTACTGAACCTAGGCTTAACACAAGGTGACTTAAGCATAATTCTCCCTGCATGGTGAGAAACAGAAGCTTTGGGCAGCATTTAAAGGCTGAGCAGGGGGAAATAAAGTCAAAGATTCAAGTACTGTGCAAATTTAATACTAAATGCAATGTATAGGGTTATATAGACTCAGGGACTTCTGAGATCTGAGCTAAAACCATTGGAGGAATTTTCAGAGGCACAGAAGTGAGTTGAGCACTCTTGTTTTCCCTGCCTTTTGAGCCTCAATTCTTTTCTGGCTTCAACATTTCCTGTATTTATTCCTGTTCTTACAGCACTCCTGAGTGTGTGAGTATATCTTAGAAATGAATGACTTTACAACACATCTCACCTGTGAGGTACAAATTGTTTTGCATTTCCATCTGGAGAATGGAAAGCAGGTGAGTGATGAAATGGTTTGCTTGAGGCCACAGAAAAGTGTGGCAGAAGTGGTTTAAAAATTTCTCACATCACTGTGCATTCCTCTTCACCAAGCCTGTACACATTTTGAGCACTGAAAAGTGAGATCATTATATCCACCATCTGTCTGATTTGCAAAAGAACCCCAAACCTTAAGAAGGTGGATGATAGGCTGTTTATTTCTGTATTATTTTGCAAAAAAAAAAAAAAAAAAAAAAAAAAAAAAGGAAAAAGAAAAAAGAAAAAAAAATTGTTCAGGTCATCAGTGATCAGTTTTTAATAGTTTTGTTTAAGTTTTGTTTATGAGAAAATGTTCAACATCTTTTTCTCTACCTTCCTGCACCAAAACATCACAGCAGTGCTGCTACACAGAACTTTTTTTCCTTTTCTTGTTTTTGCTAAGTCCTTTCTTCCAAGAAACACAAACAAATACATTTATTTTCAGTCATTTACACCAAGCTTTGACATCTTCTGCAATTTTTTTGTGACCTTGGGAAAAGTAACTTCATGATTAATCAAGAAACACAAGACAGACCTCAGGAAGAAACAATAGTCTAAATACTTTCTTACAAAGCCTCATAATTAAGCCTCTTTATTATAAAAATTCTCAGAGCAAACTAAGGTTTTTTCTCACATTCACTGGAAGTGGATGCCCTTTGTCTTTTTTTCTCTGCTGTTAATTGCTTTCTTCATCTGTGTGGCTTAAATTCTATGATTCTTTTGACAAGAGAAGTATTCTAAGTATTACTTTTTCTATTTCCCAAATGGAAAAATATGAAAAGGTAAACATCCAAATGCCACTTTGTACTGCTTCATCTCCCTTCAGACAACATAAATAGTGCTTTCCCACTTGGTTTTAGTCACAGATATCAGCACAGACTCACCTTACTCTGTGTTAATAGATGCAGTCACTGCACAACCCTCCACAGGAAACATCTGCTGCTGTGCTACCTGGTCTGGGGGAAGGTGCCCTTCAAGGTCCCTTCCAACCCAAAACATTTTAAGATTTTCTGACAAAATACAGCCATGCCCTGCTTGGAGCTGCAGGTTCTGTGGCCAAGAGGAAGCAAGGATGGCTCTGTCATGGATGTGCCTTCCCCTGGGACAGCATCACACGTGTGTGCTGCTCTCCTACCTGTGTTCTCACTTGTCAGCTCTAGAATTTAATTTTGAGAAACCTATGGAGGATCTAGAAAGTATATCTTAATATCTCTGCTAAACAGACAAAAACAAATTCTCTGCAGAAAACAGAACCACCTGAGCAAACCTAGACCTGTGTCTAAATGCAAATGTGGTACAGGTGATACTGCAAAAGGGACTTTTGAGACTTCCCTCTCGTTCAGACTTGCCCTCCACACTCTGGTTCTGGAAAACTCCCTCTGTTGTCCTTTATATGCTTTTGGTAAACCCTAAGATAAGAGAGCTTTGGGGGTTTCTTTTCCTGCTAACTGGCTGAAATGTATTTTTCAAGGCTCACTGAGAAAAAGCTGCTGTAATGTTTTTGATTCTCTACATGTCACCACAGTGGGAAGAAAAATAAAGCAAAACCTCCAGTTTTTCTGACAACTTGTTTTAAAAGGGGTACATCCAAAAATCAATTATTTATTTCCCATATCCTATAAAGGCAAGACAAATTCCTGCTACAGGGTCTAATAATGAACTGTCATAGTGATTTGAATACTACATTCTTCCTATTCCTTTCTCCTTCTTTTTCCACTTGAACCTTCCCAAATGTCAGTCATTGTCTTTACAACCATTTTCAACTTCAAAGCATTTTAATGCTTCTCTATTTGCTTTCAGTTACATTTTACTATGTCAATAGAATATCCTTTTACCTATATTTTCATGCCTTGGTCCCACATCAATCCAAATCTCACCACACTCATGATTCTGGTTCTGTATTTTGTGATTTCCAGCCCCCTCTGGGAAATCTCAGTGGCTAATCTCTGTGGCCTCTTTTGAAGTCCCACACTACCCTTGCCAGAGTACATGAGAGTATTGTTTGCTCAGTTTCTGAAAGGGTAAGCACAGACAGATAAGAAAGGGAATCAAGATATTGGGAATTAAATCCAGGTCTTTATCATTACAGTTCAGAACACTTTATCCTGGCCATTGACGATTAACATTCAATTCATCATTATAGTTGGTAAATCATCTTCAAACAAAAGTTCCCTGTGGGGATCCCAAAGTTGTATGGTCATTTCCTTCCCTTTTTTTAATCTTAACCTTTAAGCTAATTTTCAAAGTCTTTTCCAAGGTTCTAGCAAAGTTATAGCTATGCCTTGCATCTTTTGAGTGCTTTTATGTCACTGTAAGGTATATCTATTTCAAGGAATAAATGTTTCTTCTTTTAATCCCAAAAAATCTACTTCTTTTTTTGCTGTAACTCCTGGTGATTTCATAACAGGGTTACAATGGATTTTTAATATCTTTGTCAGAAAGGGAGAGCTGAAGCTTTCATAGAATCCAGAACATTAATGGGTCACTAATACTGGTCTCCCAAAAAAAAGAAAATATTGTAACTGTAAATTCCAACTCTTATGTATTCCCCTGCCACTCTATTGGGCTTATAAAAGTCAATTACAATGTAGCTGCTCCTAAACCAGCAAAAATCAAACCTGGCTCTATATTTATCCAGTCCATCATGATTAAGGGATTTTTCTTCACTGCTGTGTTCAGGGAGGATCTTGCCTGGTTGTTCTCTGTAACCAATTTCCCATCCAGGCAGCAAAAGTCCTCACTCAGGTGTGGGGTAACGAGAGCATTGCTGATGATCCTTTAGGGACAGTCTAACACCAAGCTGCTGTTTACTGTGAAACTAATCCTGGGACATGCCAAAGCTCCCAGGTTAAAAATAATCCTCTCACAGCTATTCAGCATTTCTCCATGGTCCCCAAAAGACAAATTCCCCTGTGCTTCTCTGACAAAGCAGAGTGGGCCACCCCAGCCCAGAGGGTCACCATGGACTGTGGAGGTGACACCTGACATCCTGTGGACTCAAACAGGGGCTGGCATCAGCAGCACCAGGACAGAAAAGCAGAAAATGCACAAGAGTGGCTTCTCAATGCAGCTGCCAGAGCAGAAATTTGTTTAAAGGTCAATCACTGAAACCATCTCCTGTTCAAAAGACTCTTCTTCCAAGGTAGATCAGATTTCCAGGGGAAACAAATGGATGCTGTTTCCCTGCTGAAACAAAGAGTGTCTAAATGCCAGCTGGCTTGTGAGATTAGAGACCTCAAAGCTCCCTTTTCTACTGCTAAAATCACAATGTGATGCCATATTACACCGTGCAACTGCACAGAGATGTGTCCAAGGCAGATATTTGAGACTATCAGAGAAACAATGCAACTTTTGTACCTATTCCATCAGCTGGTTGTCCAGAATAGAAATACTTCACTTGCAATTACTGTGGCTGGAAATTCAGCTTCCTGACACAGATTTTACTGAAGAAATGTTTTTGTCTTTTCTGCTTGTATTAAATTACCTGGCACACTCATTTTTATTCAATTTGATCTTTGTTTCAAGAATTTTGCTATTAGTTCAATTGCATGGGTTTTCCACAAAATATTTGAGAAATTATAACAGTATCTACAAAGTCACATTTCCTTCTAGCATAGTTTTCACACAAAGATCAGAGGCAGTGGGTGTTAACCCCATGATGAGCTAATTAGAAATTACAATTAACTGGGGGAGGGAGGAAGAGCAGTGCAAACCAATATTGAACTGGGAGCTCTAATAGCACCAAAAAGCTCAAAAACTGTCAAGATGACAAGAAGTAAAAGCCCAGCATCATATATATATCAAAAGGCTTCCATACCACAGAGCTTTCTGAGAGTATCCACCAATGAAAGCTCCATTCCAAAATTATTACCTTTGCAGTGAAAGTAAATATACAAAGGTGGGCATGGTCCTGCACTAAAAAAATCAACACCTTGATGCCTGTGATCCCTTGGCTAAGCCAGAACTTTTATATATATATTTTTTTATACATATATATGAATGAAAATTTTCAATGAATTTAAAATGCAGCCATTTAATTCCTCAGTCACATCAATAGCTAACAATTTGCCAGCCCTTTCTTTCTCTACACTGATTCCCCACAGAATATTCAATCAAATTCAAGGTCCTGCTGTTGCACTTCAAAAGTCTCTAAGGAAATGATTTAAAATATCTCTGGGAGCTCCCTTTTCACCACACTAACATCTCACAAGAACAATGTTCCCCAGGAACTCTGAAGCTGCCATCCTCAAAGATGACACTGATGATTATGGGAGGCAGGGACATTCCCACAGAGGACTTCAGCTTGGGTTTGCACCAGAGAAGCTTGTGGTGGCAATAAATATAAAAATAAAGTGAAATTCACTTCTGTAGCTTGGTGTTTTTAAAGGTGGAAAGGAAATAAGGACAAAGGAGGGACATTATTGGAAGAGAGAGGAACATTATTAGCAGAACGAAAACACATAAAAATGTAATTAAAAAGTTCTATAGTCCCAAATATAGTGTGGGATGTAACACAGGTCAGTATTGCAGTTTCTGTTATTCCTTGGAGAATTGTTTTGCAGGGAAGGTACGTGAAGAGCCACAAATACACACAGTAGCAGACTAAAAATAACAAGTGTTTTTATATGGTAAACTTATGACTCTGTTAAAAAGATATTTTTAGGAAATGCTTGCTGATTTTTATTAACATAACCATTAAGACACATCCCATTTACACTATATGGGTCACTCTTTGGCCCATATTTTTCTCCTTGGACCAGAAAGGCTCTAAAGCTGCTTGTCAGATTAAAGGTTGCCTTCTTCACAAATTAAATGGCCAAATAATCAAAGGTTTATATAGCAGTGATACAACACACAGAGGAGCTGCTCGTTGAGGGGGGTTTGAAATAAAGCCATGAAACCAGGCCATTTCAGAGCTAAGCCTATCAGTCCATCTTTACCTTATCTCCTGTGTCTGGCTATTGCAGTAATCTTGTACAAAATCATTCAAGGGTATTTTGTCCCATGTGTGCTGTAACACTGACCTGGAGCAGGCATAGTGCTGAATTAATAGATAAGCAAGAGCTTTAGCTTCCATTTTCATTGATTTTATGGACTTAAGTTAAAACCATTTACTTATTTGAAGGCTTCTTTCTTCTTAATGTTATTTATTTAAATATATCTCAAGGATACAACCTTCTACATGGTACAGGAGCATGGCTCATTAACATGCAATATTTCATTAATCAGTAGCATTGATTCTTGAGGCTTGTTATAATGATAATGTGCCCTGAGACTTTTACAATGGATGTTACTCAACATGAGACTCTTATTCAAAGAAAATGCCAAAGACTTTTCTTGTGGCCCTTATATTCACATGAACAGCACTACTAAAGCCCACAAAAGGAGCAGACACATGGCTGAACTATTAACAGGATGCAAGATTGTACTCATGTTTGTTCTCAGTAAAGTGAAAAATCATCTTCACTGCTTTATATTGAAAATGCAGAAAGACACAAATAAATTATTTCTTTAAAAAAAAAAAATTGTTACCTACTTCAAATCTATACCCACCAAAAGCTTCTGCCTAAAATTAGCTGTCTATTTTGCCTCAGAGTGCTTGGGGATACAATCACACAGAGCCATGCTCTCCAGGCAAAGCTGCAAAGTATTCCAGGAATTAGGATTGCAGCACGTCATTCAAAGATTCTATTTTCTTGGGAATGTTGCTATCCCAAAAGCACGTGGAAACTTCACAGTGGTGAAGTTATATCTGTTTGCTTTCTGCCACTTCCTCCCTGCACATTGGGTTTAGCAGGGTCAGAGCTTTGCAGCCTCCCCTGCCTTGTGCAGTGGATCCACTCCAAAATCTGACATGGCCAAAATTGTGCAGGATCCATCCAGGAAAATACCCACCAGGACCACAGGTAAAGCCAGAATTGTTACCTGATGCTGCAAACCCCTTCACTAAAGCCAGGCAAAATGACAAATCGATGGTGACACTCATCCCTTTATTCATATAGGATAAATATATAAGCTTATTACTGGCCTATTCTATCCTATTTCTATAAAGCCATGTGGAAATGTTTCATATCATGAACATACTCAGATTACTTTCAGCTGTAGGAAAAAGGAGCCAAACTTGTTAAAAAGTAGCACTGTGTGTGTACATGTGAGCCTCTATGTGTCATATATATATATATATATATATATATGTATATCTGTGCACAAGGCACTTGTTCCCAGTGTCTGTGCCAGCCACTGGTGTTACCTCTGCCACCTGACTGACAGAACATCTCACCCAGGGCTGTGCCTCAGCCAAAGCCTGCACAGTGACATGTGTGATGTGCTCCTGCCAGGAATTCAGCTCTGCCTGCAAAACCAGCAGGTAATGTGATCATGACATACCATCTGGAAACACCAGGCTATTTTGTCTTTTTCTAAGAGGTATTCATTCGGCTTCTAAAAGGTCAGATTTGAACCATCTGTGATGTAACTGGTTGGAGTATTTGTGATAAAAAAGTTAAACCTCAGCTCAGACAGCTCAAGACCTGAAAATAATTAGAGAAGGAAATAAATTGTTCTAAATAATCCCTCTTTTTTTTTTTTTCTTTTTTGTTATTAAATGCCTGGCATGGATTAATTTGGCAATATTATTTGAGCTAATTTATTGCTATTTTACTTTAAAATATCATGATGATTCTTTTAAGTTTTTCCCTCCAGCTTTGACCAAGGATGAATAATTTCACATTAAACTTAGTTGCACTTTGGATCTTTTTTTTTCCTCCAGACTGTGCTATGCAGCACTAGAACCAAACCTGAGATGAATCAGGATCCAAAAACTGTTGGAACTGTTATCACCATCACCAAGGTTGATGTGAGCTGTTGTGTAATCCCTGGAACCACAGATGACATCTACATATGGGAGAATTGGAACTTCATCAATGTTTCAGACAGATATCTACTCTTTTGGATACCCACCTAAGACAAACAATTTATCACTCTAACAATCAGATATCAGAAAATCAGTGTTTATTAAGATGGGAGTATCTTCTAGCAGGCCCAGCAGGCTTGTAGGAAAAAGAAGGTAGCAGCTAAATATAATAAAATATAAAAAACTGTTTAATATCATAGAATTGAAACATAAGTTTTTCTTTCCAGCTTTAACTTAGCATGGAGTTAGATGTTACTTTGGCCAGAGGAAAAAAGGACACTTGCATAAAACCCCAGCTTTATTTTCGTACTACATAAGCAGAAGGCAAAAATCGTGGGCTATCATTGCCAAAGTAACCTTGTAATTTAGTAACTATTTATCACTTCATGAACTTTCAAGGTAAAGGAGGAAAGAGTACAGAAATAAAGCAGTGAACTAAAAGCAGAAGCTTGCATTTCCTAAAATATTCTACCAGTCATGCATTTCACCTTTTTTTCCTTATGACTATACCAGGAGAAGTTATGGTAAATTGATAGCAGTCACAAATCCTAAATACAGAGTCAAGCTTTGAAAAGCCATGCAGAAGTAAATGAGCCCTCATTTCATTTTACCACATCACTAAAATTTCTCAATGGCCTTTTCCCTGCACACTTCATATGCTCTCTGCTTCTTTCTTTTCCTCTTATAAAGGCAATGCTTCCACTGCTATAGGAAAAAAATAAACAAACCTTGAATGCTATTTATTTACTGCAGTGAGCAAAAAGCTGATTCAATTTAATAAGGTTATAATTGTAATAATTGAATGCTAGTGAAGCAATTTTCTTATATATTATGTTTGTGCTGACAGGAGTTCAATGAACTAAAGTGCTGTATATACATAGTCTACAGCCATTTGAAAATAATCAGTAAGGGAACTGATGCTTCCAGTGCTTTCCATATAAATCTAAGCCAAAGAACTGCATGCCAGGTTGTATTTGAATCTAAGGCAAAATGTCCCCCTCACCATTTGAATTAATATGAGAACAAAATGCCATTTTCATCATAAACAGCTCATGCCACAGCAAAGCCACAGAGTTTGCTCCTGCTTTTAACCCTTTTGAATTTTGATCTTGCAATTTTATATTTTTTTTTTTTGTCTTCTCCCTTAAATCTGTTGGTGTTTGCCCACCACAGGATGACAAAAGCAGCTGGGCTGGATTGCTTTGATATTCTATAAAAATATATTCCTTATATACAATTCTGTTCCATAGGCAGCACATTATGAAATGCAGTTAATATGGTAGGAAATAATCCAATATTCTCCAACTGAATTCTGAGTAGCACATCCTAATTAATGATTATTATTGTGGCTCCTGCACTGTCACTGTTAAGTTTACCCACACTATTTATCAATTGTCCTAACAACATCCCAGACTCATTTTAAAAACCAAAACAGCAGGAAAACACATTGAATTTACCTGTTTACCTCTTCTTACATTTATCCTATACAAAAGTTTGTTTGAAAACCTGTCATAGAATGCAGAATACATAGAATAACTGCCTTTTGATCTTCAATAGGTCAATTTTTCAGTAGTTAAGTAAAATTGGTGAGAACAAGTGTTTTTCAACCCATTATTTGAAAAGCTTTTTGCACTGCTGCATACTCATCCCTAGTTGTGGCAGTGCATATAATTCCAACCTTTTAGACCTGATAAAAACACATTACATAAAAACTACAAAGTATATAGAAACATGGCACTCTGCTGTTACCTATACTTTCACAAGTAGGAAGATGTCAGTCTAAATTTCCTTTTACCTAGGGAAAAAACAAAATCTAATTTCTGTGTTGTTGCATTCTACCTCAGTAATGCTAATCTATTTCTCTGGATGCCAACCAATGCTCCCAACTCATGTCCTTCAATAGACAATAACTACATTAGCAGATTTACTATTAAGATACAAAATTAAAAGGCAATTGTGTATTTCTGATTTTATGAGTCATTTACAAATGGTAGGTTTAGATGATGTACTCAATGAAAAATATCTGTGTGACTTCAGGTACCTCCATCCTGTAAAGGCCACACAGCAAAACTAAAGTATCTACTTTAATATATTACTGGTACCAAATTTCATTTGTGACAGCAGTGAAAGCAAGGACAGAAACTTGGAGATGATCTAGTGAACACCATAAGATTCAAAAACTTCAACCCCTAGAGATCTCTTTAGAAACAAAATAGATCAAAATTATGTTTTCAAAACAAAGTAAACAGCCCCTCTAAAAGCAAAGCCAAATTCTGCTTTGTCAGCAGGAGAATATTAGCTAGATGTGAGGGATGTTATTCATATCACTAAATACTTTTTTTAGAAGGAAAGATTTTTAGGTTGGTAGAGTAATCCCCATGAACAGCATAGCCTGTAACATAAAATACAAACTTTCAGCAATTGTTTAGTGGCTGCAAGTGAGAAATCTCCCAGAACCTGCATCATTTTTTACCATTATTATTATTACTGGGACTCTGGCAAAGCTCATGACTCTAAACAATCCCAACCCAGCAATCTCAGGGAGCATTTGAATCTCACAGCTGTGCTACACAAACTCTCCTGAACAGCCCAAATGCCACAGAGGCAATTTCAGAGCACGTGGTTGGGTATTCCTGAATAGACACAGCTCAGTTAGAGGCTGGTGGGTCCCCAAGATAATGGCAAACAGCAAGAGGGAACAAATTCATCCACTGCAGTTGGAATTTGGGGGAGTTCATTAAACTGCAGGACAAAGCTATGATGTCCCTCCAAACCACACATGAATTCTGACCTGTCAGTGCTTTACAACCAGGCAAGAAAAGCCGAATTCAGAGCTGGGCTTTGTCTCTCCAGTGTTAGCTTAGTGGATTATCAAAGCATTACAGCCTGTCCAGCCTCAGCCAGCACTCAGCACATCTCCAAGCAGGATCTCTTCCTGGGTACCACAAATGCTGCAGTAGCACCAGCAGCCTCCTCTCATCTCACTGCAGGCTGGTTTAACAAGTCTCTCAGCCCACCCAGCAACCAGCTGTAAAAAGGAATCAAAAAAGTCTCTGAGATATCTGGTAAATATTTATGTAAGCTTAATTTGCTTTAGAGAAAGTGTCATGTGATTAACCCTGCGAGTTCTGAAAAGAACAGCACTGGAAAAATTTCTTCACCCAAAGATTTGTCAGGCACTGGGAGAGGGAAGCTGTGAAGTCACTGTCCCTGCAGGTATTTAGAGTAGATGTAGCACTTGGGGTGTGGTTTAGTGGTGGCCTTGGCAGTGCTGAGTGCTCAGTGCTAATTATTTGATGGCTCTACAACTGTCATACCCAAAGTGTTTTTTTTTTCTGCTGGGGTGAACATTTATTCTATGATAAAGTGGTAGTGGAGACAATTTTTTGCAAAATTTCAGTGCTCACAGAAAGTGCCTCTGAAGCTACACTTGAACAGAAGAATTGTTAAAATGTGAGAGGCTTGAGAGATAAGCTAAAAGCACTTAAAAATGGAAAACTACTTGGAATTTGCTGGTATTCTCCAATTTTTGAGAAGTATATACAGAGTAGAGTCTTGCAAATGCAAGGACTAGTTCTCACCAAAAAAAAAGATTAAATTTAAAAAATGAAGAGCCATACCAAGTCAGTACTAGAAAATACAGCTAATGTTAAAAAAAAAAAAATTAAAAAATATAGATATATAAAGAAGTACCAAGAATAAGGGAAAACTAACTCCACAACTGTCTCCTTCCACTGGAGCTGTGGCCCATGACTGCTGGCTGAGGGTTTTCATTCCAGGATGCAATAATTGAAGGTCATGAGTGGAAATCCCCCATTGCTTTTAGTTCACAGCTAAACCAAAATGAAGGTGGGTGACAAACACTTCTTGATTGTTTCTGTCAATCATTTTTCCAGCTGAAATGAGAAAAACTACACAGGGTTAACTGAGGAAGCAGAGTTGGAGCTCCTTTGATATAAACGGGAATTGAGCTCATGGGACTTGGCTGCTGAGAAAGACTTTGTAACACATTTTCATCTTTCCCGGGATTTTTTTTTTTAATTCTCTAGGCATCTTGCAAAGTCCACATTTATTCACTGGCATTTAGGGAGTGAACCAAGCCCACTGAAGTCAATAGGAGTCTTTTCATTGACTTCAGTAACCTTTAGATCAGTTTTTTTTAGAACGACTGACAGAACAGAGATGGAAGATCTGATAAAACTCCCCAGTTTGGTGCAAGCTTTGCCCATTGTGTTTTTACTTATGAAAGGATCTGTAACATGAACTTTTTTCCAGCTATATGTGACAAAAATAAGTAAATTTGACTGACATCTTTTACTGTGATAGATGTTATGAGCACTGGATAGTGATCTGATGAAATATAATATATCAATCTTAGCCAACTTATGGAGAAAGAAAAACATGGCCCCAAATATAATAAATACATTATAAATACATCTCTGACTATTCCTGAGCATACATTGAATTAGCTATTGAAGAAATTGAATACAGTGAAATGTTAAACAAATTTAATTTTAACTGAAATCAACATGCCAAAACAATAGTGAATTTGATATTAAAATGACTAAGTATAACAACATGACAAAATAATATGGTTTATCAGAAAAGGCTTAAAATGAGAAAAATTAAAGCATTTGTCTTCCATGGTTAGACAAGGCATTCTATTCTGTTCATTCAAACCACTCTTGCTAGCTGATACAGTTTAAATATTAATATCAACATAAAATTTAAATGAGAAAAATAAATTTTAGACACCCAAAAGCAATTTTCAACATTCTAGTACTAAAGTAGAGCTTATTACTTGCTAACATGTCGCTTCCCAGAGCTGTGCATAAAATACACACTCACAAAATGCACCAAACCCAGAATTATTGCTTCCAGCCCTGCCAATTACCATGGAATACCTGCAGTGCCAAAGGGCATATCCCAGTCCTGTAATCAGCCCTGAACTCTGCCTCCCTGATGAGAACAAGTGAATATTTTGGTAAGGACTTCTCTAAATCTGGCCTAAGTATTTTAATATGTCCCATATCCTGAATAATTTTCTTGTGTTTTCAGGAAAGGATTATTCAGGTTCTTGCACCCCATGAAAACCAGGCATGTTTTCCCAAGCTAAATATTCTATATCACAGCACATTTATCCTGCACAGGTTTTATCACACACTTTAAGGGGAATTGCAAAGTTTCAGGCCATTCAGCTGGTCTCAGCAACAGAAATTGAAATGCTGAAACTAAAGAGGAAACACAGCTTTTACTTTTCACTGAGTAATAAGTTATCCAGAGCCCACTATAGTGGGCTCAATTTTCAAATTATTGAAAGATATATGGCTAAATTAATATTTCATGTTGTTTTCTAACAAAACCTACTGCAAGAAGCTACTCTGTGCTGGCACAGAAGAGAATGTCTGTTATTTCATAGACTTTCAATGCCTCTCATCTTAGACCAGCCACAGGTTACAGAAGCCAACCCTAAGTGCACATTGTAAATCTCTAGGCATTAACACATGGGGGCATAAAATGACTGCAGCTAACCCAGGGTTCCAAGTCACCTCCACACAGGCTGAGGCAGAACAAATCCTCTTGAACAAGAAATGGTCACCACAAAAGTTATCAGCTTTTGCTAAGACATGTTAAATTGTCTTAAAGACAATTATAAGGTGATGAAATCAAGAGCTTTTCCAAGAACATGTGAAACATGTTGGACTCCTTAATTCCTCTTTAATGTTTCTTTTTCCCCCAGCTTTTTAAAAATTAAATTCATTATTTTATGTATTATAGACTTCCTTTTCTATTATCCTTAACCCTCCTACTGTCTCCCCAGTACCTCTCTGCATCCTCTCATATTTTCCAGCCCCACTCAATTCTTCCTTTCCCTTCCTTTACCTTTGCATTTCTTGCAGTTCTCACCTTCCCTTTAGCTCCTTTCCTTTCTCCTTCAGCTTTCTCTCCTTCCAGAATAATTAATTTCCTCCACCCTTGCCCTCCCATCCTTTTATTTGCTCAGTTTTAAGGCATGCCTCAGTGTTCTCACTGGTGCCAGTGCTGCACTCAACAGGCAACAAACTCCAACATCTGCACTCAGAGACAAGGACTGGCATTAAAATCTGATTGCACAAGACTTCAGACTTGTTTGTACTATCTGAATGGTTTGACATGTTCTTTGCTTTTGGTTTTAGTCTTGTGAGGGTTTTGGGTTTTTATTTTCAATAGTACAGATACATAGTTTAGCAACCAATGCCTTTGT
The DNA here is from genome assembly GCF_029582105.1 of Oenanthe melanoleuca. NCBI lineage: Eukaryota > Metazoa > Chordata > Aves > Passeriformes > Muscicapidae > Oenanthe > Oenanthe melanoleuca. The sequence continues at coordinate 17,397,793 of NC_079343.1, read as the reverse complement.
TCAAGCACAGCCTGAAGGAAAACTGAGATAACCCCCAAAGTCCCCTGTGTCACATTATTTTCCACATATTTCACCCAGTATTTGAGAGCATAAAATCCAATCAATCTCATCCTGAAATGCACAGAGCTCTTCCCAGCTCTTTAAAGATCAAGCAGGTCAGTAGTTTGTCTTATTTATCCCACACTTCCATTAGGTTTTTGAGACAGCAGCTTTATTTTGCAATAACAAGGTGGCTTGGTGCTGCAGAACAGAACACCTCCTCACAGCAAGCCTCTGAGCAGTTTCAAAGGCTGCAATATTGAAATGGGAGAAACCAAGTAATTCTCATTGTTTGCCATGATGCTGAAAGATTTTTAACACTTTATATCTTGAGGATGAGCAAAAAGTACATCTCTATATATGAGAAACTTGAATTAATTAAAAAAGCAATCATTAGTGAGATTGCTATACACAGAGTATTGTAACATCATTTAATAGGATGAGTGAATGTTTGCAAAATGATAGAGCTATGCTCTTATTTTGTCAACAAGTGACTGTTCTAGTGATTTATAAAAATCCTTTCTTAGTTCCTTTTGTACAAAGAGTTTCCATTTTTATTTCATATAGCTCTGCCCACTCCAGCCTGGCATTTAATTATGAATTCTCAAGAAACCTCTCCTTCAATGTAAAAAGTCCCTTTTGTACGAGGCCTTTGACAAGAGGACAGAAGGTCCCCATGATTTTGCCTGTCTTTTGTTAAATCATGAGCTAATAGAAGCAAACCTTGTCATCTGTCAGGATAAACTGCTCTGTTACACTGCCACTGCTGGAAACCCTGCCAAGCAGGCAGCACCCAGCCTCAGCCTCCTCCAGAAAACTGCCACTGACCTGGGCAAGCAGCTTTTGTGTCCTTTGGGAATCCTAAATCCCAGCTTTGCCACTGATGTTCCTGTTTGTAGGTATTTTTAAATCTTAAAAGTCAGGTGAAAGAGTTTATATGACAAAGATCACCTAGAAGTCTCTAATCATGCCAGACAATCTCACACTTACATCTGCTCATCATTCATAAAAGGGATGGCATGTTAATGAGGGAAATAACCTGGAAAATTAACTCTTTCAAGTTTAAGATAGAAAATTTTCTTCAACACCAATGTCTGTGATCTAGAGGTCTTACAAAAACACAAAGACTTCTGCCCAAACAAAGTGTACAATGTCTTTAAAGATGCTGCTTGAATGATCTAAGAAGCAGTCTCATTGTTGATTCACTTTTGTGATATTTTTGCTCTTTGTTTGCTGAATCCTCACAGTGAAAATGTCACCTCAATTATTGCCTTTGCACTTGGGAGAATGTCAGGGACCAAAAGGAAGCATTATAATATCCTATGTACAAAGCTCAGTTCTGAAAAATTAAAGGCCCATAGAAAGACTCCAAATCCTATTTGGTCATGAAAAAAACCAGATACTTGCACCTCAATCAGTTTTCATTAACAGTCCTAAATTCACTGCAGATTGACCCCTATAGGGTTTAGGATCTATTTATATGAACTACATTTTGGCTAGTTGAGAAGTATTTGCCTCTCTTTACTATTCTTATTGATTAATAAATGAAAGCTGACTATGTCAGAAACCTTTTACCTTGTAACTTGCTGTTTTCCATCTTCTCTGCAAAGCCAGAGACTATTATAGAACAACTCCAATGCAAGAATTATATAATCCTAATTATCTTCCAAATTTAGGATATCTTGCAGATAGAATTTTTTTTTTATGTGTACCTGTAAGTGTGAATTTTGGAAGACTGGTGATTTCCTTATGGAAATTCAACTAAAACAAACAGGAAGCTCATGTAAATCGTGTGGCAAATTAAATGCAGATGACTAAAAATTATCAATAAAGCAGGTTGTGCCACTTCAGTTTCATGTGCTCAGATTTTATTGAGCACTCCAATTTATGTGTTGTCATCATTAGAGTTAATATTTACATGCTCCAATCACACTAAACGAGCAGGTCCTTAATTTCAGTGATTTTTCAGCAGTTACTCTAATTTCTGCCTCTTCACTTGTAGCTGGCAGTTGCTCTCTTTTTGCTACTGAGATATCATCACCCAGCTAGGGAGGTGTATGTACATTCTTTCTGTATCACTGATGGGTATTAAATGTTCTTACTTTGCTAGCCTTTCTTGTTGTGTTTTACTCAGAGAATTAAAAATACAAGGAATTAATAACATGAGCACATTTATGGGACGTCCACATTTATAAGCACATCCCTGTAGCAAAACTACACAGACTGAGATGTGAGAGAAACACATGAAAAAAAGTGGATGTTTCATAAAAAAAAAAGATTTAGATTACTAGCTATTGAGATTGCTATCACATAAAAGACACAGACAACACAATGCTAATATCTAGATATTAAATGCATACCTATTTATTTCCATTTGTGCCTCATCTACACTAAACCCTCCAGCTATTGAAAATGGCAATATTTTGGCTGAGCAGCAGCTTAGATGGCAAGAGCAGTAACAGCATCACTTTGTTATAAACTCCCCTACACAGCCCTCACCTCCAATTTGTGCACTTTGTCCCCATTAAGAGATCTGCAGCCCCTTTTCTGTGCGTGGATTGACCAGGGCAAGCCCCTGCACACGTTACAAACTCCCCTCAGAAATGCTCAGTGTTAAAAACCCCTAACCCTGGATGCTGTGCAGCAAATTCCAGAAGCAATAAGAACAATTGATGGCGATTACAGCAAATTTTATAAGACGGTAAAACAGACAAGCAGAAAATGTAAAGACAGCAATTTATGGGGCAGATGAGAGTGCAAAGCTCTCGTTCTGCCACTGCACCCCTATTGCAATTGATCTGCAGGACAGAAGCTCCAGTGTCAAGCAGCTTATCTCAGCATTTTGTTGACAGCCAGCCCATGAACAAAAGCCTTGGTGCCTGCTTCAGGACAAATCCATCCAGTCATTTTCCCAGCATGGGAGCTGGGCTTTTTGACAGGCAACGCTGAAGCAGGAACAGAGAAACCTGAAAATAAATGCAATTGTGCAATTCCAGCTTCTGCTTGCTGGAGGTCACCAGCACAACCTGTGGTTGAAAGGTTCTGGAAAAACATTCCAAGAGAGATCTGCTCTGAAGCCTCATGCACCAGCTCAGATCTGCTTCCAGAGCTGGCCCACACCTTTCATAATCACACTTTCACACAGTCTGTAGGTTGAAGGAGTCAGGATTTATTTTCACACAATATTCTCCAAAGCCAGTTTTTCAACTCACTGCACAGCAAATCTCCTTCAGCACTCACTGAGAATACTACTATCAGAAAATGGAGATTTCTTCACTCATATTCACAGAAATAAATAAGTAGTGTCATCCCTCTTTTTTATGGAAAACGATCATTAATTCCATGCCTTTGTTATATAGCTGTGTGCAACTCTGGTGGCACTCAAAGACCAGCAGACAAAGGCTGGCACCAGGTGCAACAATGGATTTTGACTGCAGAGTATTTTACATTCCTGTAAAGCAGCCCTGCAGGCACTCTGCATTATACCCAGGCTCACCCCCAGCACTGAGATGCTGATCCCACACCACAGGGTGCTGCCAGGGCAGAAACAGAAATAGCCTCCAACAAAGCTGTCAAGGAACTTCTCCACAGCAAAAAACCTCAGTCAGTGGGAGGTGAGACAAGGAGGGGGTCAAACACAGTCAAGGGCCTGTTGGGAGCTCAGCACGTCTCTGTACCATAATGCTCAGGTGAAATGTTTCCTTCCAAGGGCTCCCAGGTGTACTGGTAGTTAGAGTTCAGGTAAACTAATAAGAATTTAACATTCAGCATTTAAAAATCTTTACCACTGCCAGGGGTAAAGAGGTCTTCCTTGCCACCAGACAGGTTGCAATTTAGCAACTGAAGGGAAAACGCATTTCTTTGAGCAGTTAATTGGTTCTCCTGGGGGCTGAAAGCCATCTCAGAAGTTGTTCTTTGTTTGTAAACAAAGGTGGGGGGCAAAGAGTGCCCACAGGATCTGCTGATCCCAGAATTGCATTGACCTGGATACTTTGCCAGTTCATGCTAACACTTCAGTAAAACCACATTCCTCCATTCCTGATTATCCCCAAGCTAATTCTCAGGTGTAATCCCAGAGTTTAGAGCCCTGAAGCAGACACACCAATGTGCAGTGGGCACACCACCTGAAGCAATGGCTAACATCTCCCTTTTTCCAGCTCACAAGAGGAAAGGCACCAGCACAGCACGGTGCAAAGTCCCACAGAGCCCTGCAGGACCTGGCAGCACTCCCAGCAGGGCCCTGCAGCCCCACAGACAGCAGCTTTGGGTTTTACATGTACAGGTGGCCCGTGTTATATTTTCAGTACTAAAATCCTTCTCTCTGGGGCACTTTGCACAGCCTGTGAGCACGAGCATGAGCAGTGTTTGAGGCTGATGGGGCCAACATCACCCTGGCAACTGCAGCATCTCCAGGGATGAGGGTCTGGCTGGGGAGCCCTGGGCCCCTCTGCACCAACCCCTGTTTCCAGAGGTTTGCAGCCAGCCTGGAAAAACTCACCCCTGACAAAAGCACAGCACAAAGGGCCAGTCTCTGTTGGTTTTCCCTCTTTTGCTGTTGTTTACAAGCCAGAATTAAACTTCTTGCTAGGGAGTGTGGAAGGCAGAGCACAAGACAGCTTGCCCTGAAAATCATTGGCCCATGAAAATTTAAATTTGACAAACTGCTAATTCATGCTATTTAACTGCTCTCTTTAATCCAAGTGGCAATGTAAATAAAGCTAATAAAATCTGATGAGAGATTCATGTCTGAGTAAAGCAGTAATTCCTTTCCAAAGAAATACAATCCACAGATTTATGACACAGACTGGAGTAGCCATTGCAACCTCATGGGTAGTGGATCCTTGGTCAAATCCTGCACCCAGCTGGGCTAAACACATTTTTGCTTTAGATACAGAGTAGAAGTTTCACATAATTTTAACACATTCATTTTCCCACCGGCATTCCTCAGCCTGCAGGAGACACGTGCAGCTCTGCAGTTACAAAAACACTTCACTGGAATAAGCTCCATCAGGAGCAGCAATTTCAGCAGGAGAAACTGGAATAGTTTTTGGCAGCACTTAACTGTAGTCCTCCATGAAGCAGGCAAAAGCCATGTGCAAAGAGGTGCAGGAGCTCTGACTTGAGGGGAGAGAGGGGCTGCAGAAATTTTGTGCATCTTTGTGTCCCATGGAGGAAGAAGAGCTCCAGCCTCCCCAGGTACCCTGCAAGGGTCAGTCTGGGTGTAGGGAAATTTCACATCCCCTTGGAGCAACTGGAAATGCTTTATCTGCTGATAATCCACCTTCCAGCAGGAGGACACATAATCCCTCACATGCCTCACTAGTTGCATGAATTGGGAGAGAAATAGTTTTTCTCCAAAACTCAAGGACATTGAGGGGTTAAATGAAGTTCTGGTAGTCAGGCACTGAACAGTGTGTCAAATTATTGAGGGGTGTAAAAGTAATCAGTTGTCATTAGCCTAATGTCCATCCAAAAAAAAAAAAAAAAAAAAAAAAAAAAAAAAGAGGGAAAACTTCCATTTGAGTAGAAATTAGACAAAAACCAGAATTATGAAAATATGGTAGGAGGATTCATGACTGCAGTGTATAAATCTCTAAATCTGCCCAATCAGAAAGAACAGCAAGCCCATCCTTGCTGAGGGCTGAGGAGAGAAGGTCTTGCTGCTCCAAATTATTCACACATCAGACACCCTGGAATGGATTAAAGTCCTATCTGACAGCAGCAATCATTAAAGTGTGGTACAGAGCCCAGCATTAGATCAAAATGCAGCATCTAACACATATGATAAAGAGAGGAAAAAATGCATTATCCAAGATGCCATCAGTGTGGAGGATATATCTAAGTTATCTTATGCTGCCATTACTCAAATATCCCTAAAATGGTATAAAAAAATCACAGCCTGTGTGCAGACACAGCTCATGTCCAACAAGGCCTATCCATAAGCATCAATGATAACTGGACTTGTTAATTCTTACAGGAGGCAAAACCCCAACAAACTGCAATTCCATTATTATAAGAGAAGATTGACTGATTTAAAAATATACCTTGAAAAAAGGAAAAGGGAAAGCTGCACTGCAAAAAGTCTGCCTCTAAAACTGAACAAAAAAAATTCCTGATTGCAGTGCATTAAAAGCTTGAGTTTAAAAGATAGCTGGCAAGCTCTGATAAAAAACCCCCCAGCAAACAGTGAGGCATAATAAGAAAATTGAATCTATCAGTGAGGCATACATCCATTACTATATTAGGATTTTCAAAATATCAATAAAGATGCATGAAAATGATTATTCACTAAGCACTCCTGTTTATGTCTGGAAAAATAAAAGATATGTGGTTGTGCTACACAGTTCATTTAGAGGGGGTTTTATCCCTTTATTTTTATTTAAAGAAAACCAGTCGTCTAATAATGGCAGATTTTAAAAATGAGCAAAATGTTTCACATCTTCTACATGAATTATCTGCTTTCTAATACATCTTGGCACACTGCAGATATTCCAGAAGACTCAGAAATTAAACTCTTTGGGCAAAAATTGTGAAGTGCAAAGCAAATGAAATCTGTACCTGCAACTCATCGGGTTGACTTTGATTGTGAGCAAAACAGGTACCAGCTGCCAAGTGAGTAAAGAAATTGGAAGGGGAAAAAAAAATTAGTGCCATTCACCTTGGTTTTATAAACATGCTTTTAAGTCTTCTCCAAAAAAAAAAAAAAAAAAAAATTGCTCTCAGCTTCAGTTGACAACAAAAATCTCTCTGTGAGACATTTAATGTTGAAGCACACAATGTTCTAATAAAAAAAAATAGCATTGCACAGAATTAAAGTGGCACATTTAAATGTGCTAAATGTGCACATTACTATGCTAGGCTGACAAGCCTGAAAGTTATTGTGAGATATTCATTGCTCACTAGAGGTGCTGCTAGTATGGGTCTTTGAACATCTGTTCTTGGCCCTATACAATTTCATAGTGCTTTTACCAGTAATTCAAGAAAAACATAAGGTCATATAGCCTAATATATTACGTTTTGTAGAGCCATGAATACAAAAAGCCTTCACACAGGGGAATCCTGATTGGAGTCTTCTGTGCTGGAAAGCTCTGAAAAGGCCATCAAAAGGGATAATCAATTCAACATTTTCTGTGAGAGCTCACATAGATCCTGGTTGTATAAACAAACATCAAGGAGGCGTAGCTAAATGGTATTATGTTTGTATGAAATTTTAATGATCCTATTCTTCAAGCACTCTCCAGTTCTTGAATAGGTACTTTAAAAGAGTTTTAAAAAATATGGAAAGAGTGCAGAAAATGAACTATAAAATATCCAACTCCTGGTTAGGTGCCTTCCCCGAATGAAGAATTTCTTTCTAGAAATTGCCAAACCATCTTTTCTGAAGAAAAAAACAAATAATATTCTTAACTCTGAGACACTTCCAAAGAGCAAATATTTTGCCTTCGAAATACACCTCATTGCACCAGATGGTGTGTATACATATATTTTTTAATGTTCCTGTGGATGACTACTCCCACATACTCCTTACAATAGCACCTTCATCACTGTTCAAATCATCCAGACACCCTCAAAGGCACACAATTGCAAACTGAGTCATGCAAAAGACTAGCAAAGTGGAGTAATCAGGAACAAAGAATGCCATTCAGCTGCACAAAACTCTTGTGCCTGCTAACATCCCTCAGAGCAGTGCTACTATTCAGTACTTTATGCTTTTACCAAGATCTGGAATCATACAGAAACCCAGCAGACCAAATATAGGGAGGTTTTAAAGTTGCACATATTCATCCAGCAGGCTGGAAGGACTTCTTATAGTTAGTTAATGTTTTATTAACTTAATGCACCCATTTCTTTAAGGAATAAAGCACAGGATTCTCACTCCTGTGCTCTGGGCCACTCACAGCTTCCCTGTGACTCTGGTTCTTCTGGAGATGGTGGTTCATTTATCACCTGGGCAGGTGTGACACCCATGGCCTCAGTGCCAGGTTTACAACACACAGTAAGAACACAAACCTTATGGCCAGATTTCCTTTCAGCTGATCTCAAGAAGCTCAATTATTCTGCATGAAGCTCTACCTACTTCTCAGCTGAGAAACCTTGACCCAGCTCCTTCACTCAGAACCTCTAACATATTTAATCTTTTTCTTCTAATCTGTCTCTGCATTTCCCCCTCAAGTTTCTAAAAATGCAATATTTTGCTGGTACAGTTTGTCCATCATGTCAACCCTACCTTAATTTTTTTTTTTCTTTCCCTTTTGTAAGCCTTAGTGTAAAAGCTACCTTATAATGAACATGTCTTGCTGTAAATTAAACTTCAAAATTAAAACCCAGACAGCAGCTCCCACAGAGACCTGAAATACTGACCTAAACTAGAGTCAATCCTTTCATAGCCAGCCAAATTGTCAGCACAAAGTAATCATTCAATTCCTTACAAAAGTGTTGTCACATCACACCTGACAAACTCACCCTACAAAACCAGAAGAAATTTCCTCTGAGCCTGAAATGCCAGGCTGCCAGTTCTCAGCAATATTATTCAGGCCACATAGGAAATGGCCATCAAAGAAAGACATTCATTGCTTTCAATGCTGCTTACCGGTGCTTTGCTATTTAAGCAGATTATTCATCTCACAGCATAATGCCTCCAGCCTGCCTCAAATACAGATAAATGCATCAAATCCACACAGAGAACTGAGCACATAAGCTGGAGCACACACAACTCCCCACACTTCTGCCACGTCCACTGAAAGTGGATCAAAAATGACAGGAAAGAACAGTCCAGTATGTTTTGTTCCCTGAATACTCTGCTGCACACAGTGGAGAAAAGATCATCAGCTACCTGGTAGTAGCTTTTCAGATTCTCAGGGAGGATTTCTACTGCATTGAGTGCTGCCATAAGGTTAATTTACTAAGGATCAGCTGAAAAATAGGAATGATTAACAGAAATCTACCACGGCTTTGTTCTTACCCATCATGTTTGATTTACAGAAATACATTTCCACAAACCAGCACTGAATAATGAATGAACAGTGTCAGGAAAAAAATAATTTCTGATATCACTACACATTTTTCTCTTCAGTAACTTCTTGAATTGAAGGCCCAGACAGACCTCTGCTTTCATCTCTCTCTGTCTAGTTTATGCTGCAACAGTAGTGCTGGTTCAAGGCTCTTAAGGTTTTTAATTTAACTAGCAAAGGATGTAGTAAAGCACCACATCACAGAATGCAGAACAAGCAAAAGAGCTTTGAAATTGTTATTCCTTTAAGGCAGCTGCTGAGTAATAATGCTGGTTAAATTATGCAAGCAACACTGCATTCTCCCACAGACACACATTTAATATCTCCTGAGGTTTAGTGTGTTACATAGTCAAATGAAAAATGTGAAGATTCTCTTATAAGATTTCTTTGTAAAAATGCTCCTAGAGATAGCAACAGTTCCATGGAGAAGAATTTAGTAACAGACTTTTTTTCCATATCTATAGCATAAGTATTAAAAGGGAAATTAAATTCATGAAAGTTCTTTAAAGAAAACCAGAAAATTACAGTGCCTTGGACTGTATATTCCTTTCAAAGTCCCAACTCTCAGCCCCAAAAGGAGCAGTCCCAGTTTGTGCAGCACTTTCCAGATGAGGTGCTGCATGTCTTCATTCTGCACTGACGCAATTTTTTGCTTTTTCATCCGTGGCATTCCTACCATGATGCAAAGCAGTTTTGCTGAAGCCTTTCAAAGAGATGTTCAGGGTACTAAACTCCCTCTCATCCAAACAGAAATGCTGAAATGCAATGGCATCTGGAAGCAGAATTTGTATTTAGTTGTTTATTTTTCCCCAGTCATGGAATATATTTTGGTTTGGTGTGTCTTCTTCTGTCTCCCCAACGTAAGCAACACATCTTGATCTTAGCAGAAGATTATTCACTGAGCAGTGATGCAGACAAGAGTCTAAAAACTGCAAATCTGAACTGAGGGACTACAAAACTTTACTGTGAGTGCAGATAAGTATCTTGTCTCTGCATGTGAAGCCTTAATCTCTTCAGAGGACCCTGCACAAACCTCAGCAATATTCCACAGTGATCCAAGTGACTTAGTTGTGGATATTTGTCTTTAAGAGAAGCATTTCTTAAGCACCCTCCCTGTTCACAGAGACATAAAGCACCATCCTGATGGAAGGACACTGAAGTGTTGCTGAATTTAATGGCAAGACTGAGAAAAGTGAATATTCTGATTTGAGCAGTAAAAGAACAGGAAAGCTGACAACAGCTTTTGGAGAAGAAGAGAACAGCCAAATGTAAGTAAAGAGGAGAATGAAGGTTTCCAGGGATCATGCTGGGGTGAATCACACTGATAATTTATTTGAAAAGAAAGGGGGAGGTGGAGGGAACAGCAAAGGAAATCCCAGTTCTGCAGAAGAAAATGGCAAACTTCCACTGAGTTTAGCAGGCAAGCATTCAACCCAAGCAAGCTGAACAAACCCTTTAAACTGAATTTACATCTCTGTTGCAGCAGTTAGGAAAAAAAAAAAAAAAGACCTTATATAATTCTATTTTGCTCATATTTATTGAACACTAACAGCACGATTCATGACAGAGATGAAAAGTCATTAATGAGAGTTAGGAAACTCCCACACAGACCAAGACTCAGGTAATCATCATTAGCAGCAAATATTGAGGAAAAAGACAAAGTATAAAGCTAGGAGTAGAGCAAGACTGATGAAAGCTGTGAAATGTTAGCTGGGTGATATTGATGAAGCCAAAGACACTTAAGAAGTGGAAAAGATGAGCAGGGAGAGTGACTTTGTAAGAAAAACAGATGCTAGCACAATATAAATGTGTATCTGATACAGTATTCCTTGAAATCAATAGATGTTTGAATATCCTCTTCATCCAATACGAAGAGCAGTAAGACAAAACAATTTTGAAAAAAGTGAAATTAAAGAGTAAATCTGTTTTCATTAAAGATGCAACTGGAGATGGTGAAGTTTGCATTTCCCAAGACTGAATGTCTCGAGGAGGAAGAACACAAAGCAAGCCAAGTGTCTTGACCTGTATAACAATCTGAAATGTATTGACAAGTAATTGTCCCTCATTAAAGCCCAGTCATTCATTACTAAACACTACAAATTAAATCACTGTGTATGCCAAGGTTGTCATTAACCTAAATAATGTCCATGCCATGTGCACATTAAAGATTAAAGTTGTATGCAGAAAGAGACAGGGGCAAAGAGATTATTTTGATTGAACAGGACATTTTAAACTAAGAAATATTCAAAAGATGGGAAAATATTAGCTCCTTACATATAAGGCAGTCAGTTCTTTTGCTTTCTTTCCAATATCTTAAAACAAGCAAGGCATACAGCTGATACAGGTAGAAAATATGCTGTTGTATTTAAAGGAAATTAAAATACTCACTCAATTTTAATTAGCCCAATTATTTTTGTAAAAAATCTGGCTCAGCCAAGTGTGCATGAAGAAAAGGGTTTTATATTAATGTACATCTGCCATAAACAGTTCAAGTCTAAATTGCAGAATATATTTGCATCTTTTTCAGGACTGCTGCTAAAAGAGAAGAAAAAGAGAATTATTGATGCATTCAAACAGTATGCATCTTGCTTTGTAATGTAATCTGTTTTTCTTTCCCTTAACACCTACACAGCTTCTGTTGCTAGCTACTGCAGTTTAAAGAATAAATACAGACCCAGGGTATCAACTTCCAAAGAAAAACTTGTGAGAAGCTGTGTGCAGATTTCCATTTTTGTATTTCAGAATATGAAAGTCAAGTTCATGTCATTGCTTCTCGAGACACTTAAGCCAATTAAAAGGATTTTTTTTTGCTCTTGATAGAGTTTATATCTAAAAGTCCAGTGGAGTTACTGTATGTGTTAAGGTAAATGCTTCCCTGCAGACTTTAAGAAAGGACTCAGGAGCTCTTAAAATATGTGCAGAGTAGAAAATAATACATTCTTCTGGAAATGAAAATTCCTGTTGCACTGTCTGTATCCATGATGATCCTACATATATGGAAACCAAGAAGAACCAGAGAGAATGGTGGCATTCAAGCTAAAGAGCTTTTATATTCCTGGGAATTGCCATGGGGGAAACCTGCAAAAAGAACTGACCCATTCTTGAGTTCACTCTTAAACCTGATAAGAAAACACTTCTGAGATGTAAAGGGGGACCACAGTCAGCAACAAGATGGAATCACAGCTGAGATTTCTTGATCCAAGTGGCAGCACACAGCTGAGCACGTGCAGGATGACCAATCACTGCCCCAGCAGCAGCAGGAAATGTTAATTCATACCTTGAATGCTCTTGACCAGAACTGGCCTTGGGGGACATGGGTCAGGAAGGGCTGGGCTGGAGGGCAAGGAGGACAAAACCTCACAGAAGGAAAGGAAAAGGAAAGAAATGGCCAGGAGGTCAAAATGCAGCTGAGTATTTGCTAAATGAAGAAGCAATGCTCTGCTGTTCCAAGAGAGTTAGAGGGCCCAAATTCAGCTCCTACAACTATGGGCTCTCATAAATGTGATGCATTTCTGCCAAGTAAATGGAGCATAGTGAGTTCTTATGGACCTCCTCATTTAACTTTGCTCTGCAACAACTTTGAGCACTGTGCTTATGAATTAGGCACCACTCTTTCCCCAAGTGGGAAAAGTGATTTTTAAATGAAGTGACTTGCTCGAGGTGGCTCACACAGACAAGTCACACTGAGATAACAGCACAGGCAGACAGGGAGTGTGTGGGTCTGCTGGGGATGGGCTTGTGCAGGAGCAGGGCTGATGGAACTGATCCCGAGGGGCAGACACCATCCTGAGCAGTGACACCAGCCTGCAGCCATCGTTACCTGGTTAAGTATGAAACTCAAAGACTCTTCCAAGTGCTTCAGGATTCCTCCCTGGTGCTCTGTTTGGCAGAGTTTCTCAGTGTGCAGGAAGCAATAACCTGCTCAGGTGTGCTTTTGTCACCTCCTAATTGTTCAACAGCACAGAGCATCTAAATCATCCCTGATGAGGCCACTCCAGAACACACAGGCACAGGGCACAGACTGTTCCTCGTGGCTGGCAGGAGCACTCAGTGCCCGGGCAATACTTCAGATCCCAATTCTGCATCTCCTATATATTCTTGATCGCCACTAGTTTTCTCTTTTCACATTCACAACTCACATTACTACTTTTAACTTTGTACATTTGTTCTTTGCAAGTGAATATTCCTAAGAATTACATATAAAATATTGGCTTTTAAAAGTGCCTATATTACTGCAGTACATATATAACTCATAAAAAAATATGAGGAGAGGGGGAAGTGTTGGTTTTTTTGGGCTTTAAAAAAATTTTCAAGCTTCATTTGCACAGGTAGAAAAAATCTGTTTATCTCTGAAAAGAAACAAAGAGGAAGAAGTCTGCAATAAATTTAATTTCCTGCCTTCTGCTACTGTACACTAGATGCTATTCCTTTAAAACTTCCTAGCATCTTATTCTTTTAAACCTCCCCTGCATCTTGTAAACAGTACAAGGCAAATAAAACTGCTTTTATGCAATATGTGTAGTTCTAAAATTATTCTTCTCATCAATTAAAAAAAAAGTATCCTCATTGCAAGCTCCCTCTCAATTTTTCAGTAAATGCAAGTCAAACTCATTTTTAGAGTGATGGTAGTGCTTTGACTGTAGTAGGTTTCATTTTCTAAATTGGCTAGAAAGCAAGGGTTAGATGGTAACAGGGATGGAAAAAGTGCAAACTCTAAAGTTGTGCTTTAGAAATATTTATGCAAATAGTACTCAAGCAAAAAACAACCCCTTGAAGATAAATTTTTTTACCAATGTACTATTGCTAATACTTACATTTGACTAAAGTCAAATTTTAAAATGCATAGACAATTAGAAGGCATGTTCCTGGATTTGCTTGCAAAGCCAGGATTTTAAACTGTTCAGGTTCACTGCTTTTCTTTTCTGGGGCTGCCCTACAGGTGAAAAGCATGTTCACAAAGAACATTTCTCCCTGATGGAATTGGATTGTATGCCCAAGAAAGCAAAAATGAATGAGCAACATATGTCATAATTAGTCCTAAAACTTATACAACACAAGCAGAGCTGCACAACAGGGAACCAGTCCTGTCTGTGGCAGCACACAAAGCTTAAAGTACACTCTTGTAGTTCAATACTTTTATCTCTTCCTCACTGCTTGATGCTTCTTGGCAACTCCACAGTTCAGTGCATTTCACACACTGCAGAACACGAGAATAGAGAAAAAAAGATACATCACACAAAGAAAAGTCAGATGGCAGCTGCGCCAAACTTAGGGCAAGAAAAGAAAATGATACAAAAATCGGAGGAAACTAAATTCACAGGTAAGAAAGAAACATGGGGAATAAGAGTAGACTATGAACCAATGCCAAGAGGCAATGGAAGGAATACATATCCTGCCTCTTGGAAAGGCTATATATTTCATTTGTGAGATTATTTATTTCTTATCAGTCCCACTTTATCATCATCATCTTGTACAGGGATTAAAAAATATCTCGTTGGCAGCTAATTAGTGAAAAATTAGAAGAACCACCTCAAAGGGACAGGTTACTCTGAAGTTTGACCAATGAACAGAAAAAATATAGACTCAACTGAGTATTCCTGCAAGCTTGTACCTCCATGAAACACATGAGGGAAAAGACACAATTCCTGTGAGAAGGAAGGCAGGGAAAAGAATATTGGGTATTATAATACTGTGTGCTCAGACCTGGAAAAGGCTTTCATTACATTTTTTGTGCCAATAATATTTTTCATTCTTCTGTAAATATTTTATAGGTCCATACAAGGATAAAATAAACACTTCAGAGAAGATTACATCAAGTTCAGCTAATGAAGGAAGGTACTTGGTAACAAAGAGTTACTCTGGCATGATAAAATGAAACTACATTGCCTAAATTTACTTCTGTCAGGGAAGGTTTTGTTTAATCTACAGTCCACAATAATGCACTGAATGAATGGGACTGAAAGGAGGTTAAAGTCATCTTCTCATCAGAAGTCATTTAATATAAAGTAAATTGTAATGGTAGCTGGAAGGAAAATCAAATACAAGAAATGAATTCAGGCTCTGCGATCGAAGCTGCAGTTCCATTGATTAACCTCTGCTAAAACAAACTGCTGGACTGTACTTTCTCATTTATTGCCTTCCCCATGTCTTGGTTGCTATGATATCCTTCTAAAGATACGTGGCAATTGCTCATCTGAGAGTTCCAGATAGAAAAAGCACAAAAGAAAAAAATAAAAAAAAAAAAAAAATTAAAAACCTAATTAAAAATATTGACTAACAAATATTGACTAATAGCCAAAATTAAATTATTCTTGTGCCTATAGTGAAAAGTTCTCACAAAACCTTTGACAGTAAAATCCTTATTCTTCCCCACCAACATACCAAGGCATTTTTACTTGTAAACAGAGTCCTGGAAATAACTAAAATATGAAACCTTATAAAGCTGGTTTTTCAGCTCCAATAAAAAACTCTTTTAAACTAAAGCCAGAGGATGACTTTTGAGAGAACCTCAAGTAATTTAGAAAGTTTCCCACTCCTATGAACCATTTTCCTCCAAGTAATCCTATGAAGAAAAAAAATTGAATGTTTTGAAGGCTTAATTCCAGCTCTGCTTTAATAAATACCTAATTTCCTTTAAGTAATATTTACTTCTCTGGGTTTGAAGAAAGTCCCATAATCTCCAGTGAGCCATATTGCCACTATCTTTTGTGTAAAGGTACCAGGTTCTGCTCTTAGACATAACAGGCAGTTATGATTTTAATATATATATATATATATATATAAAAATAAATTTTACTGACTTCAGACCTCTGAATATACCAAGGAAATTTACCCTATTACATCTAAAAAAAAATCCTGAAATAAGCTCATTATTTAACACTATGAATTATTGAAAAATATTTCTCTTACATTTTAAAAATGAGCATTTAGCTGTTGTCTTTGAAAATTCACTGGATTGTTGTGTAACCAGCTCTTTTTTGCTAGAGTTATCAACATAATTTCGGAAATTAAAACCCCTAAAAAGGAGATGCTGAGTCACAGCACAGACACCCCAAGGTTTTCAGTGAGCAGCTGCAGCATTTGGAGAAGAGCAATGTCTTCAGTACCCAAACCCACACACTATCAGCCATTTCTGGGCACCCTTTTCCTGGATTTTAACAAAAAAGTGCTTTCACTAACGCAGCTGACAGTGACTGGTGTTTGTCCACATGCAATGTACTCACAAAAACAAAACTGGAGCTTTTCAGCCACGAGCTCTGGGCTTAAACACCTGCATTTCCATTTGGCCACTGAAAATACATTATATATATTAATATATAATATAATATAATACATAAAACACATTTTATATATATATATATATATATATATATATATATATATATATATATATATATACATATATATATATATATATGTATGCTGAAAGAAGGGAAAAGGGCTCACTGTTCTCTTTGTTCTCTTCCCCAGGATGTGATAATATTGTTTCTTTAATCTACACCCTCTAAGGATATAAGTGAAATAAGGGCTGCAAGGAAAGTTTCATTAGAACAGGTAATGTGGTTGTGAGAAAAAAACAGAAATGAGACTTGTAAAGAAGCTTTCCTTCAGTTTTGCTACAGGAGCAGCACCCTTCAAGCAGAATGGGGTTAAGACAAATTGTTCACATTATATAAGCTGTTTAAGGAATTCAGAAAAAGAGAGATGTTCAGTATTCACAGAAGGGACTAAAACAAGATGATCAGGACAACAGGACAGGGGAATAAGACAGGGAATTGTTGCCTCTGGAATACAAGAAACTAATGGAAATCAGAATTATAATGTGCAATAAAACCTCTGTTGAGGCCTTGGGTTTAGTGTCCAACAGATGTGACTTATTCTCCCAACACAGCCTCTTGAAGGTATTTTGTAGACATTCCCTAAGGACTTGTAAGAGAGGTTGGAAATGGAGTTCTTGTCTTGGGGAAAACAAAATTTTCATATTTTTTCACCAACTGTCTGTATGAATTCATTTTAGTGTTGGAGGATTCTTTTCACCCACACTTTCCCTGGGGACATTTGGTGCACGGGATGAAATATGTTGGAGTCTGAGACTGACAGGGAGAGAGAGAACCATGAATTGGGATAGTTGTGGGGTGAGAAACTATTTCTTACAGGAAATGCATTTGCAGATGCCACACTGGCTGTTCCACACTGGCTGCCTTCCTCTGGTAGGTGGTGGTCTGCAAGTGTGCTCCTAATGATGGGTTTAGCAAGTCAATGATGCATTTGAAAGCTGTGAAGAGAAATGCTGGGGAAATATCATTCAGTGTGTATTATGTCTTTGCACAGGCTGCTCTAGGTTCTCAGGTAAGTGTCTGGTTTTGTCTGTGAAGTTGATGACATGAATCTCCTCTCAGTAAATGTGGTGGTGTCCAGCAGGGAGGCTACACATCACTGCCCACACCTCCAAAAAACAGCAACCACCCCCAAACCACAGCAGGAGCCTGAGCTTTTGTTTCAATGGCACGTTGTCATTTTCTCCCCACCTGCTCCACAGTCATTTTTCCACAGGCAATCTGTATTTTCTATCATGTTTTTTGTTGTCCTAATCACCTTGGTTTAGTCTCTCCTGTAAATATTGACCATTTGTTTTTCTAAATTCCCTGAATGTGCCTGTCAATAACCTGTGGGACCCTTGAAAAGTTCAAATATATTAATCCATACAACAACTCTGTACAACTATTTGAACTGCAACATTTTCATGTTCTCTGAGTCATAGGTTAATTCAGTACCCTTGACAACTGAAGATTCATGTGAAAATAATCCAAAATAGCTCTGACTTCTGGATTCTCCGTGTGTTAAAACAGATTTTACCCACAGTAATGAGACTTTCCAAACCACCATCTCAGTCCTGCTGCCATCCCTGCATCATATGGATGTGAATATTTCCTCAGTGGGAGACTGCAAAACACAGTACAGTGCACAAATCTGCAGGATGAGACCCCTTTAGAGAGAGCAGCAGTGAGCCTGGGTGGCTGTGAGAAAAGATAGAGACTGACAATAGCAGAAAATGCTGTCCACTATCATGCCCCACTGATGGAGGAGCGAGAAAGCCTGTAGTGACTTCAGAGACTCACAAAAGATGATTCTTCACAAGAAAAAAGGAGGAAAGTTTCAATGAGTACAACCAAGACTTGAATTTCCAGTGAAAACTGAAGTTCTCCCTTCAAAGAAGTGGCTTGGGAGCAATGAAGAAGTAACTTTAATATACATTAACCACAACATTATTATTCTATCTGTAAACCTTTTCTTAGACTGACATCAGGACACTCAGGCCACTTTAAAGCACTGAAATTTGAATTGCACTCTTGAACATGTAATGTCAGTGGAAATTTCACCAGTGATTTTAATGGAGTTGGCATTTCACAAATAGGATATTTTATTCCTCATTAGGAAAAAAAAAACTACTTTATTCAGTGGCACAGCGATGTGAGAAATTATATAAGAAGACAGTGACACTGAATAACAGTGAAATGATATATATTGCTTCAGTTATATCTACACATCATAATGTGTTTTATAACAATTTGTTAGAGCAGCATCTGTTAGGGATTTACTGAAACAATTTGAATATGCTTTTCAATGGGCTGAAGAACCAAGCTCCACCTATTAATCATGGAATATATATCAATGAATAATTTATAAATGGTACCTTTATTCAAAGTGCTGCCAATTAGCTATAAACAGTCACTGCATCCATAACTGTATCAGTCACCTCTAAACTTTCACCCTTTATCAAGATTTCAGATGCAGAGGCAGAGAAATTGAATGAAAAGTAAGTTTTTAGCATAACAGCTTCACACTGACTTTGATATGCTCCAGCATCACTGACAGTTTCCTCAGGAATGGCAATTCTAAACCCTTAATGTAAAAAATACATATATTCCTATTTCACACCCCACAGCTTTTAAAGACAATCATAACTGCACATTATAAATATAATAACATAAAAACAGGCATGGTGTACCACTACAAAAGAAGTAAAGCAAGGCTAACTAAATAATTCTGCTCCAAAAAAAACCCTTTATCCTGTAGTTTGGTAGTTCCACAGATTATTTCTTCTACTGCAATTTTCTTCCAGGGCCATGCCCCCACTGAGATTTCCAACTATTTAACAAACTGTGCAGTTACATGGGGCTGTTCTGTCCTCCAGTCCCACTCACCACAGCAAGATGTTTACTTCAAAACCAGTGTAGAAATATTTGTGCAAGTCACAAATTCAGGAAACCTCCCTTTCCTACTTTATTTCAATTAAAAAGACAAATAATTACAATCAGCCTCATTAACGTGAGATTAAAACCTCAACGGTAAATCACAGAGAGTCACATTTAATGGTGACATAAGCAGAAGTAAAAATTACCTGCATACATTTTTAATGTAAATTGGTGTTATTTGCATGCCCAGAAAGATGGAGGAAGGGTAGCAAACAAAAAATAAATAAAAAAAAGAAGAAAAAAAGGCAATCAACTGTCTCGCCTTAAAGCTTCGTGTGGGTTTCCTTCCCTTCTGCAGCAAAGCCCTCTGGCCTCCCAGCATGGGAGCAGAGCTAACACTGACTTCCTGAGGTGCAAGATGCAGCTGTGATATTTAGCTAATTGAAAAACATGCTTGAAAGTGCATTAGTAAATTTTGAAAAGATTGGGCTATAACAAGGTGCTTTTCACACAATCCCTGAATTTAGCCCCCAACATTTTCGGCCTTTTTTTTTTTTTCATCAGTACCATCAGTTTGTCAACACTGCAAATTTAACATTTATTTTATCCTCCAATTTTCATAATCAGTTCATTTGGCCTAATGTGGAACTCCTCTTATTAGAGAATATTCACCAAATGCAGGCAGCTCAATAACATTAATTTTGAAAGTGTATCTGTGGCAATTATTTCAGCTTCTTCAGCTCACATTAACCTACTGTGGAGGGGCTTGTACTTCTGCTGCTGTAAAATGTGTAATTCTATAGATTTGTGTAGACAAGAAAACATAATGTATGTGTATAATTCTGAGTATGTGTTTGTGAATACATACACAAATAAAAATGCAGGTCCTTATCCAAAATGGAAAGAAACATCCACATCACATAGATACAGTGAAAGACAGTGGTTAGGGTTGGATAAGGAGAATGCAGTCGTGGTGTGTTTGTTCTCACAGTATGGAACACTTAGGGAAAAAAAATAAGCAGAGAGCCAACAGAAAAGCACCCAAAGGAAAAACAAATTCTCAAGAACATGAAGAGAAGCCAAAACAGAGGATGCATCTACTTCATCTTGTAATACAACTTCATTTTAAGAGAAAGATATAAATGAAAAGTCAGTGAACGTGCAGTTTGGTAATTGAAAATCTCTGTAATTACCCTAGTTACCAAGGGAATTTTCATCTATTTGTACTCAAAGACGTTGCTTTTTAAAACCAAGACAAAATTATAAGAAACTATTAGGGAACACTCTAAGATAATATTTTTAAGTATGTAATAAGAGTAAGGAACATCTCTGATTTTATGTCCTATAACACCACCCAAACTGCTTCAATTTAATTTCCTGTAGTGTCTACAAACTCCAGAAGCAGTGCATTTTCAGGGAGGCTTTAACTGCCTGTGTAGCAGCCATGATGTAAAACAATTTGAAGCAGCCATTGGGTTTCTTTTCTGAGAGGAAGAATGATACCTTACAGGCATCTCCAGGCTCACCACTGCACCTTCCCACCAGTGGAGCTCATTAATGTATTATGGGAGGCATGAATATTGTTGACTGAAAATCATTTTTCTAACAGCTGCTTTGTAACTTGGAATTTTAAAACATTTCCTGTGATTTTCAACATAGACACACACAGTGAGTGGAGCAAACCCTCTAAGAAACTGGTTTAAAAAATCCTTTCCTCTGATTCATTTGTACTTTAAATAGCTTAAATTAACAGATGCTGGGACTTTAAGCATTTTTCCCTTAGATCTTTAGTCATGCAACAGAGGCAAGCTAAGTAAGTGAACTAGATTGAACCTCTACCAAACTAAAGTTAGTAACAGGCTGGAGGCTAAAATCATGTTCACTGTCCCTATCAGCACACACTTGATGTGTGTGCTAAACTGATGGCATATGAAAACAAAACACAAAAAAAAAAAAAAAAAAAAAAAAAAAAAAACAAAAAAAAAAACAACCTCGTTTTCATTCTTAAAATCAATTTGCCAAACAAACTAGCTGTTAGGGTCCCACCAGTAAAATCCTCATGAGCAGCACTGAGGCTGCCCAGGGCTCACCCAGGAGCTGGGAGATCCTGGTGGAGATATCCTTAGGAAATGTGCAGATCCTCCAGTGCTGGTGCAGGATGCATTGTGCAAAATACAGCACTGTTTTAAAGAAAAGCCTGGTGCACACCACCAGAAAATAAAATAATAAATAACCTTGATGGAAGGAATCTGCAAAGACATGAACAGCAATGGCAATTCAAGCTGACTTTATAAAGTTTTTCTAATTTTTAAGATGTCTAAACATGCTGCCAAAGGTTTGAGTACCTGCCAACATTTTCAAGTACCAAAATCCCCAGGACTATGATATTTTTGCCTGTGCCATGCTTCTTACCTTGTCCACTCCTCTCTCTGTCCTTTTATACTCCAGTTTCTTAATCTCCTCATTGTAATTCCTCTATTTTTCTGCCCACCTTGTCCATTCAGCTCTGCCATACAAGGTGCAACAATAAAGAAAGCAGTGAGCCACTCCCTTTCAGCAATTTCCTTCTTCTCAGCTTGTCTGCATTCCTCAGAACATCTTTGCTACCTTGAATTGCAGAAATGGGTAAAATTAAGGAAAAGTAGGGAATTAACAAAATAGAGAAACACAAACATTTTTTAATCATTAAAATACTTCAGTGATTATTTTCCCTGTGATCCAAGAGTGGCCCTGTGTAAGTTCCTGTGCTGTGCAGGATTAAGACACTGTGATCCAGATGATGCTGAATATGATGCTGAAAACAAAATGTGCAGAGTAAAACAACATTCCTAGTTCTGACAGATGGCACTTTTTTTTTTTCCTTTTGAGGATTATTTTTTCTAAAAATATGTGGATTTAGGCTTCCTAAAATTAATAAACTAAAGAAGGAGATATTTTTAAAGTTATGTTCTTACGTAAAGGAATAAAAATAGAAAGCAATTAGCTTTTGTTTTTGTGATTGATATATTTTGTACAGCTACCCAGACCTCTCTGGGGCTGCCTGTTTGCTCTTAGTCAGTAAGGACAATGACACCCTGAAGTTAACATTTCTCATTCATTTCACTAAATGTCACTCCTAGGTAGATGGGAAATTAAGGGATTAACCAGGAAGGAGACTGAGCTGTCACTGGAAAATTAATATTTTCAAATTAACTTTAGACAAAGGATGCATAAGATCTAAGTTATGTTGATGAAAATAAGCAGTTGCTCCGTAATAAATATGTAAATCAAGCCACTGATCTATCAGTTATTATGACAGTCTGATGTCTCAGAAAAACTTGCTGTGATTCCAAGCAGCATCCATGCAATGCTGAATACATATGGGAGCAGATCAAGATGGTAATGCACAACTGAGTATTTAGAATGCTGAAACCCCCCTTTTTATCAGGTAATTTCTAATATAAACAGCTTCTAAATGCAATAGCTTTATCTGTCACTGTTAATTAAACCTGTACTTTGTCAACATACAATAATCCATTTATTATAGTAAAAGCCACTACATTTCAAGCCACTCACAAATTGCAAACCATAATTGCTAGGATTATTTTATTTCCAAGTGCAGGCAGCAAAGCCACCTTAAGATTCAACAATGGGAAGATAATTTTGGAGTGTAACCATAGCTCTATCTCACAGTCCATTTGCTTTAGTATTGGCAGCAGACAAGCTGTAATTTTTCATTTCCTAATTAGATTTAGCCATTAATTTAACTGTTCCATCATACTGGTGGGATAGAACAGCCCTATTTGTTTGATCCTTTTCCTCATTGTTTTTACTAAATACTGCATGATAAATGCACTAAATGAGGAGGAAACCACAAGGATCTGAATATACAAATAGACCTGGGCACTTCCACACCTGGTCATGTAACAACTTCACTCTTAAGCACCTGACTTCCAAACTGCAACTTGTGGCAATTTAAGAGGTGTTTTTTGGCTCTGTGAGGGATTCACTGAACCTCACACCCTCCAGTAGCTCAGGGGGATGCTGGAGCAGAGTGCCATAAATCCCAGCTCCCCGTGGGCTGCAGGAGTCAGACAGGAACTCTGAGTTCCAGCAGGTCCATGATTTAGGGAGCCAGCAGACAGGCTGCAACCTGGCAGAACTCACTGCTCCACGCTGCCTCTGCTTCAGAGAGAGCCCTCTTGTCAGCCTGGGTGAGTGTTACAAGGCCAGTTTAATACAAGTCCAACAGATTAGTTTAAAACAGTTTTAGTGCTGGTTCAGACTAACCTGGCTGGCTCTGGATTGACAGGGAGTAGGGATGTCTGCTTGGCAGGCAATAATCTCTTGCAGAGGAAAGGTAACAACACAGAAAGGCAGCGTGGTGGTTACTGCTTATATTGCTGCAGCCAGTTCCAAAATAATCTGCTACTACATTTATGCACTGAAATAATTCCTTTCAAAAAAGTGAGCGAGGGTCATTCCTATAAGAAACCCCAGCATAATGGAAGGAAGCAATATGAGTCATTTCTCTTTCATACACCATGGAGAAAAAGAGGTGAATCTCTCCAAACTCTTGTCTTTCCCCCATTCTGCAATGCTGCAGCCACCTGTCCTCAGCCAGAAGCACTCTCCACACTCCACAGCCCCATGGAAAACTTCTGTAACTGGAACCAAAGTGGGGCAGCACAATCTGAAGTCCAGGAGTGAAAACACCAATTCAGGACAAGTGGGGAGAGGAGGATGGGGGCTGGTCCCTCTTCTGGCGACTGCTCATAATTTTTACATGGAGTGCTTTGCCCAAAGGCACTTTGAACTTGGATTAGTAACTGGGCCAAGATCTCTGCTGACCCAGGCTGCCTCGGTGACTGAAGCACAGACATACTGTGTCTGTTCAGCCCAAGGACCTGCAGGGCTTTTAGCAGAATGACAGAGATGTAACTGGAGTGGACAATGCCCTCTGTGCTGCATACCTAGGGCCTTTAATGAGAAATGAAAGGTATGAATTTGATCTCCCTGAGGCTACAAAGAGCCAGAGTTTCAGTCTTGCAAGCCTGGATGAGTGCTCTATCTACTGAAATATTGTATAAATTTCAGAAGTCCCGATTCAGCCATTAGACACTGTGCAGGCATCACATCAACCACGCTTTAGCTGAGGAGATGCAGACAAAACATCACTTCTCTTGAGGATCCCAAAGAGCCTTGGGTTTGAGATGGATCTGAGTCATGGAAAAAGCAGCACTTCAGGAGCACAGGGACTATACTGCAAAAATAGATTAGAATCTGTTTGTGCTGGGCAAGGGATTTTACAGTCCACTCATATGTACTCACAGTCCAGATTTCATGCAGCCAATACCCAATATTTCACAACAAACAGCTCTCACTGTGATGTTTTAATGTTCCCCATCTTCCAAGGAAAGTAGGAACTTAATGAAAGTGTTTCTAAGTAGATATCAGTGTCTACACTACAGGCATTAGAATAGGGAAAACCTTCCCACAAGTCTAGTGTCTAAAAAACTCCCTCTGGATTTGCTTCTTAAATAACTCCCACAAGTGTTTGCACTGTCCTGGCTTTAGGAGGAAAATACATCTAAATTAAAATTTAATTGAGCATTGAGGTTTGAGGTATGGTTAGACCAATATCAGGCCATATTAATAAAGGGTGAACAATTAAAAATTCTCAAAGAATTTCCTTTGGTATAAGAAAGGAAAAAAATATTTGATATTTTCATGGGGCTTTAGAACTCTCCAAGCCAGAGGACCCTGACAGTGGAGGATGCACACACTGCAGTGCCAGTGGACACTTTTGGAAATCTGTTAGGAATATGTTGGGAAATGTAAAATGCAGACCTGGACAAAAGATGTAGTTTTCCACCCTGTAGACAGAGAAATGTATCTCACAGTGACTTCTCAGTCAGATTGATATTTTTTCCTACTGTGCATTTGGGACAAGACTCTCATTCTAAAAATCATTTTGAAATGTATTAGTCAACAAGAGACCTGGTACTTATGCCAAAAGAGCCAAGATCCCTCCTCTGGAGCAACAAGCAACAAATCTGTTAAATGTCCCTGATATGCAGTCCCTTGGTTTCATATAAAACCTCAGCTTATATTAATTCTGGGACTTCCTAAAACTGAAAAACATGAGAGGAGCTTCTCCAGAGACTTCAAGCCACAGCAAATGACCCTTGCTACAGATAAGCAATTCTTTCTCCTATGTGAACAAGTACCAGAAGGCTAATTAATCCTTAAGCATAATCATAACTCACCCAACCAAAAAAAACAAGGTCAAACAATGAGTTTGCAAATCACTGAGAGTTGTATATGTTTATGTAATAGGCTGCCATTGTCTTGAGGCTTTACATTTCTGATTGCACAGGCATAGGTGAGGTGTCCTACAAAACATTGCAGGGTGTGCCAACCAAAGGAGATGCACTCTCAAATCTGCATATTGCAAACCCAAGTGGTTTTCATTTGTTAATTATTGACATTCAGCCATTGAAATTTAGTAATATTGCATCAATTACTGGCACAGGAAAGGGAAGAAAATATAAAGGAGGAAGGAGGAAAAATAACAATACTTTGTGATTTAAAATGAAACATCATCGCCACCACCAACTGCTCTCTGAATCTGAATTGCTAAAACCATAAGATTATCAACAAGACTTGATGCAGGTAGAACAATGAAACCTAATTATTTCTCACAAAGCAGGCTATTCCATTTCAAATAGAGGAAATCTAAGAGCAATAAAGCCCATGCCATTAACAATTTGTCTGCACACATGATTAGACTCACAGAGATAAAGAAGCCTCTGAATTTAGTGATGAATCCCATATTTCTGGCTGGGCTCAATATTCTCTGCTAATTATATTGAAAGACCTTGTGGTAGTCAAAGGTATTTAGATGACAAAATAAGGCACTGTCTCAATAGACTTACTATTAACACTTGGCATTTATTATTGGATGATAAACTACAACGTGAATTAATATCAGCATTTAGGGTTATTTATTTTATTTAAATGTTTAAAAAGTAATTCTGGAGAGCTAGAGGACAGTGTTTTACAACTGTTTGCTATTTAGTAACCCCAAAATATGAATTGCATACAGATGCTGCCCCCAGATAGAATTCAACAGAAGAAGCTGACAAAGAAACTTGGGGAAAGAAAATCAAGTGGTTCAGGACTAGAATGTGGCATGGGCTCTTAGCAATAACAGGAACAAGTATAAATACACTTGATGTAAAAGTTGATCATAAAACAGAAGAAAACAACCCCATTACATTAAATAAGTTACATTCTAACAGCAGCAAAAATTTTAAATATTTCCTTTATACCGAGCTCTTGGAACTGGCCACAGAATCATTATTTACTAAACCTGCTATGAACAAATATCTTGTGTTCTGCCATTTGGATTGCAATAGTTGTTTCTCCCTTTCATTCTTGGAAGATACAAAACAAGTTCTTTCCCTTAAAACAAAACAAAAAATCTCTGTAGCTTAATTACAAATCTAATGACTAGAGGAGCAGAAAAGAAATTTTTAGTCAGTGAAAAAAATATTTACAATGATGCAAATGCTTCTCGGATGCACTCTGCCTTAAGAGTTTTTTATCAAATCAGACATATACATTCTACTGATTTTTCTGCAGTTGCTAGTATAGATTTGTTTCCTGGCACATGAAGTATATTCCTGTGCTCAGTGTCTGGTGTTTTAAATCCCTTGAGAAGTGCAAACACCCACTTGGAGCAATGTTCTTCACTCTGTGGACGTACACACTACACACACATATACGCCCAAAACCCCTCTCTTTTTGTCTTCCCTGCTAAAGATGCTCAGAAATCTCTCTGTCATTTGTGGATGGCTGGAGCTGGTTTCTAATTTGCAAAAGCTGATGATTTTGCTCACAACCAGCAGCTCGTTCCCAGAATGTGGCGTGGGAGGGAAATCATGCCCAGCTCTGTTAAAATGGCACATACCAACTTCACAAAATTTGACACTCTTCAACTGCAAGTAAAACCAAAAACATGAACAATTTAATAAAAATGAATCGCTGTGTTTTGGGAGTACATCTATATTTGTACTGCCCATGCAAAATTGTTACAGAGACAAAAGAAACAGATGTTGATGATTCTGATTAGGAAAAAAAATAATTTCAGTGGCTGGGATAATTACAGGAGCCCCTTCTTACCACAGAACAAGGTGTAAAGTTAGCAATGTGTGGATTATTAATTTGATTGACCATCAGTGATAGTCAAACACTGCTATAAAAAGCTGTGCTGCTCATGAAGCATCTGGTACTGACCACAGCAAGAGCCTGCATCATTTCCTCAGTTGTTCTCCTGGGCCTGCTCCTTCAACCTCCAAGGATACACCTTTGAAAATCTATCTAGAAATACAATAATTGGTGCTACCAGCATAATTTGCACATGTTGATATACCCATATGCATAAACAATAATATCTCTGTATTTTCCAAGAACATCTATTCAACTGCTTTGCAGTTCATTCAAGGTTGCAATCTACTTCATATCTCCATTGAGACGAGCACTTAAGTTTGTACTTTTTCTCAGAAATGCAATTAGAACCTAAATATTACAGCACCATATGCAATAGTGTATTTCAATCTGTTGGTTTTACTCAATTTCACATGAAACAGTCTAAGGAATACTGTAATAAATACCAAAGCACTGAATTAATGGGTAGTTGTGGGTAACCTGGATTGATGCTGGTAGAGCCTCTAAAACAGGATCCCTGTCATCAAACTCAGCAGTTCCACTAAGACTGGCAGGTCAAATCCCAGAGTAAACCCAGCCTTACTAGGAACAGTTTCCTGGCAATACACACAGGAAAATGAAGGCAGGAATGATTACAATATTCCAATCTGACTTTCAAGGGAGGAATTCTGCAGGTTCATAATGGTCATTGCTGAATTCTATCAGTTCAGAGCAGAAATCTCAAGTATTAATTAAACTCCAAATCACAAAGCTTGATCTGCTGTTGCCTAAATGTTTTCCTGACATTTCCTTCTGAACAGGTGTCAGCATCAAGCTCAAATGACATTCCCTGGGTGTCACTTGAAACATTTGTATTATTCTAGGGATTAATTTCAGCACACTATAGGCAAATGCCTCAAATAAAACTTAAATATCTTCACCCCTCTCTTTTCCATCACCATTCCCAGCAGCACTGACCGATTGCCAGTGGCTACAAGATTGCCTGGCTCCACAAAGGCTGCTCTGCCTCCACATCACTCATCCAAAGGGTACCAGGGAAAGCAGAGTGAACACCCTGCTCTGCTGCAGGAGCCTGTGACTCTCAGAGCTCAGTGCAGACTGCTGCCAGATTGCTGCATGAGCTGCTCGGGGTTGTTTCAAACATGAACACGACAGGATGAGACAGACAAACGGATCCCATCCCGATGCTGTGAATCATCTCTCACTGCCAGCAGCACATCCACTCAGCTCACATTCTTAAAGGCACATTAAGCAAAATTTATGTTTTGTTACTGTACAGCCCAAATGGCAATCCTGGTTTATTGGCAATAACTCATCACCTGTGTCTCACTTGCAAAGTGCCTCACAAAAGGAGCCTACGCACAGTGATTTAAAATTGACAGACACCAAAGATGAATCGAGTAAATTTTTCCTAATTGTTGAAGTTGGAAGACATAAATGACAAACAATCCTAATTCATTTACTAGTTTTCTTCCTATTCCCTATTGGGGGTATTTAAATACTTTCCCACATCAACCATGTCTTTCATTGTTGTATGTAATAGAAATTCTACATCACTATTTACAGTAAAATCACTTTCAACAAAATCCTTCCATTGATCACATCACAAGTGTTGGACAATTTGCTTTGCAACACAAGCATGTGATTGCTTGATTACACTGTGAATTAAAACCAAGGTACAAACATCCCCCATTTCTCTCCATAAATGTTATTCAGCAAAGCACAAATTGAAGACTCGAATCTACAAATTTTCCAATAAGACTCTAAATCATAACAAGATGATATCAGCTACAATTAATTAATGGATGCAGCTCACTCACATTCATATGTGCTCCTTTGGAGCAAGGAACCTGAAGGGCCACAACCCAAAGAACTCACAATCACTGATTTACACCAAGTTGTGCATCAAAATACTTTAAATACAGTGCAAAAGAAAATGTCATTACTCTCAGCCTTCTCAGCACCTTCCATTGCCCCTGGTGTCCAAATTGTTTTCAGTCAGTTCAGCACATCTCTAGTGTATAATTTGTTTTATTCAGTGGAATTTCCTGTCATGTCTTGTCACATCAGTCCCAGAATGGCTCACTGCCTTTAAGAGATACAGAACAGTCTACAGTAAGGGGAAAATGTCAGAGAACACCACACTCAGAGCTCACTCAATGCAAAGGGAAACATTCATATGGAAAAAACTATCCCTGAACTCCACAAAACTGCAAACTTCAAGAGATGGAGAGATTATTTTGTATTGCAAAGAAAAATGAAATGTATAGCAAGAGCTCTTTACATCAAAATAGAAAGAAGAAGGCATTTTATGTATATCCCATTTGGGAGAAATGGAGAAAAATATAGTGAAGGCTTCTCAGACTCATATTTAATGCAGAAATGAAAGTGCATGCAGAGGTTGCAGCTTGCTTTTGGCTCAGTGTAAGTGAGAAAGGTAAATTCCTGGTCAAAGAGCACTACTATCATCTGCATTCCACCTTCCCCACTTCTGGGGTATCTCACATTTCAAGCTCAAAGCGTGTTCAATTTGTTGAACAATTTAACAATCAACTAGTGAGATGCTTTCCATTTCCTCAGAAATTATAGAATCATTTCCTAGGATAGAAAAAAAAAAAAATGGGCTTCAGTCTGCAACAGCAACACAGCCTAATAACTTGGGTTTTTCTAGGTTAGAAACAGCAGCTTTATACCACAGGATTGATTGGGTGAAGGTCTGTGGACAGAAAATCAAATTGGATTATGATGTTTCCTTCTGATCTTTTACAGTATGAATTTGTGATTCAATCCTCAGCTTTGGTTCACACACGATGCTGGGCTGAAAACCATTTATATTTTTATTAACACCACTGGTCTGTGTCTTTCCTCCTTATTGGTAAAGCTCTGCTAGAGCACTGGAATTTCAGCAAAGAATTGTGATGCACATTTATTCAGGGGTTACCTTGGTCCTGAAGGAACCCTTTGGAATAACCTTTGCAATGCTGATTTAAATAAATTTATGCTGCTAATTCATGCTCAGCTCAGTACGAGAGGATTTAGTCAATAATTTAGGAATATGAAACCTGATGAAAACCTGACCTCAGACACAGGCAGCCAGTTTGTTATAAACCTTACAAGAAACTTTAGCTGTTATTTAAGGGACAGAAGAAAGCATTATTCCCATGATAGTCTCCATTCACCCAGCATGGGGAAGAGGGTAGAATACTCAAAAAATGACAAGCTTGGGAATTATACAGCAGATAGAAAGAATGCAAATATTTGGATAAAGAAAGAATTTGCTGTTAGGTGCCCCTTTGTTCTGGGGAGAACTGGGGGCCATGGGACACAGAGGAACCAGAAATAACCTTACAGCAGACAAGGTGAGGCTGGGGTCAAGCTAATAATTAGACAGGGGGTATGTCACTGTGAGAGACATTAAGTGCCCAGCAGAGGAAGGTGAGGCATAGTCAGACCCCAGAGAAAAAGAAAAAACTCCCAATTTTTTGGCAAGTCTGACCAAGGGAAAGAAGAGGAGGATTTGAGCACAACCTAAGGTTGAAAACAGTATGATAAACATGCTAGAAAGTGCTGACCTCAGTGCTGTGTCAGGTTCTTCCATTAGCTGAAATACAGCCCTGGCATTAAAGGAGTCCCAATTTTCCCAATTAGAAGTCCAAGGCTGTAAAAATGCTTGCTAAGAAAATGTGAGGAAATTTCATGATGTGGAGAAGAATAACAATTTCAGTCTCATAAAATCCCTGAGTTATTTTAAAAAAATTGTTCACAAGCGTTCTAGCAAAGCAGGAGATAAGAAACCCTGGGATTCTCATCCAGAATTCAGTTTCAAAACAGAGGCACAGCTGGGTTAGGTTTTTATCAGGATCCATCTTACAAGGCACCAGTTAACCTCCTGTGGGCATACACAGCTCCAAATGAAACACACACCGAATCACCCAGAACACAACAAGATCATTTGGCACTTTTCATGAGCCATCAAAGGAGGAGGGGAATAAAGTGCCAACAAAATAAAGCTCCCTGCCTCACCCCAGGCATCTGAACATGGCTGTTCTTGGACACTGTCCCAAAGAAGGGCATATGCTGAGGGAGCTCTGAGCTCTGGAGTGAGATCCAGCTGGGCAGAATTACCCCAGATTTACATTTCTGTAATTCCTGCTCTGAAGCAAGGTGATGTAGCATTCCCACTGGGCACCACAAGGAGTGAGGGAGTGGGTACAGAAGTCAGGATCCATTTGCTTTAAAGAACAGGCACATTTTCTTGGTGGCATCCTCGGGTTAAAAAGCATCTTGTTCGAGGTTGCTTTTAAACTCAGGCAGCACCACTGACAAGTGCAAACTTCCCCTGCTGGGACAGCTTGCTCATTCCAGTTTGCCAGGATAATTAGTTTTGAGCTACTCTAATTGTAAAATTTTTTAAAAAAAAGGAAAAAAAATCATATTCTCTGCTTCATTTTCATAAAGTTTCTGTAACTCATGCCTGTCAGGTTCAACAGACCTGGGAATATGCTGTACTTGCACATCAAAAAATACTGAGTGATTGTGTCAACACAGTTTACTAATTTAGCCATTTCTGTCCCCATATCTCTACAGAGCTCTTTTGGCTGCCTGCTGTAATTAGTGGCTGTCAAATGCATCACACTTTGTCTGTATCTAGTGTCACATTAACAGCAACTTATTTTAATTGATTCTTGATCAAAAAGATCACTGGAGATCCCACACATCATTTTTTGTTATGTGCATGCTGTAAGCTACTGGACAGCCCTGCTGGGATAGGAGGATGACCTTTTGGATGCTTGAATAATGATGGCTGACACGTTTGTTAAATCTGCTGGCACTGAACTGCATGATAAACTATTCAAATGGCAACACAATTTGCTGTGTGACATTAATTCTCCATCAATGCACATCATTCTATAGATTCTTGGCATTTCATCCCAAATCTACCTTCAGAACATTAAAAAAAAAATCTATCTATAGAATAGTAGGGTGCTCAACCTAATGAGGAAATGCTGCCTTCATAACATTGTTTATATATTGCCTCATTATTCATTTTTTTACAGGCACCTTATTAAAATTGGAAAACAGAGGCAAGAAGACTATTAAAAAAAGCTCCATAAAGATAGTTCACATTTCATTTTTCTGTGCCAATTCCTTTAAAGCACTGAAACACTAGAGAATACTGTTTGTCAAAACTGACTACAACAAATCATTTTTACATTTAATATTTCTTCTCCCCTCTTTGCTTAAGGAATGAAACACTCAAAATATTTAGTGCCAAATAAGAAGACCCATTACTCAGAGTTATGGCTTTCTGAGGTCT
This sequence comes from Oenanthe melanoleuca, assembly GCF_029582105.1. Taxonomy (NCBI): domain Eukaryota; kingdom Metazoa; phylum Chordata; class Aves; order Passeriformes; family Muscicapidae; genus Oenanthe; species Oenanthe melanoleuca. Next base: position 17,365,019 of record NC_079343.1, on the reverse strand, counting down.
ACCCTGACCAACAAGACAGATCAGGAAATTGCATTAAGAAAATGAAGGATTGCAGTATAATATGGGCATCTGAAGAGTATGTTCCTTCCACATAGCTCTATAGAGTCTTGCATCTACAGAGAGCTAATGGTCTGTGAGTAAATTAGTGCCATGAACATCTTTTACATCATATTACCCCAGGGAGACCTTAGACCTACTAACTTCAGCACATGAAAGATGTATTAAATGTGTTCTGACCATTGACTGTCAGGTCTGTACTTGTCAAAACTGCCTTACACACCAAGAAATTATAGATGATGTTTTGATCGTGATGATGCTGAAGCAGAAATTGCCTTTCCTTGGTCTTTGAGAAATGCAACTCATACCAAGAGCACCCACTGTCATCACTGAAGGACAGAAAAGTAGGTCTTGCTTTTATGTGCACTCATTATTCAACTTTTTTTCATGTTGGGTGAAAACCCTTTTCCATCAGTGTATTGTCTGCCACAAGTACTTTACCCCATGTTTAATAAAACTATGCACTATTTTTTCTTGTGTGATAATTTGTGAAGGATTACTGAGATTTTCCATTGAATTTTCTGGTAAAATAATTTCATAGTGTATGTATTGCAGCTCCTGTTTCTCAGCTGCTGGGAAAGTAAATTACATGACTGGGAGAACAAAAGATAAAGTAGATATAGGGAGGGAAGAAAGTGAGAGAAACAGGCAGCACACTGACAGGAGAGAAAGAATCGTGTCAGGTTTCTTTTATTTTGAGGAAGCAACAGGGAGAAATCCATATGCATGCAAGAAAAGCTAAAGACATTTAAATATAATTTTATAAGGCTGAGCAGTAAAAAACTTCTGCTGAAAGTGAAGCTTTCCATAATGAAACTTTATCTTCTCTGCATCGTGTTGAGGAAACAGAAGAAACAACCAACTAAAACATCCATCTAGAGCGGTACAAGTACAGCTAAATTCCTTATGGGAGCTGTAAGCTCAGGGTCAGAGCAGTGGTGTCTTGGCTGGGGGTGATGGAGGAGCTGTGCAGAACACGTGGGATGTGCTAAACCACCCTGGAAAATCCCCTTGCACAAAGGCTCCTGCTCCCTCTGGTGCAGGGCACTGCCTGGTGGAAATACCTGGGGACTTCTTTGGGTCACCAGAGCTTTGGAACACCACAACTTTTGCCCTAGTGAATAAGTTCAGAAAGGAACTCTGCTGCCTTGCTGTGTCCCAGCTCAATGCTCAAATTCAGGGACTTTGTCCTGGGATCTCTCCACTGAAGCTGCCCATGAAGCCATTTACTAACAACAAGTTCTGCTGTAGAGCAGAAACAAAAGAACACAGAACAAAGATGACCTTCCACTTACCCACAGGTCATCAGAAACTCCTGGGCAGTAAATCAGATGGAATTCACCTTGTGAACTCAGATGCCAAATCTTCCTATCCTAAGCACAATTTTTCCCTTCACAAAACCACACATTCCTGCTAGAAATACAGATGAAAGATTGGGAATCAAAAGTTCTTTATAACAGTACCAAGACAACAGCCCTAAAGTTCATTACTGGTTTTAGGAAACAGCATGTTTTATAGAAAAATTGTGGAAAGGCGCCAATTAATATTCATCAAGACATCAATCTTCTTCCATTCTCTTTTTAAAGCTGGAACACCAACCACAAAGTCTCTGTGTTACCTTGCCAAAAGCAAAAAATTTTGTCTTTTTGTCTATTTCCTTGCATATAAAATGCTACTCAGTACACAAAACACTTTCTCTGAACTCTGTCATCTTTAAAAATGAAAAATTTATGTGACTTTGTATAACTTTATCTGGTGACAGCTTGGTACATTTCATTGATCAGATTTGGTAGGAAAAAGAACAGAACCTGAACTAAAATAGTTACACTGACATAATGATTATTTAATTATATATTTATCCAAAATGGTGAAATATTTCCTTAATGGGATATTACAGTTTGTTATTTAATGTTTATAAATCATTTTCATGTCATTAACATTTAACAGGTATCATCCTTCAGGTCTGCCAGTGCAGCAGGCTGTCCAAGTGAACAAGGCAGAGAAGTTAGTATATGATTACTTAATTTTAGCAAACTGGGTAGAATTAAACAGGTAGAGAGGAAACTCCCTCTGAGTAAAGTTTCATCTACCTGAGCACATGTGCAGACTTTTGCTAAAAAGGAAATAGGAAAAACGAAACCAAAAAATAATCATAGATGAGTTTTCTTCTTTACTCTTTTTAGGGTCCTTCAACCACTAAAACCACTCTCACTAAGTAGTTTAAAAGCACTGGCTGTGGGAGCAAAGCAATTCTGCAGCTCTGCTTACTTAGTATTCTCTAGAAAGCATTAAGAAGAGGTGGTTCTTGCCAAGAAACATGCTGCAAAAGAAAATTTTCCTCAATTTTTTCAGAGCCTCATCCAAAGCCAAAGCAAAGGAAGGCAGGTGAGGATGGAAGTGATAAATCAAGGTTCCTTTCCTCCAGCCATGCTTCCCTGCCAAACCCATTGGGTGTAGAGAGCCCAGGTGCTGCTAAGACAGGACAGGAGCTACAGAAGGATTTAACAGGATGGTTCCAAAAAGCAATCCATTTCCACAGCACACACCTCCATACACTGCCTTTGGGATTTTAAAAAAAAAAAAAAAAAGATAGAATGGAAAAAGGAACAGGTGCCGATCTTCCTTCTCTGTGAGGAAACATGACACAGCAGAGTCTCATATTAAATCCTTTATCTTCATGCTAAGGTCTTCTGACATTTTAAATACCAGCCATAATGATTAACATCTCTCCTTAAAGCCAGGAGCTAAAATCTGCCAGCCTGCCACACACAGTGACACCTTTAAACACTCACACACTTCAGCAGTTACTAATTTTCCAATCCAGTACCTGGATGTGACATTTTGACAAGTTTGCAAAGGATTTGCTAAACTACTTATTACTTCAATGTATAAAAAGTATGCTTTTTTGCAATACCTTTCAAAAAGAACTTCTGAATACATTTTATATGTGATTTTCTAAAGTAGCTTTCCCATTGCTCTGCTTTCATGTGCCAAAGGAGCCTAATGGCTCTCACAGCATCCAGGTGACTTACAACACCTAATTACTGCAGCATTATTTTTAGTGAAAGCAAGCTATTTTCTGTCTGAGTTCTCTTAAGCAGTACAGTCATTAGGCAAATGGATGGATCAAGAATTTGTAAAGACATTTGTGGTGACTAAGTAGATACCATTGGAGCTACCTAATGCTTCATGCAAAACAGGAATATGGCCTGGAGCTGCTTTGTAGTTGAGAGATGTCTCTGTCACAAATACCACCATAAAAAAAAAAAAAAAGGCAAATTAAAAAAAAAATTAAAAAAACACTTCTGGGGTGTTTTAATGAAAAGGTACAGACACAATAATGGAAAAATCCTTAGAGGTGAATTCAGTGAGAGCAGAGAAAGGAGGTTGGGTGAGGAAGCTGTCAGAGCTTTTTTTTGTGGGGGTTTATGGAGAACAAGAGAACTTCAGTCCAATATTATTGGCAACTAGTAAATTAGTTCTAGAAAACAGACTGTAATCTGATTGACTCAGAGCTCCTATAGAGTGCCCATATTATTCTTTCCTCCTGAAGTTCTCCTAGGTCAAATGATTGCTTTCCCATTATCAGGATAACAACAGGATATTCTATGGATCTGATAATAATCTCAGAAGAATCTAAGCAGCTCTTTATTATCTTGAAGGTAAACTGGGTCATGTGTTGGCTCTGGTACAAACTACAGGCTGATTTAATAAGACAACAGTGAAAACTAGAATCACTCACAGTGGGGTAGCTTTCAGCATGTAGGGTTAGCTAAAATGTTGGCAGGGTAATTATTGTACTGTGCTAAGATAGACTCAACACTGCACAAAACATCACATTCCCCCAGCAGATTTTACAAAGTATTAGAGCTTGCAATGAGGTGGGAGAAACAGATATTAAAAACGACCTTCCAAAAGTCATAGAGTGGATCAAAAGCTCTGGGAAATGAGGATGGCACTCATTGAAGCTCAGCTCAGAGCTTACTGACTGGGCAATATTTGAGTCCCAGGCCAAGTCCACATGTACTAGTGCTTAATACAAGAGGTAAAATGTTGTCTGAGATGTATTCAAATGCTATCCATAGTGATTCCAGCAGAATCCAGCCCCTGAATTTTCAGGAAGGGAACATCATTCATATGTATTATTGTGGGTTTGATTTCTTCTCAAACTTATATCAAAACATGTTCAGATATTACAGTTCATATCTGTGATTCAAGATCCTAAATTAATTTAAAAGTTTCTTCTTCTCTCTTACTGTCTGTCAAAGAAATGAGCTTGGTTATTCCAAAATAACCAGCAACAACAAAAATAAAATAGAATATAATATTGATAAAGTATACCAATACAACGAGACATAACTGGCAATGTTATATAAAGTGCAAGGCATATAAAATTACACAATGAATGTGAAAATATTGCATTTATAGATTATTGGTGTGAAAATTCTGTTTTGCAGTTTAATTTTTAGGAAGGGATTTTAATTAATAATCAATTTTAAAAAAAAATACATCATATCTTTTAAGCTGCATTTTGTTTAGCTTGTCCCAGTGCCCTGCAGAGGAAAGGCAGGCTTGGCCCACACAGTGGCTGTGAAATGAGAGGGAGAGGTGTTAGATTGTGATGATACAAAGATATCACTATAGAACCATGATTCTGACACGACTGATGCATTAACCACGTCCCCACAGCTGGACAGGAAATTCTCAGTAGGGACAATCCAAATGTAATTGATAATTGAGTGGAAGTGTCCCAACCCAAGGCTGGCACAAGCTGCTCTCCAAAGGACTCACCCAGGTAGTGCCAGGGAGGGCACTGGGTCTGTGCCCACAGGCTCCACTCTGCACCTTGGCATTTTTAATAGCAGCTCATTGATTTTTGTATAGCCACGAGATCAGACACACAGGGCTTTTTATAACACTGAGTACGATCTCTTTGAAAAGTAGCCAAGAGAAGGACTGTAGGAAACGAGTCAGATGAGAGATGGGCTCGGTGTGCACTGGCTCAGGCTGTGAAGGAGGAGGCTGCTGGTTTATTTGTTCTAACCCAGTTCCAGCCCCATTTTCGGCAGGCTCTGGCTCTATCTCAGGAATACTCCTGGCTGCCATCTCGTGTTTTGTTCCCACATTGCAGCCCTGGGCAGCAGAATCCTCTCTGAGCATCGTGCTTACCCTTGTACTCAACCAAATGCGAAAAAAATATTTCAAAATCAGAGAACAACAGCGCCAAACTGTTGCTTTATTCTCGCCAAAATTCAGCTTGGAGACTTTCCAGCACCAATTCTTGGACATTGCCAACACATGCAACAGTACACACCATGTCTTCTGTAACATAAACAATTACAGATGACCTTATTAATTTTGGTCCAAGATTTAACTCTGTCCCATCTGAATCTTTTTAAATAAGACTTAAAAAAAAAAAAAAAAGAATCTGATATCCTTAAACATAATTCCAGTCCCAAACATTCTCCTGCTACTCTTCAAATAAGGCTTTTGTTGTGTCTTTTGTTCATTTAGGGCTCTGCTGTCTGGCTTGAAGGCCAAGCTACACATAGAGTTTGGCAGGCACATTGTCATGCTCCTGCACTCAGACAAAAGTAGTGATTTCACTTTTTCCCCATATAAATAGAAAAATGCTCCTATATTTCAGCACTTTCCTTTAAAAGCGGAATTGTTCTAAAAATAAAGGTCAGGGGTGTCAGGTAGAATTACATTTAGACAGACAGCATTAGGCCTGATATCCCTGTTTCCTTTTACGCTGGAGACAATGGAATTTTGTGCATTTAAAGAAGACAAAATTGAGCCTTTTATTATGGCCACATTATGAGCTTCTTTCTCACCTCACTGAATAAGCTACTCAATGGAATAGTTCCATTCACTGTAATGAAGCTATTCCAATACAGAGCTAAAAGAGCAGTCGAGTCAACCTGAAATGCCTCCAAAGGCTCCTGATTGCTGCACAGGAGGGGACCCAGACACAGAAGGAAAAATTCTCCCAGTTTCACTTTGCTGCTTACTCTGTGTCACTGCTCTGAGGGAAAATGATTGAAAAGTTCAGAGTCCCAGAGCTCCAGGAACTGGGATCCTGTGCTGGACCAGGACCTGAAACAGCAACATCCCACACCTTGTTGGACACTGCAGGGTGTCCAGGACATGTGGCAGAGCACACAGGACTCTGTGCCCCTCTGGAGAACATCCAGGTGGGCAGCACAGCCCAAATCTGCAGGGGGTGACAATGGGTACCCCAAGCATCCCTTCCCTTTCCCTAATGAACACCAAGAGCAGCTTCATATTGTGCAGCTCAGGCAGTAACAGGCCAGTAAACAGCACAGATTTGCACACCACAGTTTTGGTATATTTTTCACAGCTAATACCACCTTGATCTTTGTTTTTGTTTGTGAGTGCATGTGTGACTTATCACAATCTGGCCCCGTGATTGCAGAAAATTTGAGTCTTAAATAGGAGGAGGAAAAGGGAAATGAAAATGTTCTGTGACAGACAACAAGCAAAGCACAGGCAAGGGAAATGATTGCTGGGTGCAGTGTTTAAATCCCAAGGGCAGAAAGAAAGTGCAAGACCTCACTCAGCTAGTGACATAGACAATAATTTCTAATTATCAGAAACTGCTCCTATGTGATTAGCACAGACCTAACCAATGACCATGTGCTTATACCATTAATTTTGGGTTTTCCAACCCAAAGTGTCTCCATAGGAATGACATTCTCATTGCTTCACAAGTAAATATTTCTTCATGAAAAAGGCTGTGGACAAATATAATTTTCATGATAATAGAATCTCCTGTTTTCTGATTTATGCAGGTAATATAAGTACTGTGAATCACTGTACATAATCTCTTTTAACAGAAATTCATTAGAATGAAAGTGAAGTTTAGCACTGTAGATCATCAACACTAAGAAACTGATTATCCTTGAACTAAAGAAATGGTTTCAGCAGTGGAAAGTGGTTACACTAAAGCCTATTTTCCCAAATCTAGCTGGAACATAGTTTTACCTATGCCTGTACTTTCTTTTGAAACACATGAAATTTTCAAGAGAAAAAATGGATAGAAATTGAAGGCAAGTATAACCTGTAAATAATATATTCCCATTGCTCTAATGCATAAGAGTGACTTGCTGCTCACAGACCATTTCAAGAGCTTATACAGGGCAATATAAAATACAGCTTAAGTGACTGGCCATGGGAGCAGCAAAACCAGGGATAATAGCTACATTACAGTATTTCAGCACAGTACAGCAGTCACAGGAACAGCACCTAGAGCCTAGAAAACCTGGCCAGGAGATTATTTTAGGTCTGTACCATTTAAACTTTCTGATTTGCTTTGCAAAACGTCCCAAATTCCCACTTATATATCTAAATCCTGCCACAGCTCTCTGTGTGTTACACCTGCAATAGGTATCCTGGCTGAGGTGAGACAAATCTCCCATTTCCTGGTAGGTCTTTCCTTGGTTTTACCAAGTTTGTATTAAATTCCCTTTTCTCTCCCAAAGCTTGTGCAGTCCATACCAATGGCCACCTCACTGTTTTCAGAGCACATCCTGCCAGGTCGGGTTCCAGCACCACATCTTCCTAACACTCCAGTAATTCCATTTGCAGAGCTTTGTGGGCTTAAAAGCAACTCTATTCCTGCAGAGAGTTACCCCAACTATTTGCTACAGCACAGGAACTGTAAGGTCACAGAGTGACTGAGCCTAGCCTTGTTTCATAAGCAGCTCCCTTCAACAGCTGTAATATCTGGGACGAGTGTTGGGAGAGTGTCATTTGGCCTCACTGAGTGATTCATTGTATACTGGAAAACTGCTCTGCATTCTTCTGGATGCCTTTGCAGCATAGCCAGGACAAAGCCCCATTTAGCTGGAAGCCCAGCATAGTGGCTCATTATTCACCTGCCACGGCAGTCACAATATTGTGACGGCTTCCAGACAATGGTGGAAATTTCTACCTATTTTTTTTTTTACAGGAACACTTTCCATTTTCTACCTTTTTTACCCAGAGAAACAGACCCTGCATACAGATGGAGGGTAGGGAAATGGGAGCTCTTAATTTTTGTGCAATGAAAGAAAAACTAATTGTGAACTGCCACGGGGTGCTCCAGGCTCCCTGATCCTGCCTCGGCACCAAGAGACGCTTCAGAGAGAGGGAATGGGGAGGGAGGGGGAGCAGGAGGGAGGCAAGAGATGTAAACAGGCTGCTCAGCCATCTCTAACCTGTCATTTGGCCTGAGCCCAGTGCCCCTGGGGTGCTCTGCCAGCCTGGAGAGCTCAGCATCCTCCCCAAAACCCACTGTGCCCCTGCAGGGTGGGAACTACAGAGCTTCTCTCTCAGTCCAACCACCCTCTCTGCACTGAAAAATGTGCCCTCAAAGCCAGCTCATGCAGGAGGACTCAGCCACATCTGTAAATCTGTTTCTTGCATCCAGTGCTGTAGCTTTTGCTGTTTGATTTTGGGATAAACTGAGTTTAAATGCCACGCTGAAGTAAACACAGTCGCTCCAAAAGTGCTGAGTTTAACAGCTGGGGTTTCCTTAAAGTGTATTTTTTCTCGGGGTAGCAATAATTCAATAAAACTATGAGAGGGCTTTAACAGTTTTCCTCTCAGATGTGTGTCCTGTAATACACTGCTGCACAGGCATATCCTCAGTGCTCTTATGAAGGCTTTTAGCAGAGAAAGATTTCTGCCTCAGCAGGGAGGTAAACAGTATCAGCAGGCTCTACAGCAATACCCTAAATGGCATCTCCATTTAATTTCTACATAGTCCTTCCAGCACTTTTTTGTCTTTGTTTTGGTTGCCACTTCCACTTTCATCAAATTCATCACTGTCACATTTGCAGAAGGCACCTATTACACCGCAGCCTGTATTCTAGTTACACTCCCTTACTGCCTGCCTGTGCTGGAAAAACCATAAAAAGGTATTTGGGAAACAAATGCTTCAAAAAACCATGCTGCATCCCTGTGGAGATTGCCACCTACTTCCTATTAAGCCCAAGCTTGCCATATGTTTTAAGGGTTTTTAACCTCCTTTCTCGTGCAGTTCTCTAGTTGAAGTGGCACTGCTAGTTCTGCTGGTAGGATGTGCTTTTTGCTGAGGGGAGGGGAAAAGGGAGTGAGAGGAGGGAGAGATGGAGATTTCACAACCAAAAGGGGATTTCTGCCTAATAGAACCTGCAATATGAGTAACTGCTTCTCTGGCTAAGTTGAGAGAGAAGTATTCAGTGCCATAAACCTGTCCACACATGGACTCACACCTCCCTTTCACGGGGGTGTCCCTGCTCAGGCCAGACTCCTGAAAATGTAATGATCCATTCAAAAATCTCTGGGAGAAAAGTGCATGCACTTTCCCTTCTGTGCCATCCCAAAAGCTGGAAAAAACCCAGGGGCCATCATGGGCTGGGGAGAAGTGCAGGCTGTACCCTTGAAGTGACAGATTATCACCGTCACACTAATGCTCAAGACATAGTTGTTTGTAAATCACAGCCCTCACTATATTTCATGTCATTTTTCAAGCCTCTTGAAGCCAAAGCTACATGAAAATTTCAGCTTTTATATTTCTAACATTCTGTGATTGCTGAAAAGGCATTGCAAAGTTGAAGTCAAAACTTTGGGAAAGAGGCAAAGCAGATAAATATATTTTTTTCTACAATCTCAAAAACAAGTAGTTTCCAATTTTCCATTCTCATAAGGGAGGAAAAAATTTTAGTATATTTTCCTTTGATTAATATGAATAACATCTGCATAACTCTTGTCATCCTGATTTATAATTAAAACCACAATAAAACCCCACAAACAATAAAATAATACAGGTATTATGGCCCTTGGCATGTTTATGTCATGTGAGCACCAATATATGCATTAGCTACAATGCTAATTAAAACTTAGACTGCTGTGCTGCCTGATAGCTTTCCACCAGACAATGCTTAATTGTGGAAGATCAAGTAGATAATTCTTATTGTGGCTTTCTTAATCCAATGTTAATATAATCTGTAAGGAAATTACAGAGCTGCCACCCAGTACACCACCCAGAATTTAAGTGAACATGCAGAACCATTCAGGCAACAACTGACACATGAAAATGATGGGGTTTCTTTAAGAAAACAATCTAGAATGTGCCTTTGGAATATAAATAATGCAAATAAGCATGCCTAAAAACTGAGTTGCTGCAGTGAGAAACAGTATGGGATTCTACCAACACTACTAAGAAATCTACAGAATTTAATAGTTTACTATGTCACTTGAAAGGCTTTTTAAAAAAAATCAATCTGGTCCTGCTACAACAGATATCTTCTCTGTTTTAATCACATAAACTCTCAAGGAAACCCCTTTGATTTCAAAGGGATGAAGATTTCACTCTCTTTTTGCAGTGGTTGACAGGAGTTTTTCTGAAACCGCCATTTCCATGTGAACAAGCATTTTCCTTTTCTCTCTCAGAAATATCTCTTGTTAGGTTTTCCATGTGCTTATCAGATTTATAGGACCTACAGGGACTCTTTGTCTGTATTAATCTCCAGAAACTACATTAAAATAGCATTAAGGTAGCTGAGTCAAAGACCAGGAGGTTAGGAAACACCAGAATTAAGTTAAACTAATCTAATTTAGCTCCTTATGCAAATACCTTATGAGACAATCCACAGCCATATAATTACATGCTCCCATCTTGCTTTGGAGCAAGGGGGAACCTGGATCCTCCAAAAAAACAGCTGCCACTTTCTTTGCAAGACAAATTAGTGCAGATCTGCCTTCTCTTGGCAGACAGCTCCAGGGTCTCCACTGAGCTGTGCCCACAAAATCCTGGATGGTTTTAATCACTGAAAATGGAAGAAAAAATAAGAAAAACAAGGAAATGGGTGGAGCAAAGGTGTTACAGGAATCCCTACTGGAGTAAACCCGGGGAGAAGCTGAGTGCCATCCCAGGAGCCACAGACACCACAGGGAACCAGCAAGGTGGGATGAGACATTCCTGGATCTGCCACGAGTGAAAACTACCCCAAAAAGCACCCTGGGATTTAAGGTGTTGCTTTTTCTTTTTTTTAAAAAGGGATTTAAAATAAAAATATAGCTCCAAGTATCAACATAGTATGTTCCATGGCTGTTGGGTGTCACAAATTTTTCATTATTTCATAAGCACAAACATTTATGGTTATTGTTCAAAGAACAAAACTGCTTCTCACTCCAGTCCCCAACTTTGCACCACGGTTTGCTGCTGTCTGTGCTCTTGGATTTCCCACTTTTAATCACAACTGGTTTTTTGCACTGTTTCTGACCCAACATTAATTCTGATTTATGACCAAAATTTTTGGTCTAAGAAGAAATATGAAGAGGCAGAATCATTTCAAATATGATCTGCATAGAAGAAAAGAAACAAAGAGGCTATGCCCATTTTCCTCTCTTTTATAGATGAAAAAGTTTGCTTTTGTTTTCAAAACTGTTTCAAAGTTCAAAATCTCCTCTTGTTTTTCACATTAGAAATGAGGTCTACAGTAGGAAAAAGAGAGATTTTATCAACTGAGAGGCAGAGAGTCAAATTTAATTTCTGAAAGGAAGACTACTAAGAACAACAAAATATTTTGGACAGCTGAAATCTATTTCCTTACCCAAAGGTAGGACCCCAGTGTTGATAAGGGAGGTATTTTTTCCTGACCCCTAAAAGCTTTGTGGCTAGCTAAATCAAATATTCTCCTTTGTGCAAAATAAGCAAAATATTAGATTTCCACACCTTTTAACAGCTTTTACACAGATAGAGAAAATCATGGTCCCTTTTTTCCCATTTTCTCAAATCATATATACAATTACTTTTGAATATTTATATTAGGTACTTTGCCCAGCACATCTGAAACTATTGTAATAAAACCAGTAAAAGACACATGTATAATGATCTATAAATCAAATAAGTAAATACAGAATGCCTTTCTGTTGCTATAAAATACCTGTTTTCCCCACTGCTGGCAAAACAACACCAGCTATGCCTTCCCTGCAATTGCTATGCAAAGGTGAGGATTTTTTGTTTTCCTGGAAAATCTGGAGTTCCATAAACTACTGTCCAGAACAGAGGATATGGACAAGGAGACTGACACAACTTGGCAGCAGCTCTTTAGAAGGCTGGCTTGTAATCCTCAATGTTGCATTGCTTTTAAATTTTAATAGCAATACAAGATTAAATAGTGGTTTTCATCTAGCTTGCTTTTTTTTTTTTTTTTTTTTTTTTTTTAAGAACTTTGCACATCTTTATTCCCAAAACTATCCATGATGTATAAAGTAGCAAGGACTTTCCAAGTCTAATTATTATGTTTTTCTGGCTTTTCAGCTTTATGCAGTTCTGTCAGTCTGAGGAATGAAAATAAAGAAATCGGTTCACTTTGATTTCAGTTGGGTCCAAGTTAATTTTCGTCTCAGACAAGCTTGTGCTATTTCATGACAGACTATCTGAGACACAGAAACCCAAAGAATTGGAGCTTAATAAATATTAATAGGATTGAAAATCCATGAAAATGTAGTCTTGGTTTTTTTTAGTTTGTTTTGATTTACAAAGCCTAAAAATTCATCTTAATATAATCTAACAATGGTTCTTTAATAAACAACATTGTGTTTTCTGTATCATCATTTCACCAATAATTTCATTTACTATAAGGCTAACTCTCAGGCACAGAGTAAATCAGGAGGTTACTCCAAGGCTGTCCTATAATTATTTAATCTCAATACCATTTAGTTAAAAATACATAACACAATTTCTTTCTCCCTGCTTAGGGAAAAAAAAAAAAAAAGAGAGAGAGAGAGAGAGAAAGAAAACCTACATCTGCCTCCTGAGCTGGTACCAGCATTTTCATCTGATATGCTGCACTTGGAGCAGAAATTTCCCACTAACAAAGACACAGATATATCCAAGAACACAGAGAAATGTATCAGTAATTTATCATTAATAATATACAGATTAAAAAATTTCAAGCAGTTTTGATTGTGGAAACCAATTGAATGCATTTTCAATGTGAAAATTATCTGAAAGTTTTGTTGTTGCTTTTGTTTGTTTTGCTTTTGTTTTTTCTTAAGAAAACTTAGCTTTTTAGTCCATGAGAGTGAGCCCTTTTTCACTATTCACATGAAAGGAGGGCAGGATCACATCAGGATCTGGATTACATCAGACTGGCATCAAGAGAAGGTCACTTGGGGATCAGATTTTTGCTAATTCAGGTCTGTTTATTACTGAGAGGAATTACTCTGATTCACTAAAAGAGAGCAAAATGATAAAGCAGTTCAAGGCTGGCTACCACAGGCCATAAAACAAGTACAGATATTGCAAATCCATGCTCCTAGAAACACTGGCCTTAGTGCACTTGTCACTGTGTGCCACACACTCTAAACCTCCTTTAAAAATTTCTGGGCCATTAAGATAACACAGAAAACTTAAAGTCAGTGCAGTAATTTCATCACATCTGCTGCCAGAACAAATGACATGATGACTCCAAGAAAGACATAAAAGCCATTTTAATTATCTCTTCTTTGAAGGAGGAATTGGCTCAAGCCAGGCAGTCTGGATGCAAACCTGAAGTGTTGCAAAGCTCAAAGTGAAGATTTAAGTCATAGTTAAGGAAGAAGTTTTTTTACAGTTAGGCCTTGGCACATGGTGCCCAGAGAAGCTGTGGCTGGCCCTGGATCCCTGGAAGTGTCCAAGGCCAGTTGGATGGTGGGATGTGGAAGATGACAGGGACTGGACTGGGTGATGGTAAAGGTCCCTTCCCCAATTCTGTGATCCCCAGGTGTGTTAAGACCCTCTCTATTTCAGCAGCCAGGTGTCAGGGACATCAGGGAGGAGCAGCACTTCAGTGGAGCCCCCAGGCCAAGAGGAGGTCTGGGCAGAACCCTGCATTTCCCCTTCTCCATGCAGGAGGTGTGACCAGCACACCACGGCTCCTTCTGCGCCCTCAGCGCATTAACGCCACAATTCAAACGTGAACCTCAGTTTTGCAGCATTGCTTCCTAAGTTTTTTTTTTCAGCTTTGCATGAATGCCTTTCTAAATAGATGCAAATATAAAGCTGTACAGGTGACACACTAAAAATATAATTGAAGCTGGTGCTTTCCTAAAAGCAATTAGCAATCGCTCAAGTTGCAATAGATGACAGCCTCAAGAGGATTGCTGCCCTGGCAGGGAAGTGACTGCAACTTACATCACAGTCAGTGTTCTGTTCTTTAATGCTATTTTGTTATAACAGACAAGTACAAGTTGCTGATTATGTATTCATTCCCATGTAGAGCTTTTGGTTGATATTTTTGTCCACAGGCTTAGAAGTATACATCTCGCTCTTCTACCTTAAAGTATTCCCTCTTAAAGATAATGATAAAAAAGTTACAGTAAATAAGGAAATAAATGCAGCTACAAGTAGAGAAGGCCAACAGAAAAATCTTTTTAGCTCAGGGTGAAAGTACATGACCATACATGTCTTTGTTTTGCTCAGAATTCATGCAGTGACTACAATTATGCCTATTTTATAGTAACGTTATAGCCAGGCTTACAGACATTTTACTGCCACTTTAAACCACTTTTGTGGTCCCCAGGAGTCATCCTTCCAGTTTCAGCAAACTATGGGACAAATCCTGCTCCTACAACAGTGAACAGCAATGCTCCCACCAGGCAAGGCTTTAAATCAACACCTGCCTTCAGCTGTCTCTGGATAAACCCCAGGTTCTCCAGCTGTTCTCCATAGGAACATGCTTAAGTGAGGGCCTTAAACACACATGGATTGAGTACCTGAATATACTCTGCAGCATTTCAGTGCAATAAACAGAATTTGATCAGAAAAGGAGCAGTGCCCAAACGTGGTCAGCTCTTTGCACTGAGCAGAACAAGGTGTGACCCTATGGCACCCACGTACCTTGTCTTTTTCCTAGGAAAAAATGTGAAGTTGAACACTTTTTTTTTTTTAATGTGGTGCCTGACAGTTCCATCGTAGATTACACCTTTTAATATTCCATTATTTCAAGGGATCTCCATAGCAGCAGTTGCACCAGTTGAGGCAGTGGCATACTGCCACACAAGACACAGGAACATAACAAAGTCACTGGGAAATATCATCAGCATCTGTGGGTTTCTGAGAGCTGAGTCTTGCCTGTTCACCTCTGGTTACCCTGTGTTGTTTAGATGCACTTGTACTCTTTGTGCTCATGCATCTAAAAATAACACCATATTAGAAAAACAAAGAAAATGGTGCTGGTTCTACATGAGGATACAGGCTGAGTTTAAAGACCAGCTTTGGTGGGCAGCTGATGCAGCTCTTTGCCTCTGGGAGGGACACAACTGCAGTGGCCAAATGACATCCCTAGGGGCTGAATGTGCCACTAATGCCCCTGAAGGGGCCATTTCTTGCTGCTGATGTGTCTTTTGGAGTCACCAACCAGCTCACACACGAAGTCCCAGTGGTGGGGACAGAGATCTGCTCGACCACGTTGGTCTCCAGCTGAAACCTCCTCTGCCTCCCGTGAGCCCAACGATTACATGCAGGAGCTGAAAGAGCACCACTAAGAAGCTGAGTGGTAAACACACAAATCAGGTCAATCCTTTTGCTTTCCTTGTAATCCCTGTGCATTATTTGCCACTGGCTTTTGCTGCTGCTGCCTTCTCCTCTTCGGGCACTCAGCGCACGCAGCCGGCGCTCCTGCTCTCCCTCTCCATGGACTGTGGCAATCCCTTCTTATCAAAACTCCCCTGTTCTGCACTGCTTCACCACATCCACTGCCTTTACATCTTCACCTCTCCTGTCTTTTCTTCACTGTAAATTCTCCAGAGTGGGGAACTTGCTTTCTCCAAGTTTGTACTAAAGCCTGTAAATTTACGGCACTCTAGGAATGTTTGATAACAGCACTTAAATAATTAATGAAAGCTGCAGCAGCCCTTTCTTTTTTTCCCTATTTGGAGACTGTAAGGCAGCAAGACAAGTGGGAGGCAGCAAATATTTCATGGGCTAAGATTAGACATGATTCACACCCCTATGGGGGGTAACAGACTGACAAATACTTGCACTTAGGAAAGAGCGAGATTAACTTGTGCAGGAATTTAAGAAAATAAGCATTGCTTCAGCTACATGAATCATAAAAGTGGCTCAGGAGCATGATAAACAGCCCAGCCCCAAAAAAAATAAACTGCAATAAAAAGAATGGGATGTTTTCATTTCAGCTCTACAATTATATTCCACCTCTTTTCCTCTGTGTGCATGACTTTGCAGAAGTCCACTCTTTTGTCCTAATTTTTCCATCTTCAGTGGAAAAGGGAAAAGATAATGGGTATAATGGCAAATATTAGCTCATGATTTTGCAACCCTAAAGAAGTGGTAAGCACTTCTTAAATTAAAAAAAAAAAAAATAGGTGGAAACATGAAATAAAGACAAATAAGACACAATAAGGCTATGAGAGCAAGAAACGGGGAGGGGGAACAGTACAGAAAAAAATTAAAGAGATTTGTTATTATAGGAGAATCTATTATATGAGACAGATGTGTAATTATATCAAGAAAATTAGAAGGGAGGAAAAAGCAACAAAGTGAAAATATATTCATGTATCTCAGGCAAATTTTTCAAAATCTACCAAACATTCAAATTTTCTGCATCTGCCTCTAAGCTTATGTCTGTTCATGTTTTAAAAATGGGAGTTTGGGCCTGATCTCATAAAACTTGATTTGAATTTCATGGCTGACTTTTCTGTAGCCACGAATTTACCCAGAGTGCACACAGGTCCAGGTGCTTTCCACTGGAGCACAATGCAAAGGACTGTATGGATTTTTTTGTCTTCCAAATAATCAATAATGTAATCCTGACGCTTATGTCAGTTTTGCTGCTAAATTTCCTGGTTTATGAAGGCAATCAAGTACTTTAGCACCAAAGAATAGTAACTGCACTTAAAGAAATTAGAACCTGAAAAGTGCAGGGACAAAACCAGAAGCCAGTCTAGTACTGGGTGTTTATCAGACAAAACATCACAAAAACATTGGGAAAAAAGGGCAGTAAATTGCTTGATTTTAGGGCAGTGAAGACCTAAAATTATTACTCTCCTAGAACAGAGGCATAATGACCAGCCTCTGAATAGATATTGGCACAGCAGGCCACACAAAAGCTCTGATTAGCTGCTGTCTGAGGGAATATTCAATTCTATTTTGGCGCTGATTTCTGACCTTGCTTCTTTGACTTTAATTGGTCAAGATCCAAACCTTTGTGAATTTATTTAACACCAGACAACAGGTTCTGAATTGCCAAATTCCCAGAAGAGATGGGGGGAAAGGCACTTCATAGTTTTTTTCTGTCAGTTCTTTAACTTCAGCTAATTCTGAAGTTGTAAACAACATTTGTAGCAGCTGCAACATCACTTGAATGCAACAGTTCTTGAGCTGGTTTTAGGGAAGAAAAAAAATAAAGCAAGAGCTCTATAATGTCAAGCCTGATTCAGATGTCCTTCACCTTCACTGAGAAAAGAACAGGTATTTTGAAATTCCAAACCTGTATTTTTATGGCAGTATTCAGCAAGAAAAGGATGTGATACAATCTGCTCCAGATTTTAAAATTAGACAGAACCATCAGAAGCTTCTTTGTTAACTCCTAAGCCAGTGATAATCCTGCAGGTTTTTCATCTCTTTGCATTTACAGTTAATAATATGGGGAAATATTTAGTGACATTTCTGAGCTGTAGCTGCTGATTTATGAAAACCTCCTCACCCATTGATTTACATCCACAACTCCCCTTCCAAGATCTTCCTTCCCAAATTAAACATGCTAATGATTTTCTATGCAAAATTTAACAACCTAATAGGCTGAACAAGTCAAATGAAAATACACTAATTGTTGCCTTTGATGTATAGTATTCTGCCAATTCTCTCATGAAAGCAGTATATTAGCATTAGCTGGAGTAGTTACTAAAATATAGATTAATAAAGAAAATCTTATATATATATACATGCTAAGAAGATGGCACTGCAGACTGTAGAAAACACAACTTCAAGGCTCAGAAGTGACACAAATGGCTATTATACACTAGAAAACCATTTTCAGAGAAGCCCAGAAAACGAGCTACTAAAGAATGAATCACAAACCTTTATCTGAATTAGCCAGCATTGGTTCATAACACTGGGTTTATGCAATAAAAGTATTCAAAATTAGATTACACAGTCAAAATAATAAATACAGAATGGGATGAGAGAGATAAAAGGCTGGTGAGAGAGCAGAATGCTTTCTGCCTAACCCCAGGGATCCGAAATCAGCTCCCCCAAGAAACTGCCCAATTGCTTTATAAAGTAAGATTTCCATGTGCATGTATTTTTTTCACCCAGAGTACAAGCAATAATGTGTTTTAGCCTATGACCAGCATCACATAGGGAGCTTTATTGTAGAATTGGTTCATTCTGTCCTCCAGCTCAGCTCTGAGCAGGAGGTTTGGTGCCACTGGGATCTTAACACACACAAAGAAAACAGATGCAAACAAACAATAAGGGAATATAAATATTCTCCAAAGAAATAGTGACACAAAATTACTTTCTATTGCTTTGTCTTTAAGAGTTTGCTTATAATGATTTGATAATTTAATCTAATTGATCTCTTCAAGTACTTGTATGGCTCTAATCACTGTAGTATCTGATTAGTGGAACAGATCCATACTTTATCTCCAGATTTAATAACTAAATCTATACTTGAAATAGAGTCACACAAGTTCAGCAGATGCTGCTTAGCCAGGGGAGGAGGGAGGCAAAGGGGAAAGGCTGCTGAGGTCCAGAATCATTGGAAAGGTACACTTGGCTTTGTGTCAGATCATCCCTCTGCAACCAAAGTCTGTTTAAAGAGCCCATTTCTGGAGTTAGAGAAGGAAAGCAGGAATGTGACATAACTAATGGGGGCAGAACCAAAAATGAGCTACTGTCTAAGGCCTGCTCTCCTTCAAACTGTCTTCTTCACCAGCACAAAGTAAATGTAATTATAATTATCGGTTCTTTGTTCTCTTCCAGGCTAGCCCTTCATCAGCCTGAAAATTATGACATTTCCTGAATGCATTTCAATGGTTTCTTAACCTTTTTTATTTCCCAAGAGCAGGGACAATGTCACGCAGCACTCAGACATCTTAGCAGTGAAAAGGTTAACACCCAAAATTGCTAATGATAACAACAGTATTCACTGAGCCAGATAATCACTCACAGAGAATTTCAATCCAAAGTCACTTAAAATTCAAGGAAACCTCTGTATTTCTTTAAGGAAGTGACAGCAGTTAGAAGAATATTCATAATTCAAACAACAGGCCAAAATCTGACTTACTGTTGAGTTCATCTATTTTCAGTCGAGCAGAATTAGACTCTGGCTTTTGCTCTACCTTAGGTGAAACTTATTTTGCGATATGTCCTCTAACACAGGTGGCTGGGCAGAGAGGGGTGACAGCCAGGTCACTTGCACAGTGCAAAATCAAGCATAGAATGTCTGTGGAGCATTTCTGAGAAGTTGTTTCCTCCTCTCTTGTTTGACTGCTGCTTGTTTGTTGTGCTGATGCTCAGCCAAACTAGCTTGTAGTTGAATATGTCAAAGCTCTGGGCAGAAAAACAGCAGCTAATATATGTTAGCAAACTCTGGAGAGAAAAATAGTTTCTGCCACTAAAAACTGCAGGGTGGAATTGTGCACAGCCTTCTTCTTCACCTTATTTTGCCTAAAGGGAAAGAGCCTTTTAATCCTATTTCTCTGCTTGGTTTGCACAGTGCCTGGCAGTGTACACCTGCTCCAATGTGTGTGTCAGGAGCCTCCTTTGCTGTCAGATCCCTTTCCTGGCTGCTCTCAGCTCATCATCTGTCTCCCAGCTCACCTCTGCTGGTGAGCATCCCTCTCATGCCCAAGCACATCTCAGCAGCCATCTCTCAAAGATGTCAGGAGGAGAAATAAAACCAGCCTGTCAAAGCACAGGACTGGCTCACAGAGCAAGGGGCAATGCTCTGTCACAGGTGAGCAGCACAGAATGAAGTGCACAGGGATTGGGGTGTGGGGTTTGCACCAACAGCCCCAAATTCAGGGTGGGGCGTGGACATTCACCCGGACTTCTTCAGCAAGCATCCGTGTCTGTAAAACTCAAGCACCCATTTTGCATGATCCTGTATCATAATGTGCTTCTGTCCAGGCAATGCCTTCAGTACTTGAACTGCAAACGCATCACAGCAAGGACTGCAGTTAATCAAGAGTTTCATGGTACTTCAAAGGAAAAACAATCGATGCATCTTTTCTTTCTTCCTTTGTGTGAGACCTCATCTGAGGAGACTCCATCCAAAAGAGACTGCAGGTGCTTCAGCTCTTAAGTATAGCAATTATTTATTGTTTCAGAAGTTATTGTTTTGAGCAAAAGCAATCCATTTTTCATTAACTAGTGGCTCAGTTAATGACTGAAAAGTGTAGAAAACAACCTTAATTCCCTCTCCTGTTCCACATAGCACAGCTATTAATTGATTCATATGGAGAGCTACTTCATCTGTGTTTAGCATTAGAGAGAAACAGGGAAGGATTAAGATTTTTAAATCTAGGTTTACAGCAAAATTTCACAAAATAAGCCTGCCTCTCCAACAGCCATATACAGCAACATTTCATGGATCCAAAGTACTGTATAGAGCACAGAAAGCCTTATAAATGAAAATAGTCTTGGAGTCAGTAAGTGTGCAGAATCTTCTATTTCTCTCACATAGGTATCTTAGACATGGCCTTCAGCTATTAAGCCCTTTTTTAAAACACAAAAAGTCCAAGTTCTTTTTGGGACTTTAAAATAAATACAAAAACATATGAGTCAATATCAATTTTTCAATCAAGTAAGACAAATTGTACTAGCCTTCCTTTGAGCTCTCTGATGTGATTATGACTGTTAGATGTACAGATATACATAGATATGGTTGATATTCCCTTACCACTGGGCCCATCTCGTTAAGACTATTGCTTTGGGAATGAGGATTCTCAGAAAATGAGTTCTCACTGGGTCAGCTACATGCAGCTGGTTCTGTTCTGTATTCCTGCTCACTATATTAAAAGTAATATACTAAAGAATATTAAATTAAGAGAGAAGAGTAATGTGGGCAGAAAGTAAAAACAATCCCTGCAAGGGCACTGTAGGGAGGTTGACAAGACTGGTGCAAAACTTTGTACAGCAAGTCCTCAGGAAAACACCCCAAAAATATAAATCATGGCAGCCTCAGCAAGGAACCTTGACACAAGGTGGGATAAACAGGGAGCTCTACTCCAGGCCATGGGGGGATGGAATTTCTTCAGCTCAGAGCATGGAAAGACATTATTGCTGATCCAGGATCCCCTGTTCCTCAGAGCCTCCCTCCCATCTTTTTGTGGGAGTTTAAATTTCTGCATTAGAGCAGACCCTGCAAGCCCTCCTCAGCCTAGCAGGGTGAATCAGGTGAATTAAACAGAAGGTTTGCCTAACCTGCCTGACTGCATCTGAAGTGAAGTGGGGAGAATGTGCATGAGTCATTCCCCTGACCAAGCTGGGAGCAAGGAGTGGAGGAGGAGCCCAGCTGGTGGGTGGGAGGCAAGGAGGGAATGGGAGCCCCCCAGCTGGTTTGGGCACAGCCCAGCCTGCCCCCAGCATCAGTGGGGTGCTGTCCCCACAGAGCTGAGGAGGGTGACAAGGCAAGGGTGGCTCCTCACTGCCACAGGGCCAGGGCTGTGCACTCATCAGGGAACAACACCCTGTGTCAGATGTGAAACACAGAGTGAAAAACAAGCTTAGAAACTCTGCATGTCTTACTGCCATTTTTAATAACTTCTAAAATTAGCTGGAGGAAGAGAAGAGAGATCATCTGCATGCTACAGAAGGTTGACATGAAAAAAGGGTGAGAAATCTGTGATCCTGAGGTTTTGGTAGATTCTGGCATATGTTATCCTTGCCAGTTATTCCCCACCCACTCTGAAGGAGAGAAAGGAAGATGCTCCACAGGGTTCCTCTGCATCCACACTGCTTAGTCCATCTCCTGTGCCTGGAGCATCACAAGAACCTTCATTACAGGTGGATTTTTTTTTTTCCTTTCCCCAACACCTGGAGGTGCAAAATTTGGGCACTCCAATATATAAGGAGATCATTTAATCTCAGCATGTAACAAAAACCTTCTGGTATTTAGTGGAGGTTTTTCATCATCTTCAGCCAACTGTTGGATAAGTTTCTGCCTCTGTTTAGAAAAAGGATGTCTAAGTACAAACTGTGCTTGCTCTGGGCTGAGCCTTCTAGAAACACTCAGCAAGCTGTGCAGTCTTCTTCCTACACAATGCACCTTTCCAATAAAAATCTGAAGACAGCTTTTAGGTGCAAAAATATGGAGAACAGAAAGTAAAGACTGAAAGGCAATAGAGACAAATCTTTCTCCGTGAGCTTTGTGAAATATTTTCTCAAAATAACTTTGCAGGGGCTTTACTGCCAGTTCATAATGTGGATGAATCACTTCTGATATTTCTGATAAAACAATATTCAAAACTTCAAAATCTCTTCCAATTCATTTATGCTACCATTTAATTAGGGCTTCTGCAATATGTTACAAGGGAGTCATTATCCCCTATAATTGTATAATAATTACAATTTTAATGAAATAATTGCAAGTACACTAGATGTGTAGATATAATTATGGTAATTACATAAATACCTGATTTTCAGCTAATAATTAAAGAAGGCCTTTACAAAAAGGGGGAAATTTAACAAATGGAAGCTTTTCAGAAAACAAATACAAATAATACATAGCTGCCTCTCTCCTGTCAGTTCTGCCTTACTAAATTATCTCTCTCTCTCCCCCACTCTGTATATATATATATATATGTGATTTTCAACAGATTATAAAATAAGATTAAAAACTACTTAAATATTACACCATATCAAGAGACCTCACTACTTTGCCTCTGCAGGGCCTGATCCAATGGCATTAATATAGCCCAAACTTAATGATTCTGGGACAGGTCAGCATCTCACATGAATTGCAAATGATTGTTGATGGCAGGAAGATGTGAATAGTGCCTACAACAACATACAAATGTCCTGCTGGCTCTGGTTTCCTCCAAAATGTGTCTTTTTTGGTCAAACCTACTTGCTATATCCTCATTAACACAGAAACCCAGCTAAAGATGCATTCTTTACCGGGCAATGATATTTCAACAAGGAACTACTTTACAGAGCCTCATCAGCTGAAAAAAAAAAAAACAAAAACCCCCCCAAAAAAGCAGTTCTTCAACTAGGGAATTTCCTTTCTCTTCAAACACTATGACTAAACTTGCTGTGTATTTGCTGTGCTCTTTGTACGAGTAGGAAAGTCAAAATCCAGACTCACAAAGAACATGCAGAAAACTCTGCCAGGGCAGATTGATTCTTGCTCTGATAGCACCAAGGGATATTAACAGAATTCCCACAGCAGAGGAATTAGCAACATGATTTACTGCTGCTGCTGAAATGTTCCAAAACACTTTGGCACAGCTCTGGAAGGGGAAATCAGCTGCAGCACCTGCACTATGCCATTTCCATGTGTCTTGCATTTCTGCAAGAGCAGCCCTGAGGAAGCTCCAGCTCCAGCCAGAGACCACTCTGGTCCCTGCACTGTGTTGGAATATAGGTGCAAGCATGGCTGAAAATCAGCTTTGCCCTACTTCCCTTAGCCTTGCATTGTTCAGTGCTGCTCCATCTTTGGATAAATCCCATTATTACAAGCATGAGAAAGTAAAATAAGAGATATTAATATTAAAACAGAAGGAAATGGTTTGATATCCCGAAAACAAATCTCATTTATGGTAAGCTCATTAAAGCAGTTGATTTCTGAATGCCAAGTATAGTTATTAATGCCATACATATCAAAGTGGAGAAGACATGTAAATTTGACATCATAAAGTAAGAAAAAAGGAAGAAAGCTAAAGAATTATGAGTGAAAAGAATTTGGAAAAAAAAAAAAGAAAAATAAATTCTACTGGAGCAATATTCAAATTATAAGCAGATTATTAACATTGTGAGATGATCCTTAAGAATGGTTTGACACATGTAAGCATCATGTTTCAAGCCTAAAAAAAAAATTCAAAGAATACAATAACAGTTGTATCCACGTGTATTATAAGGAAACAAAAAGATGAAGAGCATTAAGACTGAGGATAGCAAAGGAATAATACTACAATACAGGATTGGAAAAAACAAGCAGAAAATAATAGTTATCCAAAAGCCATATAAATGTTCCTCCTGAAAATGTACAAATGCACTTATGCAGTTATTTTTTAGAAGATTTGTCCCTTCTGGCTTTAAATGATAAATTAGAAACTAACAGATTGAAAGGAAAACCATCTCACAGATGTTTACTGAGTAAAACCAGCCCAAGCCAACAAAGGCCGGGGGAAGAAGCACAAACCAGTTTTATCCGACTTAGCATTATCAGGGTAGCAGCACTATTTTAGAGCCTGTGTGGGGGAGGATGTGGAAAATGAAAAGCAAGCAGTAAAATAATGGACAAGGAATGGAATTAGACCAGAATTTAAGACCTGTTAGAGCTATAAGCACTGTCAAGGTACATGAACAAAGCAGTGACAGCAGTGTGGTCAGCAAGAGCCCAGAGCCTGAACAACCAGACATGTACAGGGACTGTGACCAGGGCTGATGGCATCTAAGATGACTGGAGTCTTAAAATACAGTCTGCAGACTCTTCTATTGTCAAGCACTGGCTCACCCAGAAAGAGGGCTGGAGAAAGTACATCAGAGTTTTAAGCATATTTTATTTCAAATATGACATAAACCTACTGCACATCTTTGAAAAGTGCTGCTAACTGACACTAACAGCTTTAGATTGTGAAAGGATGAAAAGGTCTGTACAAGACAATGTTTGCTTCATTATCTTCTTCCATGTATTACCAGTATAATAGGAAATGCTGCAGTGGTAGTAGAGGAATGAAAAACAGGGCTTCAGAAAGGAACAGAAAAATAGAACAATCGTGGTGTCTTGGTGAGTAGCAGAGGCCTTGGGGATTATGGACTACATTTGGGCTGCCAGTACCACAGGGATTAAGGATGAGGGCTCTCCAGCCAGGACCCATGGTGGATGGGGGTGAAACTTCAAATATGTGCAGGCAGCTGCTGACACAAATATACTACAGGCAAATAATTTGTTAGGAATTTTCAAAGTGGCCTAATGAAGATAGAAACCCTTTTTAAGGGTTGATGTCCCCAAAATGCACACAAAGGCATATTTGGTAAGTCTGGCACTCATTCTTAAGAGACCCAGAGCCTTGGCAATGGTCTACAAAGGCTTGTTTTTAGCCCACTGGCATCATCATCATCATCATCAACTTATTTTGACAGAGCTCTGTCTACAGTGATGGAGTCTCACACCTTTGATTTCATATTTTTCATTCACATGGCCATAGAGAGAGGAATATTTCAATAATTTTTGACAGCTTACCACCTACATTTCCATTACTTTGATATTATTTTCTAAATGACACCTTTAGAAAAAAAGAACACTGATGATCAATTGACAACATTTGCCAGTGAAAATACATATTTTAAAGGTCTCAGCTTGTCCTTTTCTTGTTGATTTCAGAGCTGAAATGGGTTTACAGAAAGATCTTCATTTAAGGGAGCCCACAGAAACTGCACAAGCTTTATTAATTGTTCTTCTCCAAGATCTGATGATAAGTAAACAGTTCTAGGGTAGTTAAATGGAACAAACACTCTACAGAAACACAAGGTAACAAGCGAAATTTCTGCTTAGTCTTCTAAAGAATATTTCACATTGCTGAGCTTAAAGCCCTAAGGTTATCAGAGCCTTTTACAAACTGATGTAATATATTCTCTCTAGAAAACAAAGGGAGATCAAAGCAGGATGAGATTACAGCAGTGTGATTTGTGTTTCAGTTCCATGAATATATTTGTGTGTATGTACATTTGCTCCTGTGCGTCCATAGTAACCACAGCCATAACCCAGAAACTATGGTGTGGGGAGCTTTGCTCTGAAAATCAAGTAGCCCATTAGGAGGCATAAATATTAATAGAGCTGTCTAATCCTACACTCTCAAATGAGGTAGTTCAGATCATGAGTCTCCGCATTTAAAATTTATTCACTGCCCTGACTAGAATAAGAAACAGAATCCACATGTGGGGAAGTCACTGATATTGGGAGGCCTCTGAGCCACTGATAATTCCTAAACATAAAAGTAAGGATCAAGTGATTTCTTTCCTCATTCTACACCTAAATCTCCTACAAGTACTAATTTATCCAAAACTGCACCTGCCTGGCTCCATGACATTGAGAATATACCACCTACACCTTCCACATTTTCACACTGAGGCATCTTCAGGCAGATGAAAGCTTTAGTGCAGGTTCCTAAGCAAGAGCATACTGTCATTTCAGAGCACACAACACCTGGGGATTTTTTTAGTGATTATGTAAGTGATCCTTTCCAAATTTTCTTTATGTGGTTGTCATTAAATTATGAAATTCCTAGTGCAAAGTGTTGCAATGCAAAGAAATTAATATAGAGAACTAAAACACCACAGGGTGTGTAGCTAAAACAGGATAAACTTGCCCTCTTGAGAGACAAGGAAACACTCTGGATCATAAGTAAAATATTTGTGTTTTGACTATACCAAACAGCAGAATACTATTCAGGTAATGCCTAGAAATGATGCAAAGTTTTGTCAGGAAATGCCAGATAATAAACAATATAATTACTATAAATCAATAAAATAGTATAACCTACAATATAACCAGGGTCTATTAAAATTTAGTTATGAAAACTAGACTCAAAGAAGTAACACAAAATTACTCAGATGCATTTGCACCGATTTTCCAAAACCAGCCCTTGCAAACACAAGTTTCTGCATACCCAAAACAGAATCAGCAGCCTCTGACCTTGATGTACCTGAATGAAAAGACACAAAACCAGATGCTCTTTCTCTTTTTTTTGAATAAGTACATTGAAGGTCAAGTAACTGAAATACAAGCCTCCATGTTTACCAAAAAACATGCTGAATTGTCTAATTTCTTTTCACCCAACTTCAGTCTATCATTCTGTAGTCTCTGCTGGGGGCACACCCAAATCCCAACAGGAGGTCATGGATATAATGCTCATTACCACCTCTAGCACTACTCATGGACAGAACTCCTTCCATTTCTACATCTTTCTTAATCAGATTGCTCCCCGTTCAAAATTTCGAATTTTCTCATGTCCCTCAGCTGACAATTAAGTATAAATACTAATGTATTTACCTAACTCAATCTCATGTAGTAAGAAATAATCAAACCTTGTGTAGCAACAGCATATGGTTGCTGGGTCAGTCACTTTGATCTTGTATATCCTTTATGAATTAAAAAGATGGTATAGATGTCTGCCTCCGATTTCCAGATTTTTCTCCTTCCAATAATTTTCATCACTAACTGTGATGCAATGACTGTAACTGGGAGATCCAGCAAAAGAGAGAATACTGGGCCTTTCCTCTTTCTGATACAAAACAGACCAAAACTGATGTTTTCCAAACCATGGTTGCTGAGACTCTACTGCCACTTTGCAGCTCGACCCCTTTTGCCCCTGGCTGTGGAGGCAAACCCAGCCCAGGATAAATCTCGGGTTATGCATGGGTGAGTAGAGTGTGAGTTGCTGAGAGAGCAGAGATTACTACAGAAATTTCAGCTGCCCAGCTGAAGGTATTCAGGAGCTCTCTGCACTTGTCAACAGCAAAAGGTAGGCTTTTTATTGTGCTGTGTGTGCAAAGAATCTAAGTGGAAAGATACCTACTGAATTTCAAATAACTCCTTATTCTCCTTCAGGCCCACATGACAATGAGCATGACTGTCTCACCTACTGGGCTCTCCCTACCTTGACTTTTGCTATTTTTCTGATAATTTTTTTTTAAATACTCTCTCA
This sequence comes from Oenanthe melanoleuca, assembly GCF_029582105.1. Taxonomy (NCBI): domain Eukaryota; kingdom Metazoa; phylum Chordata; class Aves; order Passeriformes; family Muscicapidae; genus Oenanthe; species Oenanthe melanoleuca. The sequence goes on along the minus strand of NC_079343.1, from coordinate 17,337,086 downwards.
TATGAAAGATGCTCTGTGAGAACAATGATGGGGATCTGCATCTTTATTTATGACTTTGTGAATCAGCGTCTGGGTGATAGGAAGTGAAAGTTGCTCAGCTAATTACACACGCTTGATGAACTGCGTAATAACTGCTGCAGCACTGCACATTAATTGAATGCATATAAATGACAGCAGTTATTCCAACTTGAATGATGTGTGAAGAAGTGACGTTGCTCACAGTACCCTGATTATCTTCATTTCCAGCTTTGGGAGCCCAGCTTAAACAATTGTACTTTCACAGCACTGAGCAAAAATTCCCTACCAGAAAACAGAAGATGACTCAAAGCCTGACACTTTAAACACAAATTGGTTTAATCACTGAAAGTGGATTTAGACACCTAAAAAAAGCATACATTGAACAACTACAATTAACAATTAATAATTAACAGCTAGCTGCAACCAGCAGTTAGGACCTGTATGACCTAAAGCCTTGGGAACAAGGCCACCTTCATTTAGAGCCTTGATACTGCCTTAAAAACCTAATGCAGTGTTTAAAGAGTTAATTTTTGCCCAGCTCTAAACATTTCTGCTATGCACTTTCCTAAAATGTGTTTGTTTTGGAATAACAGGATAAAAAAAAATATGGATTACATGTCCACAGTACTCTTTGTTTACCCCAAAAAAGCATTTTAATTCTCATGTAGTCCAGCTCTAAGGTAACACATTATTTTCAAGAAAACAATAAGGAAAAATAATTTGATGCAAAACAACCATGGATAGTACAAAATTAGTAATTCAAAACTAGCACCAAATGCCTCCTTTGAATCAGAACCAAAATAGACCTTCTCTGTTGCATGTCAACTGCTTGAGGAATTTGCAAATATTCACAAAGAATTCTGCAAACTCTTCCATGCTATTTAACACAGAAAGGGGAGAAGCCAAGCTTCCAAAGCTTCCAAAAGCAGTCTAATTCCCAAAGCACCATGTCACAATATTTTAACAGTTTCCTACAGCCCTATTAAGAGTTTTTGGGCTTGACAAAGAGAGCTGTAATCACAGAATAAAGGAAATCAACACTCACTTTCAGAAGAGCGTAAACACACACACACAAAAGTGTCACATCTACACTTCAGAAAAGTTAACCCTGTTCCAAGAAAACAGGGAGTACCCTGGAGAGAGCCAGTGCAGGTCTCAGCCCTGCATTGCTGTAATGCTTCCCAGCCATTATGCCAAAATTCTGGGAGGGAGAGCTGTGGGCTGAGCCAGCCCCTCCAGCGGTAGCAGTGCCCATCTCTGGGCACAGAGCTCCCTCCTCTGCATCCTCACACAACATCCTGACCCCTCCAGTCACTGACAGACTGACAGACACTGCCCAGAGCCCCGTGGCCAAGAGAGAAGCTGCCAGCACTGGCCCTGGAGAGGCTGCCAGACAGAGATGATCAGGTGCAACCGAGTCCCGGCTTTACAAAAATTATCTTCTCATCTGCTATACACAGTCCTCTCTTTAAACACCTCTCCACCAGGACAAGACAGGCCCTAAAAGCTCACAGCACCAGCAATCAGCCCCTTTCACCTGTATTACTCATTCTCCTTTTGCCAGGTTTCAATCTCTCCCCCATTTTTTGTTTTGTTTTGTGGGTTTTTTTGTCCACTTTATACATACCTCCTTTTCTACAAATTTTCTTGCCGGGTTTTCTGGCACATTCCTTGGATATTCTTTTGACTGAAAAATGAATAGAAGACTAGAAAATAACATGGAGCTCCGTCACAGACAGTAGGAGCATGCAACACCACTATCTAACTTAAATATGACCTGCTTTATTAGGTGCGGAAGGTTCTCAACTTGTTGTGCCTGCACATGCAATGGAAAAGATGTTGATGCATCTTCCCAGAAGTCAGTGGGTGGCAATGAGAATTAGGCACCAACTTTGACCTAAAAATTACACGTGCTGTGGGAGAAAAATAATGAGTGTAGACAGAAAGAAAGAATAAAAATCAGAAAGCAAGGACAAATGCACACAGAGAAAAGCAGCGTGCACACATGTAATAAGCTGGCATGCCAACAGAGAAAGCCATGCGTGCTACCAGTACAGGTGAATTAATATTGTTAGAAAGTAGAACAGGAAAATAAGAAGATCTCCCTGTTTCGCCTGCTATTAACTCACCATCCTCGGTTGGGACATAGATATTTAGATAGAGGCAGTCTTCGTTCTGGTCTTGTACATAGGTTGAAACTACATCCAAGTTATTAGTAAACCACACGGGAAGCATGACTTCAGGCAACCTGCCTTCTATAATGTTCTGGGGACACACAGGAGCAAACTGGGTGGTGTTTTTGATATCTGCCCAGGGAGATGGAGGCTCAGGAGGTTGGAAGCGGCGCTCCCCCGTCGGAGGGGCAGCGTACGGAACCCCGAGGAACTGAATAACGGGCCCCAAAATCTCATTATTAAGTTCCTTCTTAATCCCTCTTATCTTGCCAAAGTTGGTGGTCACCACTGGGTTGGTATCATCCAATTTTTGGGAGGACACAGCTGCAGCGTGAAGCAAAAATCCAAGTATAGAAAAAGCAAAAGTGGCGTTCAATCCCGTGTGCAGCACCGTCGCTCTCCATACCCAGTTCAGCCACGTGGGTCTTGGAAAGGCCATGGTCCCACATCAGTTGTGTGACTGCAGTGAAGCAATCTGATTTGTATCCACTGGTGGAAAAACAGGGCGACCGGAGGAAACAGATCAAGTTTCCTAAATAGGCGCCTGTCAGAAAAATCTCAAAAGGCTTTTCATGCGGTAAGTATCTTCCATTGATTTCACACTTATTGAAGCTGCATCTTCACTCAGCACTATTTATCAGACTACATCCTATTGACAATTCTGTTTTCCATAGCAGCAATATGAAGAGAGCAGCCATTTACTGCAGAATCCCCTCTTATAAATCAAATCCAGTTAGCCGCAGGTCTATATCCTGGAGAAAATGAAAATAAATCATTAGTATGAAAGAGCTAATATGAGCAGAGTGATAACTAGGTGTTTAACACATTATTTACATACATTAATATTTGCTAGGGTCATGTAAGTTGAACTGCAGTAGTTTATGGGTCCACGAAATGACAGGTGAAACACTGATCACTGAATTATCTGTAATGTCACCTGTTGAATTTATAGAGACTTCTCAGGAGAAACAGGACTCACAGAAAATACATTATTAAAATTCACCTTTTCAAGAATAAGCAGTTTACTGCCAAGCTACATTACATAAGTGTTTATGTTAATATTTTCTTTAACTTAATCAGCTCATAATCAATTTTCACCTTGTTTGCAGAAGCTGATTTATCAGAAAGGAAGTAATTATTTCTTAAAGTAGAAGATGGGGAAATTAAGATAGACAGGCATACTGAAGACCCAAATGCACTTCATTTCATTAAATGCAGTTTATAATACATACAAACATTTTTTGTTCATTTTAAAATATAACATGAATTACTTGCTCATTCACAATAACCTGAATTACCATGCTTTATGTGGTTTTCTGATAGCTGATGAAAAACACAGATAGACTGAAATGTTCACATCAATGAAGGATCAAAGTCTGCTTCTGCTGAAGTGAATGGCAAACTCTGAATTCCCACAGAAGTACAACTGGACCTCTCTAGGTCGGTGGATTTTTTTTTTCAGAACTGGTTTGAAAAAGGATCTGAACAGGTGGCTTAGGGAGGGAGCTGTATATCACAATTTTTACATCAGATCAATCCTGCATTACTTATAAAAGACTGACTTCAGTGAAAAATGAAAACGTGTGTTGAGAGCACTCAATTCCTACCACCCTTAATTTATAACATAAACAATAAGCATTCCCAGAGGACAGGAGAAATCTTATCTTTCATATATTCCACATGCTGACTGCACAATATGCTAGAAAAAAATAATCAGTTAGGATCAGAGACTGTATAATCTGAAATTCCAGATGCTATTTTCAACTACTTTAGCTCAGAGGTTGTCACACAAGGCTGTGTTCCAGCACTTCTGAAAATTGCTCAGTGCATATCGTTATATCTTCCATATTCATGTGAAACATATTTCCAACACGACTTACAATATCCTATTATTTAAGATGCAGTGTTATACACAACATAGCAGTGTAATCTTACACTCCCTATTAAGCAGTGTGTAGTGCACAAGAAATGTGTTTTGCTTTGTATAGGAAACATTTTAAACCACCTGCTTTTGAAACAGCATTGGCAGCTTTAATGAGAATTGGTTTTTTTATCATGTCTATACACATTGTGGAGAGAATTCAAAAGAATGGCTTGTCTAATAGTCAGACTACCCTGTAGTTTGGGTTATTAAAAAGGATATTGTAAAAGCTATATAGGACAGCAGGAGATTTGGTTCATGTCTAGTGTTCCTTTAGCTCTGAACAATCTATCTCAGGAGGCTATAAGGAGATAGATGAAGCTTTTCCTCAATTTGCTCTTTCCTTTTCTTTCTCTGCTAATTCTAACACCTCCACTGTGAAACTGCATTAACAAACAGGCTTATGTCCTTCATTCTCCAGCTGCATATCCTCAGTATTTGCTGGAAACACACCAATTTAGCTGCAGAAAATAATTCCCCAGACTTGATGTATGTGTTTACATTTACTTCAACGCACTTGCATGGAATGGCAGACATCCCCCTCATGGAGGATTTTTGTTTGTAGCATTTCAGATTTTGAAGGGAGTACTTGAGAAATAGTAAAGATGAGTAGGCAGACAAGTTTCTGAGCAATGCTCATGGAGAGATGGAAGTCTGTTCCTCAGTGGTATCCAAAAACCTCCCCAGCCTTTTCCATTGGGTCTTAAAACCCACGAGGGTTTGTTTTGCTCTCAGGAATGGAAACATGTACTTTCTCTTCTTTCTCAAATTCAAACTTGTAAATAGCAGGAGCTTAATCTCAGTAGCCTTCCAGCTAATTCACTGAGTCTGGAGAAGGTCTGAGTTCAACAAATCCAGTATAGCTGTGCCAAGGAAAAATATCCTTCTTCATTTCAAGGTGCTGGGTTGGTTCAATGTGCAAAATTACCAAGATGTTGCTAATAATTAATTTAGCACCTGTTTTCAGTTCTAAAGAAACTCTGTAATACATTTTTGATAGCTCAAATGGTGAATTCAATGTAAACTCAATGCCAGTTCTAGAGCTGGGCTATAATTCTAAGCTTGTCCATCTGCTGGTTTTTCTTTGCAGCTGAACAGCTCTGCTGTGATCTACAGTTCTGGTTTGCCTCCCATGGATAAGGTTTTACTCTGAGACAGGATGCTGAAAAGGTAAGAATATAATTCAGTTCTGTGTTTGCTATTCCTAATTAATTAACTGTTGGGCAGTAGCCTCAATGAATAGATGGATAGGTTATAAAGGGCAGCAAATTGTCAAGCACTTGCAGGATTTGAATCAACACATTTTCATTGTAATTGTAACTTGAATTTTGGATTTGCTCTTTTCAAGCCTTTCTTTTTAAATGTCTAAGTACCAGCTAATTTTTGAGACTGAGAGGTCAGACATTCAAGCCTGTCATTGGCTGCCCTGAAGCTATCACATCAAAACCACAAACACAATGCAAATAAAAAGACCGAGATTTATCAAATCTTTTGAGACTTTCATGACAAAATTTCATTTTGAGCACTGGGTGCAAGGGAAGCAGGCAAGAAGGGAAGCTGACCAGAAGCATATTGAGAGTTAATGCTGGACAAAATTCTCCCCAGTCTTTCTGCAGGTGATCTACATAGGACTTTCCCTTGGAATATGGACTCAGCTGAAGAGGAATCAGTGGGGGAAAATAAGGAGAAAGAATAAACAGAAATTATCAGGGAGGCAAGTAGGCAAATAAACCAAAGAGTAGCAATGATAAATCTGGGACAAGATTTAGCACCAAAATAATGTGGATCTGAGGAGGAGGAGGAGAAACCTTTGCAGATTTTACTGCTGTCTTGATTTGAGGATCACAATTGCTCCCTGTGGTAACACAAATGAATTCTCCTGTAAAAGGTATTTGATAAAGTCTTTCATGCTCTTTCGAACAGTCTATACTATACAGAGTTTTTTCTATCATCTATTATTTTATTATCTTCCTTTCTGAATTCAAATTACTTTATAGCTCAGATTCTGAAATACTTTAGAGAAGCATTTAGTATGCTGAGGAGTGAACAATCCGAGGGCTTCAGTGCATCTTTGCATTTCCAATGACACAGAGCATCCCTCAACAGGTCACACCTGCTGCAAACTGCAGCAGCAAACTCCTCTTTGTTACTCATGCCCAGACCTTCAAATCTCAAGGGATGGTTTGATCTGTACCACCTATCAATAGCTCCAATGGATTAATGAAACCTTTGGTGGCACCCAAGGCTTCTGGCCATATGCCTGCTTTAACATAGGTAAGGCAATTATTGTTATAATAAAAAACTCCCAACCCCCAAAAAAGCTGTTTTCTTTTCAGCTGAAGGTGTATTCTGTGATTTGATACTCCTGCTTAAAATTCCTTTCCACTTCAACTTTGCAAGTAAATACCAGTTGCACAAATATTCAAAGTGATTGCAAGGGTTTGGAACACCTCACAACAAACAACATCTCATTTGAAAACAGAAGTGCTGCTTTGCAGAACCAGCTACATTTGCATCCATTTTTACTTACATCAGTCTCTCCTTAGAACTGAGAGCCCAGAGATGTTTCACGTCTCTAAGAAGAAATCCATGTTTTAAAACACTCCAAGAAGCCAAGCAGGAACATGGACAGTGGCACAGAGACCACTAGAGGAAAGATGAGGGTGAACACTGTGTTGGTGTGACACACTAATTGGAAACGTGACCAGACAAATCCTCAAGAGAGGCAGCACAAAATTCCCCATCTCTTCTTTTGTGTTTCAAGTCAGCAAGTTCCAAACACAGTGCATTTTCTCTCTAGTAGTAAAAAAAGGCCAGGTTGATGGGACTTTGAGCAGCTGGAAGAGAAGGTGTCCCTAACAAAACCTAGAGGACCTTTAGAGGCCCCTTCCAACCCAATCCATTCTGTGAAATATTTTAAAACAGACATTGAAAAAGTATTTAGGGAAGTATGCAAGAGAAAAGGGATATGATTGGCATGGGTTTAGTTCAAGAAATTAAGCACATTCATTTAAAAAAAACAGGTGTATGAGCTGATAATAGGGGAGACTGCAAGCCTGAGTCCATAATACACACAAAAAGGGTTCAGCTCTGGTGGGGTCTGGCCAGATCCCAGCACCTCCTCCGCCTCAGAGCAGCCACAGGTCTGGTAGCCCCAGAAAGCTGCTACAAATCCAGCCCTATTGAGATGCAGAACCTTTGCCAAGATGGCCAACAAAGGTATGAATAAGACATCATCTTTATGGGCTCCCAGTCCCACCCCACATTAGGATGAGATTACACGTGTCATGTTACATGGGAACACAAACAACTCAGTGGAAAGGATTTCCAAATGCTACAAGCTGTGTAAATACATCATTCCTAGATCAGAGAAACTGATTCCTGAGTGCCCTCACCTCAATTTAATATGATGTTTTGACCACTAAACCTCATAGCCAGTTAGTGAAAAATACAATATTTAAATACTGTAGTATACAGTATTCAATGCAGTGCTTCAAAATTAGTGAAAAGTTGAATTAAAACGAGTAGATATCATAAGATTCCTTTAAATTGTGATACATTTTTCAACTACACCAAATTTTTGTTCTTTGCCATTAGTGGGTATATTCACTAATGCTTATTAACTTGTATTTTCATGATAAAAAAATCCCTTTTAAAAGTTTATGCATCTTAGTTTGCCAAAACAGAAAGACTTCTGATCAAAATTCTCTATTAAACTGTTTTTGAACTAGACAAATTAAACCCATGAGGAGAGGGTCAGTTTACTATCTTCCATTTACTCATATCAACAAATCATTTTCTTGAAATAGTTTTACTTCTCATCTGAAGTAATTGTTTATATTACCAGAAGTTGACTACAATTTTTTAATGTGGACTAGAGCTATCTGACATTTTACACAGTAAGTAGGTAACGAAATGGTAATTTTACCCATAACAGAAAGAATGGGTAACTCTGTCACTTATGTGTAAAGTTTTAGACAGCTAAGTAATACAGATTTAAATTAAAAATGACAGATGCACTGGCTTGGAATATAATGGGCACTGAAGTGAACCTTTATTCCTTTTAGCAGCTTACAGTTAACTCTTAAATGGACCACACATTATCCTCACTTTGGAGTATTGTAACTATTCAGCTAAATGATCAAATGGCCATTCTGTTGATGGCTGCTCTGTGCTTCAGGACAAGAAGATTCCCTGACCTAGTGCAGAAATTCCACTGAACTCATGTTAATCAGAGGTCATCACACAGACAAAAATAACCCAGATGCTTGAGAGCTTCAGTATCAAAATCTGTGTATTGCATATCATCAGGTCGAGTGGGAGTTGCTTTAATTAATACTTCATAAAATATACACGTGCTTTTCATCTGATCACTCTAGCAGAATCCACCCAGAGACTCCTGGAACTAACTGTCCTTTTGTTGCCACTTTCAGGTGATAAATTTAGTTATAGAATTGTTAACAGTGTTCTTCACCTGATATACATTTGTGGCTCACCCTTGGTTCACTGAGGTTAATCATACGAGAAAAATTAATTGGATTTTCTTTGCCACTTTTATTATAACTATAATATTAACAATAATATTACCTTTAATGCTTGTTCAGCCCCCAAAGCAAACTTTCATCTCAGATTCATGAGAAAGATATCACTTTTGTATTTTCCTGGTGGGGAGGATGTTAGCAATTCAAGATGAAAAAAGCTGGAATACAGATAATACCACTTCTTGAGGGAGAACTCTGCAAACAAAGATGCTTGAATGAACTCAGATTTTTCCATGAACTGTTGTTCTAGCTGGATACAATACAGTAACAGTTCCAGGCACACAAAACCCTTGTTGTAGAGCTAGATCAATAACTAGCTCTTCAACAAGATGAGTTTTTTTGTTGTTGTTTTTAAGAAAGAGACCAGCAACCTTCCTTGTGGTAGGAAAAGGAACCTGTGCCTTTTGTTCTTGATCAGGTTGTCAGGGTGGTCTCGATTTCATCAGGGTAATTGAGATCAAGTTCCAACTCATCAGAAAATTCACAGACGTATAAACATAATTTGTTAATCACAAACCCAACATCTCTAACTGATCTCTGAAAGTGCTCTTGACTGGTATTACCAGGCTTTCCAGAACTGCAGAGAGCACACTACAACTTGAGTGCAATATTGGCATAGAAGGATCTATCAACTTGAAGAGGTTGTTTCCTGTGATCTAGCATTCTGTACATCTGTGACTTTACTTGCATTTGTTCAAAAATGAATTTCATGCTTAACTTGTTTTTCTTAATTAAACTTCCTTTAGCAGCTTCTAATATGTGCATTATTAAAACTCATTAGTCCCATTCATGCCTGCCTGTCATTTTTGGCTTCATATTCATGTACCAAAGAGCTCTGCTGCTTTATATAGGAAGCAAATTAAATAATAAATATGAGAACTTGAACGTTTTATGAGTGTCAGTATGAGAAAGTGGCTGCAAGGCCCATAAGGTTTCACAAAAAAAAAGCATTACAGCTAAAGCTAACATGCTGACACATCTCTGATCTATAAAGTCTGCAGTAATGGTAGCAGTAAAGTGTTGTGCCATAGATGGGGAATTTTTCTCTCACATGAAATAGAAATAGGATATAGCACAGACTATATTTACTGTTGTAAAAAAATTTCAAATAAAATTTCCCAAAAGCTTAGAATATAACACCATTAAACGTCTACAAAGATTTACTCTTTCCATCTGACTTCATGTGTAGCTCCTATTATTCAGCTCCTTGTCCTCTTTTCATTTTCTACCCCTGTCTGTGAGAAAGAGACTTATTTCAGCTGTAGCAAGCAGGCTCAGTCTCCCTGTGGTCATGCCCTGGTCACACTGACCACAGCTCCAGTGACCAGAGGGTTTCCTGACCCAGCTCATGGTGCCTGTCCAGGGCCCAGATTCTCCAGAGAGATAAACCATTGCTGTGAAACCAGCTGAAGAAACAAAAGCCTCATTCCACAATGCCTGTTTTGCACAGGCTTGAGGATGTCAAAATATCCAGTCTATCTGTAAGTTTTCTCCTGGCTAAATTGTCGTTTTCTCCTCATGAATATTTCTAGCACTGTGTGCCTACATAACACTTTACTGCTTTCAAGTACTGTTTTGGAAACTGGGGGTTCAGGATTGGGAAGGCAAAAGTTAAGGAACAACTTCAAGCTCAGATATTGAACTTGAAAGCTTCAGATAAAATGTAATTAAATATAAGTACAAAATACAACATAAATGTATTCTCCTCATTAAATTCCCAGAACCAGTTCAACAAGTGAGCTAATGGCTTCTCTAGGCAGGATGTCATTGAGGAGATTTAGAAAACATCTTTTTAAATTGCCATTTAAGTTCTCTGCTTCGTTAAAGGAATATGAGTTACTTGAAAGGCAATAGTTGTAAAGTGTCCTTGACCACTTTTATGATTTTACAGTCACATGTTGCTAATTTCCAAGCATTACATTCTCCCTTAATATGGTGCAAAAGACCCAACCAAGCATCAGCAGAAGGTAACAGGCTACCCAAAGGCACCACTAAAACTGATTACGCAGAAAACATTATGAGGACAAAACAGAAGAATTCAACAAATGGGGTAAAGAGAACTCAAATTGCTTTTCCTTTAATGGCCTCATGTTCTATTTGACCACAGCAGTGGAAAACCATGTTACCCTGCTGTGTGCAGCCCAGATCTTTACATGGCTTGGTAACCATGAGGATATTTACAGCACAGACCCTGTGCCCCTGGTTTCCCACAGCTGCTGGTCCCTCACACCACCTTTTGTTTTCTAGTGAGAAGTGCCATGGTGGAGTGGGGGCACAGGAAAACTTAACACAAGACTAAGCAGCCAACCAGTCACTTTTCATCCCTGGAGAGCACACAAATCATCATTAATGAGCAATTAATAATTATGGAAACAAAGTCTGTTGGAAAACATGTGGGGTCTTCAGAGGCAGGTGGAAACACGCAGCTGAGTCACCAAGAAGGCAAAACTATTTCCCCTTGTAATTCTGCTAATTCAATAGTAATGTCATCATTTGTTATTAAAATTACAGGATATGCAACACATGATTAAGTTTTCCCATCAGGTGGGGTTGTTTGGTTTGGGTTTTTTTTGCATCCCCTAACTCCCTCTCCCTCCCTTCCATACAAACTCTTGTGCAACACCTGGATATCAGGGCAGGCATCCCCCTCTGAGTGCTTGTGTTCCCTCACAATGCAGAACTCAGAACCAAGGTAACAGAAATGGAGACATGTCTCTAAAACAGCCTTTATTCCTCTGTCAGGACCTATTTTTTATCATTATCTATTATTTTATCACCTGTTATACTTATCATGGAGGGATATCTGGGACTAATCAGAAACTATATAATTTATTGGATCAGACTGATAACTGTCCATCCTTTATTAAAAGATATGCACAGAGGTTTCTACTGGACCTCTAAGAAAAATGTTGTATTTTCATTATTTGCTTTCAAAGAACGTCTGTCTCCTTCTACCCTTCTTTTTCCACTGTTTAATTTTTAAATAATTTCTTTTTCATGTGATTAAAAAACCATAATAAATATGACATCAAACAAATAATTCAGAGCTAGCCAAGGGTTTTAATGCAGCTCTACATCTCTATTACAAAGGAATATATATTTGCTTTTAATAAAGAAAGGCAAGCCAATCTATTACGAGCTGAGACCACATCTAAGCCTCTGCTTTCTTCCCTTTTCCCCAGACTCCATTTGAACAATTAGAGTGGTTTATGCTGGTGTGTATGCCAGTGGATATTAAAAATGCAAACTGATAAAAAATACAACTGCCACCATTACCACGTTCAAATTCCTCCATTCACTTGCAAATCAATTTATCTGCCTACAGCCCTGTCCCAGGCTTTAAATAACCCTCCTCAGCAGACTGCTCCACCTCCAGCCAAATAACCCAGAGGAAACCCACTCTGCTAAAGATGTATAAGTATCAACAGCTAGGATATTATCTTCTTACCCTACTCTAGGAGAAGGGGTAAGATAACCAAAGCAGCATCAGGACAGCAGCTCTCCTCCTTGCTCCTACACCCACTGCCTTAAACAGCCTGAGCCTCTCTCAGGCTTTCACTGCTACTTCAGTTAATCACAAAACAGAGGTGTTCAGCCAAACCCTGCTTCCCAGCACACTTAGCATGATTATCCTCTGCCTCATTTTTCTTCCCACAGCCTGCATATGATTCTCAGGAAACGGGCAGGATAAATGGGATCTCGTTGTAGGTATCTGAGGATCTCCTAATCATTTACTGCAAAACTGCTTTTGCAACATCACTGCAATCTGTAGCCATAGTCTAAGGAAAAACGGTGTCATTTATCAAAAAGTAACTAAGAAGCAGTCTTCTTTAACCCTGCACCACTTTTGGGGGGAGAGGAAAGAAGGGAAAGAAAGAAAAAATAAATAATCCTTCCCAACCACTATTCCCAAACATGGCTACTTAGCTTTTGCCTCCCAATCTGCAAATCTAATTTCAAAGATGCAGAAGTGGTCTACGTGTTACAGCTGTTGAGCCCACACAAGTCTCAGTGCAGTCAATGGGAATCAGGATCCTTGAAAATCAGGGCCATGAATAATGGGCTCTATTTTTAAATGTTCATTTATACCATGCATGGGTCTTTCTCTTGTCAGGTGCCTGCAATAAAGTACATGCTATTTCATAAGTATCCTTTGCTTCAACTAAGCCAGCCCAGGAAAGTAGGGGAAAATGTCCCAAAGCTCACAATACTGCTCTTTCAGCAATAAGAATAGTCTGTGGATGCACCAAAAATGCTGCTACTGTAAAAAACAAATAAACAAAAATACTAACCTAGGTCTCAAGGGAGCATGAAAAGGTTATTGTGGGCATTGCCAAAAATACATGGCTTCAGATGTGAATTATTTCTGAATTTACCAGTACGGTCAGGTCCCACTAGGGCTCTGGATAAATGCAAATATTGCATTGGATACAGTGGATGGCAGTGCTGGCAAAAAATAATTCCTAAAACAATTTCTTACACTTATGCTGAGAAAAAGAAAAATCTGCTTCATTTCAAATTCACAGAACATCTAAACGTGCTAAAAACATTCACTTTGATATTTATAGCTTCTATAAGACATATTTCCATTTTATACTAGTGGATTTTAATGCCATAGTTGTTAGAGCTAAAACAAACTGGCCTTCCAGAAAGCAAACCCAATGTCGAGCTAACATGATATTCCTCCAAAAAGTCAGCAAATTTACAGAACGAAATGGCCAGTCCAGATTGTGTCACCTGCACCAGCAAGAACGCAACACTATAATCAAGCTCTGGTTTGTTTTATTTAAACAGTTATTTGAACGTAATTGCTCTGAAACCATATGCATCGTTAAAATGATTCCAGATAACATCCTTTCTCCTGATTCCAAGGTAACTTTCTGGCTTTAATTATAAGTCAATTAATATTAAGTAATTTGACTGATTAATTTTAATTAAACCTGTTGAAAATTGATTTTTTCCTTTGGCAAGTAGAGATGATGCTCTAGTGCGATCACCAGGAAAGGAGGATGGGGGGGCGGACGGGGTGGGGGGGGAAGCAGAAGAACCAGCACTCAGCACCCAGGCGAGAAAGAAGATGTCTGAAGAAATTTAAAAAAAAAAAAAAAAAAAAAAACAACCAAGCCATCCATCCCCGGCAGGCGGGCAGGAGCCGGGGCTGCGGGAGGCAGCGGGGCTGCGGAGCGCCCGCGGAGCTGCGGCCCCGGGGCGGCGGGGGAGGAAAAGTTCGCCGGGGCGGAGGCGTGCGTGACTGTGAGCGTGTGTATGTGTGTGTGTGTGCGTGGAAATGTCCCCGCAAACACCCCCGCAGCCGCTGCCGCCGCCGCGCATCCCCGCGGGCGCCGCTCGCAGCCGCCGCCGCAGCCCCGAGCGCATCGCCCCGGCCGCGGACACGCACGCACGGCTCGGGAGCCGGCCCTGCCGGGCTCAGCCCCGCAGCCGCCCTGCCCTGCCCTCCTCCCGGGGCCCCGCTCCAGCCCGGCTGTGCCTCTCTCCTCCATCCCGGCCGCCCTGCTGCATCCCTCCCTCCCTGCTCTCCATCCCGGCGCGGGCTCGCCCCGCACGCCGGGAGCATCAAAGTATTTACCAGTTCACGGCCGCTTCCCCGCAATCGCAGCTGAAGCTGTAATCCGCTGGATTCGCCTCCTCCGGCTCTCCCAGCAGCTGGGAGCGGGAGGGCTCCCGATAGTGCTCCGGACACTTCCCAATTATACCGATTTTTATATATTTTTCTGCCCTTTCCCGGGATCGGGGCGCGGGGAGGGGGGGCTGGAAATCCCCATCCGGAATCCAGCCTCATCCGTGCCGAGCCACCTCCATGTAAATCCGACCATCAGGCAGGCAATGGAAATGATCAAACGCTACTTCTCTCCGTCTGCAGGCAGATAATCCCACTAATCCAATAGATCTCCCCCGATCCGAAATTGCCCTCCAGACGAATCCCTTTCGCTCGGTGTCCGGCGGGGCGATCGCGGAGCCGCGGCGGCGCCCCGAGGGGCGCGGAGGGGTGTGCGGACGGGGTGTTAATCTTTTTTTTCGGCTCCTGGATGCACGGCTCGCTCAAACCGCCGAGATCCCTGCTTTTTTTTTTTTTTTTTTTTTTTTTTTTTTCTTCCCCCTATTACACGTTTCCACTCCAAATTGCTGCTGGATGAAAAATGGTACAAAGATACCCCCAGCGGCGGCGCGGCGAACAGCGCGGCAGCCCCGGCCCCGCACCGCCCCGCACCGCCCCGGGCGGACCGGCCTCCGGGGCAGCCCCCGCACCGCCCCGGCCCCCGGGGAGCCCCCGCACCGCCCCGGCCCCGCAGCGGGGCCCCGGGGTCCCTCCGGCGGCCGCGGGCAGCGGCACGGAGCGCACGCAGCCCTGCGAGCGCCGGGGCGCAAAGGGATGCCCGAGCGGGATGGAGATGCTGCGCACACCTGCGGGCGGGCGGGCTGCTGCCTCTGGCTTAATTGTACCCAAATTGTGTAATTTGTGTGTGGTTTATATAGAGAGATGGGGATTGTGCTCAAATATTTCACACGGGTGTAATTTAGGAGGAAACCATCGTCTGTCTGTCTTGGATCATCACTGCCTGCGCTTAAGATAGAAGTGACTCTTTTTGTTTCCCCTTGCTGTTTCTTGGAATCTTTTACTTATTTTAAATTTCTTTCTTTTTATTTCTAATTGAGAAAAAAAACTTATCCCCCAACCCCAGCCCTCATGCTTTCTCGGATCACAGCAGAGAATGAAAGTTGTCAATTCAGGGGATGTGGGGAGAAAGGAAGGCCAGATCAGAAGGAAAGAATAGTCCTTTGAATGCTGATAGGTCTATTCATTTTTTAAGAGCAGCCACAATCACACATTAAAACAACCTGAGTTAAGCCTCTTGCAGAGAGCTCATTAACATCTCCTGTTATTTTAGGAGAGACTTCCCTTCACATTGTGCTTAAAATCTGTATTTTGCTCTGCTAACATCCCCTCAGTGTAAAATATTGACACTAACCAAGCACAGCAAACCCACATGTTTCCAAGCCTACAGCCTCAGGCAAGGTCTGGAGGTGCCCAAAAATTTGATAAGGTTTTATACCCTCACCTGAGAGCACATCCCAGTGGAGGGAAGGTCAGTCCCAGCCACGCTGGGCTATTTATGTCTCTCAGTCCCACTGAGGATCTGGAACTAAATGCCCATGGCAGGAGTGACAGGACACAGTTTATTCTGTGACATTCCCATGTACTGGAATAATCATGTCCTGGGCACGTTTTTTGCCTGTCTCATTAACTATTATAGTCCATGGTTAATTAGGAAAGTCCAGAATCCTTCAGTACACTGAAATTTAACTCTTTTGCTGTCGCCAAAAGCACACAGCTCTCAGGCACAGGAGGGAAAGGCAGAACATACTCAGCTGACAGGGCAATCCCATGAATGTTGTTATGTTAGTCTCAAGGGAATACTACATGAAAATAACAAAAGTTTCGAAACTACAAAGAAAATTTGTATATGAAAATCAATCACTTGCTACCAGCCACAGATCAACCAACAGCCTAAAAACTATCCCCAAAGAGGCAATAGCAGGTGAGATATTCTGCCATTCTTCATCCACACAAAACCCTGGAGTAGCTTTATCTTTGGGTTGTTCTTTATACTGAAAAGCAAGGAATAAAGGTGAAATAAAATAACAGCACTCTCCTTGTCACTAGATAAGCCTCTGGAATCCAAGTGAGCAAGGCTTTATTCTCCCCCCTTCAAGGAGGATGTATCTATCTTCCTTGGGTTCCCTGAGCCACCATATCTCCTTGGAGTGCTCTATCATTTAAGCAGATTATCCCCTACTAATTGTGGGGGAAATCTACCCATTTATCTCTTTACCATGACTTTTGTGGGCAGCAGGAGCTGACAATTTACACCCAGCTTGCAACAATCCCATCTTTGGCCACCAAGTCTCCATCTGGTCCTAGCCCATCTTCACTCGTGCAGAAATGGCACCAAATTGTTGAGCAATTTGTTGGCCTGTCCCCAAGGTTGGGGTCCACTGTCTTCTTCTTCCCTGCCCTGTGCTCCAAACATTTCTCCCTCCTTCTTCCCTCCAGGGACCTCGATAGCTCTCCTCTCATCCAAAATACTGCTGGGGAAAGAGGAATGCTGCCTTGTGGAAGGCAACTAGGTTTGTCTCCAGCTCCAGAAAATTGTACAGGTCCAGGAAGAGATATTTGGCTGGGAAAACAAAGTACAGGGCTAATCCCTTTATACAGAAATAGGACAGCAATAGCTGAGCCTATGTATGTTGTGAAAATAGATTATATTCTAATATAGTAGAATAATATATGACATTCATGTATTACCAATGCAGTGTCTGATGCTGATTCAGTTTAAAGCTGGGATGTCCTTGCTTGTAAGAACTAAATGGCTTGCACACATTTATTTTCATATCTATATATATAAATATTTATATAAGGTTGGAACTATATAATCTTTAAGGTCCTTTCCAACTCAACCCATTCTATGATATACAAACATTTATGCCTACATAAAAATGTGTAAAGGGTGTTTGGATTCACTGGAAACAAGGGGAGAATTGCCCATAATTGATTAGAACTTTGTTAAATATACTTTAATACCCTGCATGTCAAAAAAATGACAGTTTCATTGCAATCTAGAAAACAGAAAACTGGTTTAAAGACTGGCATTATTTAATATTTAGTTCAACTGAGTCTTGATAGGGCTGTGTTATCTGCATTTATTAAAAAAATGAAAAGAAAGATAAATTTCCATGGACTGAAAATCCATGGAAATTTCAAAGGCCAGCATCCTGCAATATTCTAAAATTCTCCTCTGCTCCATTCTCTCTGTTTTAAGAACATGAAACCCTTCAAACAACCCTCATGTCAGCAGCTAACTTCCAAAAAGAGCAAAACATACAATCAAAAACTAAAAAGAAGAAAGAAGCTCCCAACTAGCAATCCAAGCCAAAATGCACATTGAGATAAAGTATGCACCTGAAGCTTTGAAGGTTGGCAAGTTTTTTGATGCAACATTGAAATATGTAGCTTAAGACAGTCATGTTTTTCTTCCAAATATAAATTTTATCAGTCTGTGCTTTTCAAAAAAAAAATAACCTTCTTAATAGGTAGAACAGGTGGAACTGTTTACATATACAGAATACTAAATATTCATTAATTTGTTTGTCTCAAGATAGCTCATTAAGCTCTCTTGCAATAACTTTGTTAAATATTTTCTTTGATTTCATGAAACTTAAGATTGCTCATCTCCTTGCATTTATATTCTTCAGATTGCCTGGATTGCCAGATCTTTAATGAAATTATAATGCCTGCCTATGAGCTGCTGTAGTTAGCTGTAACTGCTGAGTTATTGCCATTCATTTGCTTTAACCTTGCCAAGAAGAGCCACTTAAAGAGGCCATTCCTCTTCATTGAGCATCTTCACAAAGACACAGGGCCCTGCCAGTCCTTCAGGTGCTCCAAACATGATTATCATTTGCTTTCTTCACTTTTGTTCTTTTACACTAAAACAAATTCATTTTAAAAATACAGTTCTTTGTTGTATGGCAAAGGACTCACTTGAGACTCGTGGGAGTTTCACATATCGAGAGTCAAGAAAATTAGCAGCACTGGAAGGTTTCAAACACCCATTCAGCCTGAGCTTCTCAAAAGTAATTTTCTATAAAGTACTGCATTTCCAAAACACAGAGCTCCAAGACTTGTGAAGATGAAGCCAACAGGACCCAAGGATGACACAAACCCTCCTCCTACAGACTCACCCTTCTCCAAGTGTTGACTGGGTGCTCAGATTAGCACAATCCACCCATGGTTATTCTGAGATTCAGAATTTCAGGCCCTTTTGGGTGCTGTTAAAAGACAGATATTGATAAAAAAAGGGCATTGCCAGTGTTCTTACTGGAGCTTAATCAGTAGATTACAACACATTACAACACTGCTCTTGCCAGGGAACTCTGAATTAATTATAAAATCCATTTCCTTGTTTATGTGGCTGGGAATACATTTAGTCCAGAGGAGTTTTATGACTTTGTTCCTTCCCAAAATTTCTGTTATTATTTGAAGCCATAATCCAGAAGTACCTTGGTTTGCAGTGACCCAGCAGAGGAAACCATGGGTCTAGACTGTTTTTCAAATTATGGAAAGCATTTTCACAAAGATTTTTCTGTTCAGACTGTGTGAAAACCAACCAATTTCTTGTTTTTCTAATTAAATTAGTTTAAACCTAACATTGAGTACATACTGTATTCTACTTCCAGCGTGCTGGGTTTGAAAGCACACAGGCACATTCCCTGAAGGAGCTGCTGCTCTGAGTCACTATTACATGCAGTTTATATTCATTTAGACCCAGCAAGCAAATGACAGAGAACTATGGGCCAACTTCATCTCTCATGATGAAATGGAAGTTAGAGGAACCTCATCAGAGACTTTTTGCTCCTAATACTTGAACTCAGTAGAAAAAAAAAAGAACATGTGGCCTGGATTGTTAGCATTTGCAAGTATAAGCAGTAAATTGTTTTCCATGTGCTTTTGCTTGGCATACCTATTCCTTTTTCACCAGTCACTTTCCATAAGCAAGGAAAGTTTGAACTTCTGTGAATTAAGACTTGCTGGAACCTTGACACTCCCAGTACTGACAGAGCATTTTAGGTCCTTATTTAAATCAGTCAGTAATAAGATGACTGTGAAATACATCATGATTTTACTACAAGCTTCTCCTGGCATCTGCTTGCCTCCAGTTACGATTGCGCCGATAACTTGGTGACCGATGTAATTAGCCTGGCTGTCATTATGGCTACTGGCCAAAAGAGCCAAAGATGTTTCTTAAATTTTCTCTTCAGATGCACCAAATAACATGAGCCATTAATTAAAACTCAGGCAGTCGCAGTTAATTTCTGACGACTGAAAAAGATGCAATTTGAAAACACTCCTAAGGAGCAGTAAATCACTTCCAGTCTGCTTTGTGTGAGCTGCATTTGGAAGAGGCTGGGCTGTGCTGGGCTTTGGGTACTGGGCTGGGAGTAGGGGCAGAGCCCTGCTCTGGCTATGCCAGTGACAGGGTGGAGACCTTGAGCAAACTCTTTTGTCTCTCCTGCCTGTAACTCTGTCTAATCCATTTTGATTTTTTTTTATCACCAGGGCAGAGATGATCTCCTCATGTCGAAGAGAAAAGGGCAGAAATGTAAGGATTCCCAAGCTGGGGAGGAGAGGGAGGTCAAGAGGGAGCCTCTGCCAGCCCCAGCTGCTTGGCACTGACCCACACAGCAGCAAGTCTGTGCTCCTGCAGGGAATTGAGAGACCTCTGGAAGAGGCCAGGCACCCCAGAGGGCTGTCTGGGACTGACTGGTTTTCTGGAGGAGTCAATATGAGGAGTGCTTATGAAATTCTGCCAAAATAAGCAATAGGAAATAATGAACAGACAGGAAAACACTTCATAAATGACACATTCCTGTATTTTGTAGGCATTAATCAGCATCAGTGGTGATGGGAAGTCCAGGAGATAATATCAATATGCAAACACCATTGTACAAACATTGTAACATATTCATCTGCTTATCTTAGCAAGTCTTAAAGCTTGTCATGTCTGGGAATCTGATTCACTGCACAATGACAAACGACACAAAATTGACATGTACAGGCAAGAGCAAAGCAGAGAGAACAGAAATTGCCAAGGATCTCCAAAGCAAAGACATCTGAAGAGCTCCTGAACTGAAGGACCCAGAGAAGCATCATCTCTAACTGGCAATGAGAGGGGCAATAATCCTTCTGAAAATACAACTACTTTTAAGAAAGTAAACTGAAGGCAGATCAGAGCTTGTGATTTCTGAAAATCTCACTGTAGTGTGAGCTGTTCTTTATTGCCCAATAATATTCCTGTGAAACCTAGCAGTCCAAACAACTTAATAGCAGAGTAGCAACAACAAAATTCTTCATTACAGCTGGTGCATGCTAGGTTATGAGCCTTTGTGTCTCTTGCTGCACACAGACACAAGATAGCACCAGATCCACATGGTGAGGCACTCTGGAAAACTGGACACATCAAAGAACCCCTGCTCTAAACAAAACATCTGCAGATCCTCTGTCTGCTGTGGCAGGAGCACTACAACCTCAGGAAGCCTTAGCTGGCATCCATGTAGGCAGACAAGGAAGAAAAAGGAGAAATTTAAAATAAAAAAAAAAGAGAGAGAAAGAAACAGCATTAGAGAAACTGCAGCAGCCTAGAAGCCTATTATTTAATTGATGTCATAACCCAGGGGAGTGTATGATCCTCTCTACACCATGGTCATGCCACAGAGGGCTCTCTACATGGACTTTGAAACTTCAGCTGGTTTTTATAACAAGATCAGCTACAACCATCTGAAAGTTAAATCTATACAAATACTTTGTAAGACTTAACTGTGGCTGAAGTGAATCCCACACCCAGAAAGACATGACTTTGAATTTTAATTTTCAAATTTCTAGGTCTTGATTGCAGAATACTACCTTTTCTCCCTCCACATCTGGCATTTGCAGAACTTAATGAACAATGCCTCTAGCATTCAGAATTAGCACCTTACAGCTTAGTCTTCTGTGTGCCAAACTTTGGCATTCCCCTGCTGTAGAAAGTGAGCACAGGGGTTCTCAAAAACTAGTTTCTTAGGCAAGATGAAAGAATTTATTAATTTTCTATTTCTCAGACCTTTCACTTCCTTTCCTATTCCAGACATCTAGAGCACCCAAATTTCCTGTTTCTACTAATAATGCCACTATAACATTTTTGTTGGCAAATGTTATGCTCCAGCTGCGAAATTCATTCTTATAGCTGAGGAAAAAAATTCTGCAGCCCCCTCTGAGGTGTGTGCATCAGCCAGTAGAGGGTGCAGGAATTGTGGCTGCATTCCCCACACAGCCACTGCTGCTGCTGCAGCTTCTTTCTAAGGTGGGCAAATACAATAAAGCACCTAACATTGTGTTATGGGTCAGTTCAGTGTTAAATGACGTCTACAAATTAAAAGGCATCTGTTTTTCTCAGCTTTTTGTTTTCTCTGTTCACAGCTGATCTCAGTGTTTACAGTGATGCTGGACTTGTGCTGCACATGTGAAATTCAGACTGCAAGAGAAGCTTGCAAGCTCACATTGCAAACCTAAGAGATGTCTGGATAATATTTTCATGGCCACAGGATTAAAACAAAGGGGCATCTCCTATCAATAAAAAGGTTTATTTCTATTATCCAGGCTTCAATCAAACAAACTTCCACTGAGATAAACCAAAAGTGCTTCTCTGGCACTGGGAATATTAGCTTGGAAGGTGATGTCAGGTAGAGAGGGGTTAAAGGGGCATTTGTGTGCAGAGGGGATGTTGTTAAAAAGGGAATTCTCCCAAGGCAGCATTTCCCCTTTCCACAGCCACCTGAGGGTTACACACTGGCTGATGTGGCTATTGGTGGGCAATCACAGCTCCACTTTTCAGCCCAGTTTCCATAAATCCGTGTTTTGCAGTAAGGCTGGCACAGATTGAGTCAGACAATACCTGTAGGTGCCCGTGAACACTCCTGCCACAGTCCAGTGTTTCACATCTGCAATTCCACTGGCAATGCCTGCTCTACCCCACTGCCCTGGAGTCTGCTAAGGCCAGAGTAAAACACTGGGATTTAGAGGGGATTTAGAACCTAAGCCCAGCGTTTCAAGCAGCCTAAAACTCTGTTGGAGTCAGCTCAGCACCAGCAGAATAAGTGAAAACACAACATTGAAGTTGGCAAACTCTGAATCAGAGAGGTGAGCAACTATCAAGGAGTGATCACAGTGCAATAATCACAAGATACAGAGCATGAAAAGGTTTTTGACAAGTGAAAATGAACACATTTACACCACAGAGAGCTAAAATTTGAGTCTAAAATGAAGGATATACTTTTCTTTTTGAGGAAGAATTTGTTGATCTAAAGACCAAAACAAAAATTCTTGTCTTTTCAGCATGTGCTACATAAGTGACAACATCTTTCAGCATTGTCTGGGGTTTGATTGCAGGTTACCTTTCAAAGATTAGACAAGATAAATCACCTTGCATTAGCACACCTATCTGACAAAATGACATCTCAGAGTGGCTTGATAAAATATGATGGTGAATTTTACAGGTCAATAATCTCTGCCTGGTATGAGCAAAATCAGCCTTGTCCACTCCTTTCCTACAAAGCTATCAGCAGTGGAAACAACCAGCAACATCTCAAATGAAATGCCTCAAATCTCAGTACAGTCCCTGCAGCCATCCAGTTCATCAAAGTAAGAAACAAGCTGGGGAGAGTTCATGTTCAATGATGCTCTGAGGGAAAATGACTGCCTGGCATCAGCACTGGAAGTAGGATGTGCCTGACTGATGATTTTGGATTGGTTTTTTGAAAATGTGGGGTAAATTGAGTAATTTGAACCAATCATGGAATATATTGTGCAACACAACATTCTTCTACCCTGCAGTCTCCCTTCTGGGAAATCTGGAGTGGTGGGGAGTACATTTGTCATGAAAATAATGACCCCAAACAGACTCCTTGAAGCCTAAGGTGGTTTTTTTATAAGAGGACTCAAGGGAACTAATTAGGAGGAAATAGCTCCTCAATGTCCTGAGTGAACTCCCACTGAGAAAATAAACAATTTACTGATTCATGCAACTCTAGACATCCAAAGATAGTCATCTTTATGACATGTCTTTTGCAAATATAGAACACAGAATGGCATGCAGAGGCAGTGTTTGATAATGAAAGGTGCATCTATTCAGGGATAGGCACTTCCCATCATTATCTGGATTTTTATCTTTGAATTTGCAATTAAGATACACTAAAGAGGTGCATAGTACTGCATATAATTCAAAAATTAAGTTAAAAAGTCGAGGCTACTTTCTACCTATTTTTCTAGCCTTTAACCAATTTCCTCACTGTGCTATGTTCCATTCATTCTTTGGAAAATAGGAGGTGCAGGAGTTTTGGATGTAGACAAACTGTCAAGGAGCAAAAGTTCTAGAACCAACTTGGAAATCACTTAATTTTGCAAATGGGGAATCTTTCAGACCTTGTCCCCAGAAAAGAAGACCAAGCATTTTGATCAAGAAATAAAGTCCTGAGAATGGAAAACAGCAGCAGCTCATGTATTCCAAAAGTACAGACAGGCAGAAGTGAGGTGGAGTGTCAGAGGGAGGGCTGGCAAGAGCCAAGGACAGCACATTAATATTTAGACTGAGCACAGCAGAAATGCCCTGTCAGTGTGA
The DNA here is from genome assembly GCF_029582105.1 of Oenanthe melanoleuca. NCBI lineage: Eukaryota > Metazoa > Chordata > Aves > Passeriformes > Muscicapidae > Oenanthe > Oenanthe melanoleuca. Next base: position 17,313,202 of record NC_079343.1, on the reverse strand, counting down.
TGTGTGGAAGTATCCTAAGGGAAGTAACTGGAGCTTGTTCCTGACAACCATCACTTTGCAGCATTTCAGGCTGGCAGCTCTGTTTCCACACCAAACATTCTCATCAGTCCTTTCATTTTAGCCTAAACAAAAGAGAAATGTATATTGTTGATACCATCAGCAATGGACAGACATGAAATAGGTTTGTGTTGTGAGAAGCTGAAATGATGATTACCTCTTAGTTGTGGTTTGACTGTGATTCCACAAGGTGGAATAGAAGCTTGTGATAATTAGTGATTAAACATAACTGTGGGTAAAAATTCTCACATTTATTAGGACAGTATCAATAAATTTAAAAAAATATCTGTACATTTTTAGTGCATTAAAGCAACAAAACTATTAAGCAGAACACTGATAAAAATAAATCTTGTCCACATACTCTAGGCTGCATTAGGTGCCTTCATGATATAATGATCTAGAAAGGATCAAATGTGGTGCAGGTCAGCACAAGATATTGCTGCAATCAAATTAACCTGGGCACATTGTTCACCTAACAGTGCCTTGATGGAGGAAGATAATGATGTGAAATGGAGAAATAATTATTTGTCTCACGTCTTCTTTGTGTTTGGGGCCCATGAATAAAATTTTGGGTGAAATTTATTTGAGGTCTACAGAACGTTGCTCATTAAATCAATGTTAGAATAAATAGTATCTGGCTTATAAAAGAATTTTGCTAGAAGGAAAATTTAGAGAGTTCATTCTGACTAGATATCACCCAAAAGAAGATTTATGTATGATAAGGTTTATCTCATTGTATATTGGTGAAGTGTGATTGCATACAACTTCCAATTTCACCCTCCTTTCTGGGCAGTTCTCAGAAAAAGCCATCCAAAGCAGCAGTCATTTATCTTTGATTTAAGCACAATTTGATGTCTGCTTAATACACACACAAGTAATAATTCAAGACAGCACAAAATGTGCATTTGACAGGCTTCCAAAAGACACCAATGCATTTTAACATTTTTGCATTTCCAGGCATAAATTCATGGGTGGCTCTCACAGGAAATAACTTGAAAAATTCTCTGCACTAATACATTCTCTACAGAGTATTCATTTGTTCAGTGTTTTTAGCAGAATGTTCTTCATGCTTTATTTCCTGTAATGCCTGTAGGATTGTGTTATTCATAGACCCTGTTACTATTTACCTATACTAAACCATCACCACTCAAAACACTCAAAAAATGGGGATTTGTAGGATCTTTCCACTGCACAGATTGTCATAACAGTCTACAGAAATTCTCTATAAAATAGGACTGACAAAACTATGCCCTAGAGAGCAATGGTTAAATAATAATATACATACATAATGTCTTTTTATATTGATTTATATAGATGTGAAATTACCTACAACTTATGCAAAAGAGACAGTTAATAAAAAGGGAAAACTAGTCATATAACTTATTCAATCAAGAAAAAAAATTAAACCAATGTTGAACAACATGTATACATTATTCTCCATCTCATACCTGCCTTCTGAAACATCCCCAAAGCAAGTATTTTATAAATAAATGAGCAAACTAGCTCCTAGATCAAACTTCCTGATATTCACAGCATGTTTGATCAAACTTGGCCAGGAAAAAAAATTCTTTAAACAAATCTATCTAAATAAAATCTTTTCCCTGACAACTATCAGCTCATTATTAGTTCTTTAGGAAATTTTGCATCATTAAAAGTGAAGGGGAGGTTCAAGATATTCATGAACTTGTTACTGAAGGAAGATTTAAACATATTTTAGTATAGTCTGGAAGTTTTTGATGGTACATATATTTACCAGCTGCAAGGAAAAAAAAAAAAGTACCAACACACTCCTGTACACAGACCTAGCTAAGTCTGTAATAAAATTCTTGAGTGCAAAAAATCCCCACAAAACCAAGTAAAAGCCACTCTGACCAATCATTATTGCAATCAACATATGTTTCTTAAATTGTTTTTTGACTTAAGTAAAAGTGAGGCCAGAGGACACCTGGAGGTTTCTGGCTCCTAATGAAAGAAACAAATCTACTGAGACAAGATCAGATTTTGTATATTTGTTTTTCCTGTTGAAAATACAGATTGTGTTTCCAGTGATTCACAGCCCAAACTTCTCCCCTTCAGCTCTGTAGTGATGAAAAAACCAGACTGAAAACAGGCTCCTGCTCAGATTAAAGCCCAATGTCTTCAGTGATTCCTTAACCCATCTACAACACAGCTCTTTAAAGATGATGCTTGGCTCAAAAGGAAAGAAAATTAAAATATTAAGTGAATTATAATGCAAAATATAAATCCTTACCTTCTAGATTTAATATTTGATTGTTCCAATGACATAATTGTATAAGGCAAGCAAAAATGGATGAAGACAGAAGAATGGTAAACTTGGAGGAGAAAATTACAAGCAGGGTTTTTTCTGCACTCCTTTTTATGGAAAATGTAAATAATTTAGAACCTGTGTACCAAACTTGCACCTCATTTTCTACTCTAAGTTATTGTGTGCACAAGACAGTTTTTTATGCTGTATCAATTTTTAAATAGACTAAATTCCGCAGACTATGCAACATACCAAAAATAAGACAAGAACTTCATGAAAGCTGGTGGCCTTAATACAATAAAAACATGCAGATAAAGTGAAACTTAGCAGCTACATAACACATTAAGATCAAATATACCAAAAAAAGCAAAGTATTTACAATGTTAGGATGCTATATGGCCACTGGCTGCACAGAGTCTGGTGGAAGGGCCAAGTCCTCCTGTCCCTGACAAACCAGACAGCCAAACCAAGACAGGAGAAAAAATCCCTTTATTTTAGCTTTAATCCACCTGGGGAGGCAGCATGGATGGTGATAAAGCCATTAAAGGGTATACAAATACTTCAGGACAGCTTCCACTCAGAGCCCACAGGACTTTATTTTAATAGTTAAATAAGTATAAAACCCAGCTGATATTCTCCCTTGAAAGCTGCTGTGTGCCATTGACAGCTGAGATGATTTACAGGAGCCATCAGAAACTTCAGCCTGCTCCTCTCAACAGTTCATTTTTATTCAAGAAAACAAAGTAAAATGGGATGCACATTAGGCTCTCCTGCTGTCTTAAATCATGAAATAATTGTACTGAAATTCAACGTGACCTTGTGGTGTGCTTCTGTAAATACCTCAGTATTATTCTTCTAAAGTAAACCAAATCAAAGAAACCTATGCTCCCAAATAAAAAGAGCCTAATATTGATAACAAGCTTTCTTTTCCACTAACAGCCAGACCATTACCACTCCCAGGCTGATAATGCCTGTAAATTAAAACATCCAGTGACATTTAAGCAAGTGGAGACTTGACAGAAATTCCCATCAAGCCATCCTTTCAAGGTTAAGAGAAGACCTTCAAGAGAAAAGAAATTTGATTGGTGATACATTTCCCAGGTCGAGAGGGGCTTCATATTGTGCCCTAATGTATTACTTCATTATATCATTTATATGCTTCTGCTCTAGCATCAGTCATCACTAACGACCCAGGCCATCCTCATCCTTCACAAAGCACTCATCAGAACTGGCTCCTCTCAACATTTTTGTCCCTTTTTGACCAAGGTACTGGTTGCCATCTCAATTCATTACCATCAAAACATGGCAGCTACAGAATTAGCTGCAGAAAAGGAAGATTAGATTCCCAAAAGCAGAATTCTGGTCCCTCCAGCGGGGAGCTGAGCAGTGCCACTGCCAGATTGCAGAGGTCCTCACCTCTCAGGCTGTGCTGCTGGCTATGAGCAGCTGCTCTGAAACTCCACCAGCGCAATTGGCTTGCAGCTACCTTTCCCTTTCAATCCAAAATGCAAGAAAACATCTTTTTAGTGTTCTCCATCTGCAAGCCTGTCATTGCTTTACCCTGCAGAAGTCTAAATGCCTGGTGCTGCTCCTAACACAGGTCTCTGTAGGAGAGGGATAGAGGGGCTTAGAGAGGTCTCTGCTTCCTCCTTTCAGCACACTGTGATTTTCCAAGAGTGATTTTGGATCTCCCAGGGGATATTAACCTTAAAGCTGCCAAAACAAACCCACTTCTGCCTCTTCCAAGCCTTTCCCTAGAACAGGCTACAGTCTTATCACAAAAAGTCTACTGGAATAGTCCAAAACTGAAAGGACAGCTTAAATCTTCCCTTCAGTCTTGCTGCTCCATCCCAAAGGAGGACACAGCTATTCTTCAGCAGTGTTTGCCAAGCCAAATGTGCTTTGTATTGCCAGGACCTGTCCTGTGCTTCAGTCCAAAGAGTAATGCCACCATTCCGGAGCAATTGACACAATCCGGAACAGCCGGTCATTATAAATCACAATGTCCTAATGAAGGATAAAAAGAAAAGGAACATTTATGTGGCAGACATATTTCACAGCACATTTACACTGGCATTTTTCAAGAGCTGAAAAGGTATATGGATAGAGGGTGAGAAAGGAGAAGTGAAATAAAGAGCTATGATATACTCGCAGGATGTCTGTTCTGAGCACAGACGAATTTCTGAAAACTTTTTAAAGGTCATGGTTGCTAGAATTTACACTGAAAACTTGAAGTTTTTTTTCCTTTTACCCTGCTGATCTTATCATGTCCTTCTCCTTTGTGATTTCATACCATGCCAAAGCTAGTTACTAATTTTCTTAGGCTTGTTGTTACTCTTCAGGATGTATTATATTTATGATGCACTATATTATGGTAATAATTAATAACAATTTACTTTTCATTAGTGTGATCCCTGACATGAAAAGCACTGCAGAGCACAACAAAAAAACAATAACATTAGAAATACAAACAAGAGATGCAACTATCTGTATAGTTCAAGAAAGTGGCACCTATTTTAAGGAGAACTTGCTGTTTTTTAGCAGTATTTAACTGGCATGAAAGAAAACCTCCTATAAGCATGTGAGCTTTGATGTCTGAAAAATTTGTATTGCCATGTAATTGTTTTAGTCCATTTCTCCTGTGCAATTCTGAAGGCTTCATTGTCACCAGTACTCCAGAATAAATTCAATAATTGAGATCCTTAATTTTTAATCTGCTTGCTTGACCTTCATACCTTTAACTGCAGAGAACCTCCACACCAGACATCATAACAGAAAAATGCCATACAGCACTTAATGTCCCTTTTAAAGCTTCAAACATCTTACTTTTCTTCTTCTTTTTTTTTTTTTTTTTTTTTTTCCACTAGAGATTGCTCACTCTCACAGCTGGTGAGGGATGAGCAGGTTAATGACAGGACCATAAAATAAAACTCCACTTAAACTCAGGGTAAGCGTGGCAGTGAGTACCAGGATCTTCTGAAAACCTAAATGAGTCTGCCAAAATGGTTACATATGTAGCAGGGAGCACAAGTAAATCCAAGTCTATGGTCCTAAGGAGTAAGTGTAATCACTATTTTATCTCCATTTAAGTGATACATTAGGACAGAAGGAACACCACTGCGCTCCTTGCTGCACAAACAGGTATTTAACAGAGGTAGCATTTTATGCAAACTATCTATTAATCTACTAAGAAAGCTCCAAAAAACAGAGCAAAGTAATTAAATAATGGACAAGGCCTGAGTTTTATTATAAGGTTTCCAAAGCATAATAGCAATGCCAAAAGATAGTATAAATTCAGTATTGTTTGAATGGACTCTTGAAGTCCTGTACTCTAATCTACTCTTTATTACTCATCCACAAAACATCTAGCAATTTTTATTACAAGTCCCATCCATTACAGTATTAAACTTAAATTCAATATACACTGCAAGGTCGTGATCCTGCTGGTGATGAAAAGCTGTGTCTCTTAGAGCCTGCTTCATTTAAGGCTTAGATCTCTTGACCTACTAAAAAAAAATGAGCTTCACAAAAGGCACGCTCAGATGTCAGAAAGAGTCGGCCTGGCATCCAAGTGGAAAGTTTACTTAGTATCTCCAAAAGCTTTAATTGCATGCCAGGCCCGATTTATAAAGCCCTTCTGATGTTCATGTTCTGGAAGAAAACCCCTCTGGTTATCTGATGTCGAAGTCAAAATTAGTCCTTTGGATCAAATAACCACAACAAATAACAATTTAAGCCAACTGAATGTGCATTTTACCTACCACTGGCTACAGAGAGCCCATAATCTTTGGAGTCACTACCATTTTACTCAGTATTTGCTAAGTTGTACAATAGACTTTCTAGTACTGCACCAGCAAATGTAATAACATGAATAATGCTGGTTTGCAAAAGGTAAATAGCATATTCTGGTCTGAATATATACTGAGGATGAAGTCAGAGTGACTAGTCCATCCTGTGGCATTATAGAGAACCTTATATTCTTAATATTTGGAAACAGTTAGGTGCTTACATTGGAAAAAAAAACAAAAAACCCCAACGTTTAAAACATTTTCACATCTTTATTTCCTTTTCCTTCCTTATTTAATTATTTTCCTTCCTCCCAGCTTATTATCTTTTTAGCATCTGAAATTGAGTGATTGCTTCATCTCAGAAGCAGTATGGTACTTTAAATTGTTTGCATTTTGATTCTGGAGCATGCAGCCAGGATTTGTCAAACAAACACAAGGCATGTGTTCTTGATGGGTTTGGTCAATTAATACTAATTGTAGCCCTCCTGTTATCTCACTGCCCTTGTCTCTTGCCACTAACCATCCAGATTAGGACTTCTGTGAGATAACAACCCCAGACCCATCCAACAGTAACAAATTGCACAAAACCTGTCTACTTATTGCTTAGCAACAGCATAGTATTTCCTTAGAACCCTGATTTGCCAAGGCAGCTCTCTTTTGCAGAATCATAGAATCCTTTAGGTTGGAAAAGACCTCCAAGGTTGTTGAGCCCATCTGCCAGCCCAGCACTGCCACATCCAGCACAAAAACCTTTCTCCAGGTGCCACATCTACTTTTCAACACCACCAGGATATTTATCCTTCATCCCATCAGCCTATTCCAGTGATTCCAAGACCATTCAGTGAAGAGCTTTTTCCTCATATCCCATCTAAACACACTCTCACCTACCAGAACAACTTGAGGCCATCTCCTCTTACCCTGTAACTTGTTACTTAGGAGAAGAGACCAACCCCCACCTGCCTGCACTTTCTTTCAGGTACCTGTAGAGAGAAATAAAGTCCCTCAAAACCTCCTTTTGTCCAGGCTCAGGCATGCATGAGGATAAATTAAAATAAAAACTCTCTATGGTATTTTTCTTTTCTGTCTACACATGATCTTTCCCTTTTTCCACCCAGAACTCTGCTCTATGAGTTCTATACCTCTAACATGGAAGTATTGGATAATAAAAATCTTTCTTCCATCTCCAAAACTAATGAGATGGAAGTCATTTGTACCTTCATATTTAGGGACACATTTACTGTTAGCCACACAATTTTTCCCCTTTCTGGTATGAAGAATTATTTCCAAGTCAGTTTTCTGTAGTAAAATACCTGCTTGTGAATGGTTGTCAGGAATAAGGTTCCTAATCTGACCTAATGAACTAACCTAGAATACACAAAGAAAAGAACTGTGCTTCTAAAAGGGTGCTGGGATTTGTAAACAGTGCTGGGAATGCAAAGCCACAGCCACTGCTGACTACATTGCTCTCAGTGTAAAAAAAAAAAATTGAGAACCCATCCCAGAAATTTGAACATTGAGTGCAGGATAAAGAGTGGAAGGCACGTTTTATAAATGGAGACTGAAAAAAAAAATTTCAAACACTCAGGGACTTCATGTGACACTCCCATTGTTAGGGATGGGAGCTGAGCCAAAGTGGTTATACTTAAAGGGAAGAGACAGTTTGGAACTGTTAAATGGAAATATTTTGTACAAAACGTGTAATTAAATTGTGGAACATGCCTTCATTGTAAAATACTTTGCTTAATATCTTAGGAGGATGTAAAAAATACTTAGATATTGTAGACATAGGGACACATGCAATATATCATACCCAATTACTCTAAAATAGTGTATTAGTCCTCATTTGTAGCACAGAAAAAATACATCTTCCTGTTCAAGACACAGTGCTCTCAACCACTGGGGTAAATATTAAAACTGTTCCCTAGAAGTACAGGTCTAAAACTGGCAAAGCAAACAAGAAATTATGAAAAAAAAAAATCATTTCTCACACTTCAAGGAACGGTGTAACACTGATCCTTATATGCAGAGCTGAGCCTTTTGTTCTCCTTAAAAAGATGTGTTTTCCACAGACAGACAAGGAAATTGAGTAGAGCACACAGGAGTTAATTCACAGTTTATTGATGGGATTCTTGATCTACTGAGGGTCAAGTGATTAAATCATTGACCACCTAAACCTTTAATGAGCAAAGCCATGTCACTTGCTGGTGGTTTACAGCTGAGGTGACATTACAAGAAGGAGCAGTGGACAGGTGATGAGTACTGAATATGCTTTCTATCCACAGGAATAGGTGAGTGGGATAAAAATAACAAAAATCCCCAGGCAGTAGCTTAGAACAATTATTTGGCAGCACAGAATATTTTGAAGAAAGCAGAAAAATACAAAGTGTAGGAAGGCAGGAAAAGGTTGATTTCTTATTACAGAAAGAAGGCAAAGCTTGCCCTTCTCTCATACCAGCAGGAGCTTAGTGACACCTCATTATTTTGGAAGTTGCTACTACAAACAGCTCTACCAAACATCGAGTGATTAAAGCACCTGCTTCCCATTTTGCACTTGTCTCTGCAAAAGCATCGAGCTTAGTATACTCTCTTAAGAGTTAGGCTCGCTTTTTTTGCTCTGTCTCATACCAAAATACTCATTTTTTGAGGGGAAAATCCCTCAAAATAGCGTATCTGAAAGAATAAAAGCACTAGCAACCTTCAAACTGCAGTAACACAAATATTCACTGAGCAAAACAGTAGATCTGTCTCAGGAATTAGAGCTGTTAACACTGCTCTGCAAAGACATTAAAGCTGTTAATTTAATGGTAACTTCAAATTCTGAGGGGTCTTGTTCTCAAACTTTCATTACATTTCACAAAGGAAGCCAAAATTATTTTTCATTTCACTCAGCACATGATACTTTGCAAGAGCAAACAGCAAAATTAATTTCCGAAGAGATTTCAGATACCAATCTCTGAACACACTCAGTGGCCTGTCAGGAATGTGCAGCAGACCATAGGAAAACACAGATCAGTGACAACAGTGTAAATTTTACCTCTCTCTGCTGAAAGGCATAACATGGGCTGTAAAATGAACCATTAAGATTCCCCAGAACCTCAACATCAAGAAGGAGATTTGAACTGTGGAAGAGAAATGTCAGTGTTATTACTTGAGTTGTACTTCTAACTTACTAGAACTTTTTTTTTAATTATCTACAACTAAATTATCTTTGCAACTAAACTTGATATGATTCTGAGAGTTAGGAGCAAACACAGCATTGTTCTGTATTTTTCATGGCCAGCAAGTGTGGCAAAATATTCCTAGATGAGAGTAGGCTGCTTGCACATCAAGTTGGGAATAGCCTATACTCTGCTGTAACAAAATACTCCTATATTAGTGGCTAATCTAATCCCAACAGATGTATGAAAACTGTCCTACTATGAGTGAACTCTGTTTTCAATTAAAAAAAAAAATCTCCTTACTGTTGTATCGTGTCTTTTGTTTAATGCTAGCAGGATTTTAAATCACCTGGAATTACCTTAGGTGGAAATGCCACTTTCAGCTGCAGTTCACATGCAGCAAATATTTCCTGTTTTAAGATAGTGAAAGAGCCTAATGTGAATCCCATTTTACTCAGGTTTTTGAATAAAAAAAAGTTGAGAATAGACAGCATTTCCTTGAAGGATCTTGTGGATTTAGAAAGCAAGCCATGTCTGCATACCCAAAATATTCATTAGATTGTGCTAAGAAAAAAGGTGGAAAAACAATGGGCTTTACAAAGGGTAGATTTTGGAGAGGTGAGTATAAGAAAATGGATGTGAATTAAATAGAGTCCAGAAATGAAGTATAGTAAAGGAATGATATTACTGGCTATGCTTGTTGTAATAAAACATTTACAGAATGTGTCACAAATGGGAACTGGAGCTGGTGTGCAGAAGCAAAGGATGAGGAAAACAGTATCAAGGATAAAATGATGGTGTCAAAAGGTAGAAGGCACCCAGAATACAGGAGGATTATGTAAACTATAACAAGAGCCTGAGGCAATCAAAAATACTTGAGGAAGCCAAGTTGAAAAATGAGCATCAAATAGTGCAAAGCATCTCAACAAATACCAAAAGATATTTTAAGCATAATTATACACCCAGCAACTGACAGGGAAGAAAGGTGATGGAGTGCAAAGGAGCAGGAGTGCTATACAGCAATTATTCATGCACCTATCTCTAAAACTGAAGAGGGCAGACAGTTGCCTGAGACTCAACACATGGAAATGATGGTGAGGAGTTAAAAGAAAAGGTGATGATACCCATACTGTCAATTAACTGGACTGTTGTTCTGAAAAGCCATAAGAGACCAGAGCCAAACAATGCTCATCTAAAAGTACTATGTGAAGTAAGCACAGAAAATGAAGAAGGTGTAATGAGAATTTATATTTAGTACCATCATTTCAGGAGACTTGGCATGGGGCCAAGCAGACACACTGCAAGAAATTACCAGTCAGTTCATTTCCCATTAGTTGTCGAGCAAGTCTTAGACAAGCATTAAAAGGATCACACCGGGGCTGAGGAGGAGGGGAACATGAAAATTCAGAGCATAATCAAGGACAGCTAATATTGTTTCAGGTCATGCCTCAGTAACTCAGGTTTCACTGAGCCTGTTACTGCCTCACCTGGCAAAGGGGTGCAGGAAATGTCAAAGATGTTAGTTATTTAGATTGTCAGAAAACACTTGACAAAGCTCCACCTCGAGGAGGAACTTAGCAGTGTTGCAAACCAACAGACAATGAGCTCTAATGTGTCAGCAAGTTCTAAAATGTTGTTATTAAGCATGCAGTGCCACTGCAGAGTTCAAGGTGTTAGAAACCAATGTAAAAGCAGGCAAAGAAAAAATCAACACTAGCCCAGGTGTGACTAAAGGAAAGGTTACAGATTGGACATGCTTCACAGGAGTGAAGAGCTCTTCTGAAGTCACCATCCAGGGGAATTTAGATTCAGGGTAATTAAAGATGCATCATCTTGACAAGTGGATCCAATTAGTTACAACCAGGATTCAGAGGTGAAAATAGGACACTGGGGATCACAGTGGTCCTGGAGTGAAGTAATTTGGGTTGTTTTTCACTGGTCCTGCATCACCTGCTAGAATCCAGACCTGCCCTTTTCACACAGATAGAGACACATGTGCACATCCAGCACCAGCCATGGGCACACAAGCTCCTGCCTTGCAGGAAGGTGTGGACAGGTGCCCTTCTTGATGATGGGGGAAATGGATTTTGCATGTTCTGCAGGACAAACACTTTTTTAGGCTGCAGTAAATGAGGACTGTTTGTACCTTTGAGTGCTGCTGACACCTCTTTGCTCCCTATCCCTTTGTGCTGTATTGATGCAGGCATCCAGAAATGGATTTCAAACACTTACCTAGGAAAACCTACTTTTCTTTATCACAAAAGGCTTTTATACATGACTGTCTGCATGATCACAATGATCAAATAAGTGTAAATCCCTTTCCTGAGTTTATCAAAGCCCTAGAAAGGCAAATCTTGCAGGAGCACATTGAGGTGCCTCCTGCCTTGCTCAGAAGCCTTTCCTGGGTCTGTGTTGATGCCTTGGAATGGCTACCTAGAACAGAGGCTGGGAGAGTTAGAGAATAAAGTATTTATTGAAGGTCTTCAATAGATACACCTTGAGCAATGCAAAAGCCTCGTAGAGGCTGCAGCCAAGATGGACAGACAGAACTTTGGTCTGTTTGCATATCAGGGGTTAATTGTCCAATTACAGCTTCAGGTAATGAAGTCACATCTCCCCAGTCACATCTCCTCAATTCAACTTTGTTTATACTTTTTGGGGCCTGAGGCTGCAAGGGTGACCTGGAAGGATTGTTTTGCCTGACCAATTTTATCTAATTCCTTTGATTTCCACTAAGTAAAGTCATTTACAGAAGCCAAGCCCTTTCCTTCATAACTTTACATTATACCCTGATTTGATGAGAGGTTTTTCTAAACCTAGCTCAACTGCTAAGAAACAGGGATGTGGGATTTGTAATGAATCAGATCTGCATTTTGTGTTAAGGTCTTCTGATTTTTTTTTTATTATTTTATTTTTCCTGAAAGGGCAAGCAAATAACTCAAATCCCACGACAGGTTTATTGCAGAAAGAAATGGTAGTATTTGCATCATCATTTCTTTTTTCTTGGAATGTGGTACAGTACTATAGAAGAGTATTTAAGTCATTTCTTTGGCTGAATTAAGTAGAGAAAAGGAGCATGTTGATTTATACATGGGCAGGTTTTTTTCCCACTTCATTTTACTTAGAATAAAGCCAAGTGGAAAGGGAAGCTAATAAAATAGGTTTAGAACAAAACAGCCACCTCCCACAACATTTCACAAAGTCCAGGATTTGCTTTTCCAAGATATACTCTTTTATCACCAAAGTGCTGTGTAATGGATTGCAGTAATAAAATTATTGCACTGGAATGATCTGGTTTACATAAGAATTCTTAAGCTTTTCTTTGCCTTTATAAAGAACATATGAAAGCAAATTAGGAATTAGCTGCTAGGTTTAAAATAGTTGAGTGTGTTAAGAAAAATGCAGATGTGTAATCCTGCAAATGTATGATAATTTAACATAAATAATTCTTGAATTAATTAAAGGATTTACAGGTTTTCTTATGTTCTTTTTTATGTTCTGGCTTTTCTTTTTGAAAGCATGACTCAGAACAATCATCCTACACATGCTGGCACATGGAGCCTTAGGGGCGGGTTTAGTGCACACAGCTATTTATAAATATATTTATAAAATTCCATAAGTCTTGGACCTCCTCAAGTCCCAAAATCTAACACATTTTTTACTTAAGTAGCCTTCATGGCTCAACAGTCTGGTCATCACCCTTAGAGCCAAGTGTTGGATAAATCAGAAAAAATCTATTTTTTACACAGGTCTTTAATTGGCCTGAGATGATCTTAAGAAATGAGGGGTATGTCTCTCCTCACTTTGAGCAGAACGTATGGATTCTGAAGCACTGTGAGTCCTTGCCAAATTGTGTGTGTGTCAGAGGGGAAGGCAGAGGAGAAGATGGATATTTTTTCATGTTCATAAGATCTGGATGTAATTTTTGACTGTAGGACAAAGCCAGTGCCTCATTCAGCAGGATGACAAAAGGTTATTTGGCACCTGGCATAAAATACACTTCTTGCAAGAACCTGGCACGAACACCAAAGTGATAATGAGTAAAATGTCAACGTCTGTGCAATAAAATCATTGATGCTGAATGTTAAACAATCATAAACAGAATACTAAACCTTCTAAGAATATTATGCCTCTTCTGTGAACAGCCAAAAATTAGTCAAACCTAAACTGACAACTTCTCTGATATTAGGAAAATAAACAAACATAATGTCCCAAGATCTTTACCATTACCTTCAGTGTCCTAGGACATCAGGTAAACTCTAGGAAGCACACATTGCCACTTGTTAATGAATCACAGGAGATAAAATGACATCAGTCCAGTTAATGGATACTGTTCCTTGCCAAATCTATGGCTTTAAATTTAATTATAGTTGAGGCTCATCAATCACACAGCACAAGAACATGGTGATGAAGACTTGAACTCCAAGATCAGCCCTTAATCAACAGGCATTTGCCTCATCCTCATCTAATACACTTGCCTGCAGAAACTACTTGGTAGAGGAAGAGGAGCTGTGATCTGTGAAGCTCTATGATTAATAGCTGCATTAGGAGAATTCAGCCCTTGCCCTATACCTATAGCTCCTCACCACAAATACAGATTAAAACACAATGTTTGGGCTCAAACCCAAGAGTTCTCTGATTTTACAATCACTTTATTCTATTGCTACTAAACCATGTATCTATGGGATAGTCATTTTTGTCCAGGTTTCCCCAGCCTTGGAAAAAGTTCCTGGTATGGTTTAAGATCTTTCACTGGATTGCAATGATTAACCTTTACATTTTGGGTAGATTGAGGGTTCCTGAGTTGAATGAAAAAAGTTCCATTCTTATCATTAGTCTGGATTGGTGTTTCATCAGGAAAATCTCCTACTTGTGAAAAATTCTTATTTCTATGGAAAATTCACTGGGAGAAACATTGGGGCTTTTCCTCCTTCCTTCCTTTATGTAACTGTATGAGAGGAAAATAAATAGAATTTTAAAAAATAAAGTTTAATAACTCATGAATGTTATTATGTAAACGCACAAAATACCTCTCAGCAATTTATTGATTCCAAAATAAGATTATGGGCAGGACAGGTGTTCCTTCAACTGAGGAATTAAACACTACTCTTTTTCCTAGAAAACTCTGTCTGAAAGTGATCCTGACAACCATGGTCCTCAAATGTCTCTGAGCATCTCAAGATGGAAAATGTTCTTCATGCAACCCCCAAACCTCCCTCATCCCCACTCAACACCCACTGAGGTTCCTATTCCTGCTTCTATCCCCAACTGCACAGAGAGGAAAGAAACAATCTCCAAGTCTTCCTTCAATAACTACATGTATCCACAGAAATCCACATCATGCCTACATGCAGACAAAGCAATAAAACCAATCCTGTTCTTTTGTTCAGTCAACATTTCCAGTGACCACAGGTACTTGCTCATCAGGAATGGGGTTCACTGCAGGAACACTCTCAGAAGACAGGCAGCCACTCTCAGAAAAAATATTTATCTTCTTAACTAGGTTTTGTGATATTATTCCTCTTCTTGTGCTTAATTAAAAGGACATTGTCTTGATTTTTAATAATTACATGCTAAATCAAGAAGTGTCCACTTCCCACTTCGACCGCAGGGAAAAAATTAGTGAGAAGAGTGGTTTTGTTTTCAAAAGATATTTGAATTAAAGCAGCATATAACAATAACAACAATGTGCTCTTTCAAAAAGCCACTTGCTAGGTCATTATGCACTTCTGAAGAAACAGCCATCAACTGGGAGCTAAAAAAGTTTAAACAAGCAGGACTTGTGGATGTCACTTCTGCAAAACTTCATACCAAAGCGAGTGTGTTGTATCTACAACGCTAATTAGTACCTAACATGAATACCATAAATTCAGAAGTGTTAATTAATCCTCACCATTTTTTCCTGAAAAATAAGGGGTATTAGTTTCTTTAGAGAGGGAGAAACTAAGATTTAAAAGCTGTGCTAAGACTGACTCATGGCAGACAGGTCTGAGGGGGTCAAAGCAGGCTGGATTCTCAGACCATCCCTTCTACCTCCCAGTCCCTGGGAAATCAATGACCATGAACCAGCTGCCCCCAGATCTCACACTGCACTAGACAAGAGATCAACACTGGCATCTGGGCTTTGCTGCCTGACCCTGTTTTGTAGGAATATTACCAAAATCTTCATCCTTCCACTCTGCCAAGACATGGTTGCATTCAAATCAGCTGAATGAAAGGCAAATTTGGGTTGAGTACAGCCATAGCCAGGGACAAATAACCAGGCATCCAAAACCACAGGTTCAAAAAACCCCAAAGAGTATCACAGAAAATTCAATGTTAGGATTCAGAGTGACCACACTGCATAATACTCCACTGAATGCCAGAGTGATGAGCAAGGACTGATCAAACCTCAGATAACTCTTTTATGCAGCCTTATTATGTTTAGAGCAGACAGGGCAGACTGACATTTATTCAAAAAAATATTGTTTTAATCACTAAACCATGTCTGCCTCTGGAACACCAACACATTCAAGAGAGGGGGAAGAAAACCAACAAGCATAATGTAAGCTGCACAAGATCAAAAGCAAGCAAGAGTGCAATTAATTTCATCCATTTTTAGAAGTAATTGTCTTTGCACCTTACCCAAAATTTAATGAGCATTACTTCTCTAGCATGGAAAAAAGCTTTGTTCTTTTGAGTTAATTGATTTGTAAACGCAGTAGGAGAAGTGTATCTGAAGTTCAGCAACCTTGATAGTTGAAAGAAATGGAGCATTCAATGGGTGTAGTGCAAAAGACTGCTGCAAACCCTGGAAATGTAACTATGGAATTGATTTCCTGTTCCCTGAAACTCATAGGCAGTGTGTGTGCATTTCACAACCTCAGTTATGCCCCTTAAATAGCCTCTTTTTATAATTATTATTTAAAATCTTTTCTATTCTCTCCTTGTTGCAGAGCTCTTCGTTTTCCAAAACTTCACAGCATGTAGTGGTTTCCAGTGACAGAAAATTAGTGAGGCCTGAATTGCTGGCAAAAAACATTTCCCACAGAAAGGGAGATTAGCACTTTTTGGGTGACAGAAAGTGAAGATTGCATAGATTTTTATACATTGCACCATAGAACACTGGTTTGAATATGGTCAAAGGACTGTGAGTTCAGTGCACCAGAAACACAGAGCCATGGCAGAAAAGGAGGGAAAGACTGCTTCTGCTGTCTAATATGAAAAAAAAATTATTTTCATTCAATATCTTAAGGCTGGAAGAAGCCAGGTTTACTTTTCATTTTTGCCCCTTAAGGGAAGATTTAGCACAGTATTGTTCAGTATGTAAATTCTAGTTACATCCTAATGAGATTCCTACAAAATATTCTATTAGTGCTAAAGGCTCTGTTCTAAGATTGTACTTACATATGTTGCTTATCTTTTTCTCATCAGGGCTCTTTTATGCTCCTGGATGAGTTTCTCAGCTGGATCATTGTAAAGTACACAAATTATGGGATTGCTTACTTGCACTTCTAGGAGATTAACTCACATGTTCTACCACCACCCACCTGGAACACGAAACACCTTCGTGAGGCAATGCACAAATCCACTTAATCAGTGACCCAAATGTGAAATGCAGACATGGTATCACGAATAAAATATATATAAATATCACCACCTTGCCTCTCCACTAAATTCTGCAACATCAAAGCCAGCTGATCTCCTGGAATAGTTTATAGGAGGCCAGGGAATAGCAAAACCATCTCATCTCTGCAGCTTTCAGCCTGGAGAGGTGGTTTGATACGAGACTTCAAAATGAGCCTGGTGTCCCCGGAGGGAAGTTTGCATTACAACATGCAATGCTTCATTACCACGTGTATCACTGTAATGAGGAGCCACTTATATCACTGAACTTGCATTACACAGAATTACACATGCACCATGCAGATGTGGATTGGAGGATTGCACTGAACAGTTTAGGTATCATTTCCTTCCCCAATTCGCTTTCACCAGTATTTGCACCTCAAGCAGAAGTGAAAATCAATTTTGAATCAATGCTACTTAATTTAGGCTACAAGCAGTTCTGTTTTAAAAATTACCACATCTAAATTTCTACATGATACTGTGATTAGCAATGTTAAAATATAATGTTAAAATATAAATGTCTGATAACCTATTAAAATCCTTTAAATGTTCATTTAAAACTATACTGAACCAGTAGTGCCTCACAAATCTTAATGAGCTGAAGAATATCTTCTCCTTCAGATTAATTCCTTGAATGTTGGAGAAATGGCTATGAGCTGAAAAGCCAGCAGGCTTCCTCTTTCAGTTTATGACAAGAAACTAGGAGGAAAAATATGTCATCTATTAATTCAAAAATTTAGAAGAAGTGGTTCCAGAATATCAAGCAGCTAGGTAGAGTTCCCTCTGTACTCATGAGGTGTTCAGCCTTTGCACAATTCATTTCCTACCTCTTTAATCTAATTTGGCTCTTCTGACAACTGTGCTATGCATGCATGGCCATTTTCTGATATCAGAATATCATGGAAATTCTGTCAAATGATGACCAAAAAAAACCCTAATTGCCACCAAAAGTGATGGAAATTTTCTTTTTTACTAATAGGTATGTAACCCAAAATAAATTTTGGATAATCTTCTTTTATTGATTTTTAATACATCTCAGCACTCTCTGGACAGTTTTATGCAAGTAATTAAAATTATATTTTATATTTTATCATAAAAACTGAATTCCTGCTCACACATGGCATGACAGAAGTAGAGCAGGAAGTTAATCTACTGACTTAAGTTACATTATTCATCATTTTTAACACCCTAAAACTAAAATAATATAAATTGTGTTAAGACTCTAAAATTAATATTCTGAGCAATTGCATGTTAAGTTACATCATATAGATGAGTATGAGCATGTGGTATGAATTTCTGCCTGAGCAAAACCAACTCCATATTTAATAAAATACATGGGTTTTGAAAATCACCTTTGTTGTTGTTCTAATCATTAGCAAGTCTTTCTGTAAAAAAAAAGAACAAAATATTTACAACTGAGCATTTTTATGCTCATTTTCAACTTGATATTTTCAACTTAAACCCAGGGGTTTAAATCACCTCCATTTGTCAGCCAGTGGAAAATCCACCTATGGTTTCATCCCTGGGACGTGGCACAGCCCATAATTTTCCGTCAGGAAGGTAAATCTGAAGGCGCCCCTTTGCAAATGGGTATTTGGAACACGATTAAAGCACATAAATACTGGCTAATCCTGTCGTTTTCACAAGATGTACTCCTTGTTCCCTGGCTCTCTGCAAGCTCTGTGATGGGTCACAGGGACCTGAGCTCTGCCAGCTCCTTCCGGGATCAGGGCTGGGGATGGATCTCCCTTGGCTGCTCCCGACCTGGGATGTCTTTTGGACGCCCCTTCTTCCTGAGCCATTGGCCAAATGCACTCCTTCGACCCTGCTCTCTTTCAAAATGGGATAAAAGTGCAGGAATTTGGAGCCCTGGCTGAGGCTGGGGGTGAAGCCTCCCTGTGCCACCCTAAAGCTGCTCCTTTTCACCTCTGCAGCCTGGGAGAGGAAAGCACCAGCCACGCATTGCTGCTTGGAAAGGGGAGGAAAAACCCCATCCCTAACACCATGGCACATAAATCCTGCATGCAATCATTTGATCTGTGCATCTGCAACCTTGTCTCACAGCCAGAGTGTTTAATCAACAGATTTTTGTTCTGTCCTCCCCGTTCATCAGAGGAGTATTGGCATGTTGGCTCAGCGCTTGCACATCCTGGCTGGTTAAGGGGAAGCAGTCCTGGCATGTTTGCCACAAATCTTTACTGTCCCACAGATGGCCTGCACACAGAGCTATGGGGCTAAAAATATTCAAAAATTAATAAATTAGCAAATTTTCCAAATGAAGGAAGATGGCTTTTAGTTTTTAAGTGGCCCTCAGTTTCCCTAATACAGAACAGGAGGCAAACTGGCAAGAGAAATTGGTAGAATTAAAGAAAAAAATAAGTTCTAGAACACAACTATTTCCTCAAGTTACTACTCATTAACCCTAAAATCTAAGCTAATCAATATATTCTCTTTAAATAAGCTTATTTTTTCAGTTATATTTGATTTTTTTTTCTGTACAATTGTGCCTCACTACAACCTTTACTGTGCTTCATGGTCTCAAAATAGATTAAAAAATTGCTGCCTTCTATATTTTAAAGATATAAGAAAACTGTATACCAGGTAAAAAACAATCCACCTAACAGTGAGATCTAATATGCTGTGAAATAATCTTCCAAGGAAATGGCAGACTTAAAATGAAACTGGAAAAAGAATAAGTAGCATAAAACAGAGGGATAGTCCTGAAAGAGATATACAAGATGAATTAGGTCATCTTTTTATCTCTATATTCAAGTAAAATATCAGTGAGAATATAAAATCCAATAATTCTGCACACAAATGCCATGTCATATGCAATATAATGCTTTAATCCTATTATGTCTAAAATTTAATTGCAGTTTTTCAGAGAAATTGAGGGAGGAAGAGCCCTTGGTGTACATACAGATTAGATCCAGTTTCCACTCAAACAAAGCAAATAAATAGGCCATTCAGGTCTCAGTTTAACAGCCCACATTAAAAGATAGGCATGTTTTCATTTGGAAACTCCAAAGAGTGATTCTGGCTTTTTAAATGCAAAAAAAGACATCCCCTATCACTGCAGATGAAGTAAAATAACAGATGAAATTAATACTTGGGAAATAGTAGGTTTGATTTCTGTTTCTCTGCAAGGCAATTTTCATTTCACACATATCCAATTAATATGCTCCATTTCCAATATGTGGATAAGTTGTTCTGTAGCTGAAATTTTCTTTCAGCTGTACTTTTACTAGAGAAAAGAAAATTCCAGTAAACACGGGGGCACATTGGCACTGATAAAAATTGCCATCATTTCATTCACATCATCCCAGTAATAACAGAATAGAGCAGCTGAGGATGAGCTCCATAAACTTGTGCTCAAAACTCAGCAGAAGGAAAAGGAGCAGCTCCCACATTTGTCTGCTTTTTTCACATTACTGTGAAACTTCAGCCCAGGAGCTGTCAGCTGCTTTGAGTCCACAAAGTTTCCAGTCTGAAGGATCCCAGCTGATCTCTAAGCACAGCTGAAATAAGCAAGCTGTACAATAAAACTGGCCAATTTTGCTTCTTCATGCCTATGATTGTGATTTTTTTTCTCTTTGTAGGGAAGGGAGCAGGATGCAGCACAAAGTGGAGCACCCACATGTAGATCCCTGTGTGCATCTCGGGGCCTTGCCATTGTTAAGCATCCTTACTTCAGGAATTTTAAATATTTCCATATGAAATCTTTGCCTATCTGGGCACCCCAGAAAGACAGGAGGATGCAGGGAAGCCAGTTTTCATGTGCTGTAAGGCAACTCAAGTTTTCTATTAAGATTTTTGTGACTTGTGGTTCACTGACAGAACAGGCACCACATAAAGCATATCTGGCCTTACAAGGAAAAACACCTGACAGGCTCATATCAACTTTCTGTTCAGTGACCTCTTTCAGTTTTCTTGTGCTCCTCTCAGACTAATCCACCTCCCTTTTTGGCTAGCTGTGTCAATTTTTAAATGGTTTTCTTTACTCTTCCACACTCACAGTCTACTGAAAACAAGAAATTTTCCCCATGGTACATCCAATTCTAGGGATAAAAATGCTCACAAAATATCAATATAATTATATATATATATATATATATAAAATATATTATATAATATATATAATAGCAAATCTGTCTTTTACCACATCTTTCTTATCTCCCTACAGACAGATAATAAATTTATGCCATGGACTACACAAAGTTAAAAAATAACTTTGGTTAATGATTAATAAGAATAATTTGGTATAAGAACAGCTTAATAAAGGCTCTGAAAGCACTGTTATGGGTTACATTTTTTTTTAAAAGTAAAGCAAATGCCTTTATTTCAGGTGATAACAGAAGATAATAGTTGACCTGGAATTAGATGGTGACCTGAACACTTCCTTAAAAATATTTGTGGCCCAAACCTAGACCTCACTGGTTATTGCAGCCAGAAAACAGGATATGCCAGAAATCTCAGAGCAGCCAATCAAATATGACAGCATGCTTTTCAAGAGGATTGCAACAGGTGAAAACATCATGTGTTGCACTACTGAAGACCATTTAACTCCAATATTAAAGAAACAGCCCTCTGAATGACCAGCAAAATTATAAAAACCATGTTAAATCAGCTAAAATAGATCCTATTTCCATATTCAGAAATCAGACGTTAATAGAGATGATTACTCAAATAAGACAAGTATGGCTAAGGCCATTTCTTAACCATTACAATTGCCTAAAACTTTTGTTTAAAGAGAGAAACCAAGACCTCTTGATGCTCCCTTCTAAAAGGGAGCAACAATTTGAAATCCAGCTTGAAGCTCAATTGTGAACAGACCTGGATTGCCTATCTTTATTTAGAAGTGGTGTGGCACAGAGAACCCAGTGCATGAAGTCAGATGATTTGTTGCAAGCTTCACTGTCTTCTATTTAGAGCACAGAAAAGCTGGAATGATCTGTAGATACAGCAGACAAAAATTTGCCACCCATCAGCAGGGTAGAGTCTGGGTTTAAAACAAATTAAAAGCTCCTTCTTGAAAGCTGAATGCCACAAAATACAATTTTCATGGTATGTGTATGCATTAGATTGCTTCAATTAAACTTGCAAAAAAAGAAAAAGGAATAAAAGGAAAAGGTTGTTTAAAAAACTGTTTCAGGTACTCCAGTTATTATTCATGAAAATGCTGCACTTCCCAGCATTGTGGCTTATCAAGTATAAACTGGAATCCTACATTTTAAATGAAATGATCTGTAAAAGTTGCTATCTTTGTGAACATGAGATATTAAATAATTTCAGAGAGGAATGTGTGAATCAATTAGATTCAGCAAAATAGGTTCTGGGTGTGTGAATATTGCGGGTGCAGCGAGACACCGTGTCAGAGAACAGTGCTGACTCCAACATTTTCCTAAACAAAGCACTCAACATCCCTGCTAGGAGATATATAACTTCATTTATACCTAAATGCCACAAACCCAAGGATATTTAGATTAATTAGCTACGCTTCCTACAAACATACCTCTTAAGAAAAAATTATTTGTCCAAACCAGTGTTTTTGAAAGTGAGTTTCAAGATAAAATTGTTTCCTACATGTTTTCCCAAAGGAAAGCTTAGCTGTCATAAATTATTATATTGTTAAAAGGGTCTCAAATAAAACCAAATTATAATATCTCATGCTGCTCATCCTTTGGCTTCTATCCCAGTACAGGGTCATGGCTCTGTACTGAAAACACAGTGGGGTAATAAAACTGCCTGGAGATAGTAAAATGCTTATTGTACAGCAAGCAACTATGTAGGACTTCTCCTTAAATAAAAAATAATCACTTGAATTTACTGGTGGAAGATTCCAGGGATTAAGTGCTCATCTACAATGAATAGCACAAAGGTATCAAAGGCAACACTATTAAAACTATTATCACAGTTCATACTAAGTGATCTGGCTATAATTATAAGGTTGCTTTGTCTCTCAGAAGAAAAACACCTCAATTCATGTCATGGCTGTGTTTAAGTACTATTAATTTTTTGAGATAAAAAAAGAGAATAATTTTAATTGAATATTAGAAACAGACTTATGAAAGTGGCACCAGCTTTAGGAGCTGGTCCCAGGTGGTTTTAATTTTTATTCTGTTTTAATACTCATTATAGTATGTTCATGTGTATTAGATACTGGAACACTATAATTAGCAGGTAAAATACTCAAACACAGAGCATGGATAGTGCAGTGAAGCACTGCTGATAAAGTGGTATTATGAGTGGTTAAAAGTTAATGCATTTTACTCTACCATCACAAAAATTGGTGGAAAACCTCCCTGCACCTGAAGCAGGGATTGCCTTTGCCCTGCTGCCTGCAGAGCTGTAAGATGTGGAGAAACCTCCCCCTGCCAGAAACCTGCACCACTCTTCCTGTGTCCAGCATTATTGCAATGGTACCTGATGCAAAGATCCACTCACAGGGCCTGGCCAGGGCTTCAGATAAAGGGAAACTTGGCTCCCAAAGAGGAGCAAAGGGCTGCTCCATAACTAGGGCAGCCATCCCAGGGCACACTGCTCATCCTCCCCAGCTCAAGGGTATTATCCCTTTCCAAATGAGATCCATGCTCTATTGAGCACTGGTAAACGAGGGAGATATACACATGTGTTATCTGTGGTGACACAAATCTATTGTTAATCAGTATGAAGTGCATTCACTCACAATCTGTTTATGGTGTTAGGGAAGAGAAAGAGCGTGGAAGCAGCAGCCCATCCTTCCTTAGGGAGTAATATTTTTTTAATTTGGTGGGACTTTGTGAGCAGATATGCATCCTTAAGTCCTGCTTGTGCTGAAGTTTCACTGACACAATAATGGCTTTATGTTGGTAAGCAGCATAATTAATTAATGCTCTAAAAGCAATTAACTAAAGTGCACACCAATACCACACTGCTAGACATGGACACAAGGTCAGATTTTTATTCCACATTCCATGGTGAAATAGCACACAGCACCACATCTCCTAGAAGTCCATTCCCCTGATCTTTTCCACCTGCCCTGAGCTGCCTGAGGTTTGTCTGCAGGCCCTGCCCGTGCTTCAGCTCAGCCAAGGGCAGCGAGGGCTCCCCAGTGTCTCAAAACTGGGAACTCAAAGTTCTTCCCACTTTCCCCGTGTCAGTGTTTGTTAGTTAATGATACACCAGAGCAGAAATGGTTCAGAGCCAGGACAGCCAATCCCTCCCAGGAGCAGAGACTGCTTCAGAAGAGGTAAACTGCACTAACAGGGAGAGGAGCAGGAAAAGAGAGCAGAACAAGGCTTGCACAGGATCAGAAAAAATGAGAGCTCTCTCCTCACTTAGCAAGGGAAAGAAAGCTGCACTCCCTTACACACTCCCTTTAATTAAACCATGAAACATGCTCATTATCCTAAGCACATGCTCTCACAAGTAATCAGCTCTGCACACAAGGTATCCTATTGCCACTGAAACCCATCAGACTGGACACTGGGCTAGATTTGATGGGGGAAAAGTTAGAGGGGAGGGAAAGGATTCAAATCCCTTTAACTGTCTGATGCAATCTGCAGGATGACTATTCTGATATATGTATGCATCAACATTGCTTTCAGAGCAAGGGGTTTGCATGTAACAAGCACTGGCTTCATGTGGCATTTTAGGGGGCTGTTATCTTCTGACATTTAATATTTGCTTCTTAATGGCTGCTGTGATAATCAAACAAAACTGACAGGCAAACTAACTTCTCCAAATAACATCAGAACAGATACTCTGCTTTCTAAACTCATAAGATCAGCTCTGCTGGAGGCAATCATTTGTCATAATGGAAAGAATTATCTGTGACCTATTAACATTTCATTAAAATTATGCAAAACCAATATCAAAATAACAGCTTATCTGATGAATGCTATCTGAATGCTACAATTCTAAACTCAAGAGAGTAGTCCTTGAGACTGGCAAAAGATGTTCTCAGCCCCTGAGGGATTTAGTGAGGGTTAGTGTACATGATGCTGACAAGTTAGAAAGTGAGCAGGGAGAGAGGAAAGCTTGGATTTCAGCAAGTGTTGCTCATGACTAAAAATTCCAATAAGCATCCTGTGACCTCACTATAACCACCTCAGGGAAGTTACAAAAACCCTGCTATCATAATATATACAGTATTTTACCATACAGAAAATTGCTTTTATATCTTCAAAGTAATACAAAATCCTTAATTATGGCCCATCAACAAATATTAGATGGATGAAAATGCCTCAAAAAAAAAAAGAAAAAGGAAAAATCTACTGTCTTTTACTGCTGAAGGGCCACAGAGAAGAACATGGATACACAGCCATGGAGAAGTGAGTCAGGAGCAGTGGGAACAGACACAGAACCAAATGAGGTTTCTACATTACCACAACACAAGTGGAATAACACCACAAAAAATTTTGCACTTCTAAGTTTGCATTTCTTTGGGCTTTTTCATGTAAGTTTTGACTTGTCTCCTTTTGTTTGTAAGGTAGAACAAAAGGAGAATGAATGAGTTTAAGTTGTAGGAGACCAAGAAGGTGTCGTGTTTCTAAAAGGTAATAATTCAAGGGTAATACAGAAAAGTTATTTCTTTTTTAAAATTAAATAAAAATACAGGCATGTTCTTTTAGTAATTTATCACAGCTGTTTAATAAAATGGAGACAAAATAGCTTCTGTAATAAAATATAAACTGAAGAATGAAGAGGAAGTTCATTATTTACTCATTTCTGTTACAATCCTCTCTGGTTGTCTCTAGAAGTGCAACTTCTGTTGCCAGCCAGCTTAATGTAAGCCCAGCTATTTTATCCCTCATATAAATAATAAATTATAATGATGGCTACATGACATTAAAGACAGATTATAGCATTTTCTATGCCGGCAAAATGAGTGAGCTTTTTTTTCAAATTTATTAACAGCTTTTATATGAATGAAGGGAGAAAATAGGAGTGAACAATTGTCTTCAGTTATCTTGTTAAACTTGCATATTAAAAAGGACAAATGTTTTAATTTCTATAACATGTAAGGTCCCAAGTTACCATGACTGAGAACTACCATAAGTTTATTTTTTCTGGGGCTGTTTTAACCAGTTAATCTATTCTCATGCTTGCATCCAGCTACAATTTTGAATTTGATCATGTTTAGATAATCATTAATACTGCAAAATTGATGCTGACACTGTAAGCATGCACAAGTCACCATGTAGCTACAAGTGCTTTGAACTTTATTAGCTTATAAATTTATAAGATTTATGTTATGGAAATCCTGCTCCATTGACCAATAATGTGAAGAGCTCCATCTGGCAGGGATGTGCCACTCAAGCTACCTGGGTGCCATTCATTAGTATATTGTGCATCATTTACAGCCCTGCATCCATAAACATCTCAGAACCCACCCAAAGGGTCTATGTGCTCTGCCTTTACTATACCCAAAAGGTTTTTTGTTTTGCTTGGCAAAAAATAACTCACTATTTAACTGGAGGGCAGGTAATCCAGAAAAGAAGGGAAGTTCCCACCTGAAGTGTGGCTCTGTCTAATTTCTAAAGAATTTAAAGCTTATTGAAAGAAAATTTTATTCAGCTGAACTCAAGCCTTTGTTGCACCTTCCTGCCAAAGAAGTAAAGAATCAAATAACAAGATAACCCAACATTTAATATATGATACATTAAATGACACTGTATTTCATACAGGTATTGTATCAACATCTGCTAGGTTTACTTTTAAATCAAAGGGTGACAAGACCTACTGCTTGCTGGACCACAACATTTATGCAGATTTTGTTGTAAAAGCACGTGTTCAAAAGCCTTGCTACAGAAACTCACCCAAACTTGTTAAGGTTTCTGATTTTCAGTGCAATTCCTATTAATTAGGGGAGATGCCTCCTTTTTTTGCACTACAGGAGACATCTTTTAAAAAGTTGAGGATGAATACCAATGTTCATCAAACCATCAGACTGATAATTTTGGCTACACTCTGGTATCATAAGGCAACAGCTGCCTACATTTGCAGCCAAAAAAGGCCTATGCAGTGGAACTGCACTGAAAAGTTGAATGGCATTGCAGAGATAAAAAGAATGATAATTTGATACTGTTTTGGGAGATGATTTTTCAGGCTTCCTGTTAATCCATGTCCTGATTAGATGAAGCCCTGAAAGGGAGCATCCAGTACATGTTGGGCCTGTGTTTAGGAAGAGTTGTGAACTGTTTGCTTTTTCTGAGGTAAAGATAGAAAAAAACACCTTCCAGGAAAGGAAGGCACTTAGTGGGTGTTTCTATTAATAACATACCTAACAGGCTTTCTTTATATCTCCCTAATTCCATTTCCTTCTTCCAACTAAAAGAAAACAAAAAACAAAAAACAAACCAACAAACAAAACAAAAAACACCCAAACAAAAACAGGCTCCAAAACCCAAGAAGACAAAGCAGCAGAAATACAAGAGTGAAGATTTTTTTCCTAGAATTAAGCAGCAGTAACACAACAGACTGGACAGGTTCTGTGTGGGTGAAGAATAAAGATAACCTTTTTTAAAAATGTTATGATACAGTGAGCTTCTTTTATCTTCAGTTCTTCACATCTCCCCAGCAATACCCCAGTCCTGGTGGACTGGATTCTCTCACCCTTGACCATACAGCAGCTGCTTTGCCTCAAACCCCAGATACTTAAAGAACATCATTAATCCACATGGGAGCAACCTTTCAATGGTGACAGGACCAGGATCAAAGTAAAAGTGCTCAGGAAACCAGCAAGCACTTCTAGCAAATAACAGCTCATCAATACCTGAGAGTGCATATCTAAGTAATAGCTATGCAGAAGTGCATCCTGGCCAGAAGCAAGGCCATCAGGATCACCCCTGGAGGCTCTTTGGCAGATATATACACACTCACACAAATGCAAAGTGAGGAAGAGCCTTGTGCTGCTATCAAAGGGTGAGCTGGAATGTCTGCTCAGCTTTGAAATAACAAGTCAAAACAAGGTATGAAGGACCTTCAGCATGGTGTGCATCAGGAGTTCCAAGGTGGCTGCAGGGGTGGGCAAGGTATGAGTGACACACATGGATTTCAAAATCTCCTGCTTCAGATGGGTTAGTTGCAAAACTTTCACTTCACCGGTTTTCCCGATTACTTTCAGTCAAAATAATCAACTAAAAGGTTGAATTCCCCTGACCTAAAATTGTCCTCACTCCTTTGTCACAAGGCAGCCAAAGACTCATAAGATATGTGGGCTAAAATAAGGAATACCAAGACTGAGAGGAGAAATACTCCCAGAGACAGCAAGGAGTTGTGGCCCAATCAGGCACAGTGATTGTGGAACCAAAACATTGCAGACATCCAAATCTGGCACTAAAAGATACAAAAATCCCACACTTCTGAGGAGCTGCTACCTGGAGTGTGTTGATCTCATCATTCCCAAGAGTGACATGATGCAAAGCTCCCCACAGAGTGGCCCTATGCTCTCCCCCAAATTTCTAGATAGGTATAGCTCCCTAAGGAGTGCTGTTCTTTGACTGCAAGATTTCATTTATTTGGCCTAAATTTATGCTCTATGCTCTTATTTTCATAGTGCTATACTGCATAACTTACTAGTTGCAGATTTGGCTAAAAAAGACGAGTATTTATTTAAGAGAAAGAAATTATGTGAAAATATCAGCTGATATGTAACAGGTGTTTAGTCATTGTGTGAGAATTAAGTGTGTGTCTCTCTGTATGTGCCTGCTATAAAAACATTTTCAGTTTTTTATATGCTATAATTTTTATGCTATGAGCACTAATCATCTTTTAATATGGAAAACTGGAACAACTAATAAGTTTAACACATAGCACAAAAGCTTGGTTTTGCAAGACAGCTTGCTTTCTGTTTAATCTCATCTAAATGTTTAATGAAGTGGCTGCCATATCACACAAGTAGATGGGTTAAATGAATCAGACACAATGTTTTGCCTAATGAGAAGAATTTACAGAAAACTTATGCAAAAGGTTAGATTATTTTTTTTTAAACACAAAGCTGTAACAGCAAGAATTCACAAAGGCCTCTGTTCCTGAGAAAGCTAGAAATCCTTATGAAAACAAGAGTATCAAGTATCACACTCTTAGAACTCCTAGTAATTATCAAAAACTTCAATATTGTCTGTAAGCTGTTCCCCTGAAAAGCCAAAAACCTGCATCTCTTTATTTTCTCACTTTTCCAAACACATACAACTAAAGCAAGACTTAAACTGCTCCAGGACTTTTTAAAGTGATGCAGTGAAATTATTCACACAAAAGCAGTTGTGATTTTTCAATTTACCAGTACAGTGTGCTTAAGACTTTCATGGTCTCATTTCAGTCTTAGCATGACCATCAATGACACTGATTACACTGGTATTACACTGATGTCAGTCTTGCATTGCAAGATGCAAGAGAAAACTGTTGCTGTTGCATTAAACCCTGGTATGTTCCTAGCAAAGCAAGCAAACAAATCCATGAGCAATTGGAACCATCAGCAATCCAATAAGTTCTGCTGTTGGTTTTTCTGAGCACCAAAAGGAGGACATGATAAAGCTTTCTTAAGGCTGGGGGGATTCAGTCACATCACTCTAAGGCTACCTGAAAACCAGTTTAAACTGATTCAGCCTTTTGCCAAGAATGGAAGAAACTCAATTTTACAGCTTGGTAATATTCAAACTCAATTAATTACCTTTGATAAAGAGCATTTTAAAGGATCTGCTGACAAATCTGATGCTTACACACAGAAGGGCTGATGCCACAGCAGGTTCTCTGCAGTCTGAAATCTGGCATGTGCATGTCCTTTGCCTCTCCTCCAAGGATCTGTCCTGTCAGGAGGGCAGTGGTTTCCACCAGTGGGTGCAGGAGCCTCTGCTGCACATTCCATCACCTGCACTGCCTGGAAATCCCAGTGAAAGGTGGCTTGGGGACTCCAGCCCTGTGGCAGCATTTCTCAAAAATTCTTTTGGAAATTTCCAAGCCAGGTGAAACACGCTGACAGGATTTTCTGTGGCTATCACACCTATATTAAGGAACTCTTTTAATCTTCCCAGATCACAAGCTGATACATCCAATCTCTGTGAGGCTACTGAGCAGTGGAAAGAACTGAAAAAGCCACTTTCTTCTTTTATCCAGAAACACTTTCATCTGTCTATAACTTTTCACAGAAGCAACTTTACATCATGAAGAAAATATAACATAGCTGATTAATTGCAACAAAAGCAGAACCAACTCAGTACAATGCTGAGCATTAGGTAAGTACACACTGTAAACAGTAATAGACTGGAACAACCAGCCGAGTGGAAGTGATTGCCTGTAATTGTAGGTTGACACCAAAATTACTGGCTTCAAGACTGAATTTGGTGATAATGTAAATCACTCCCTGTTATTCTTTTCTTAGCAGCCTCTCTTATGAACTGCCTGAAGGAATATTACTAGATTCCTTTCTAAAGAACTAAATTCAAAGCATTTTGCAATTCCATTACGATTTCTGATGTTACTCATTTAAGGATATAGAGTTTGGAGGTTGGTTTTTGACATCCTTTTTACTATCTCAATTGCTAATATAAGTCATAGAATTATAGAATCATTTAGATTGGGAAAGACTTTTACCATCAACTCCACCTGTTAACACAGTACAGCCAAACTCACCACTGAGCCATGAGCCCAGGTGCCACATTCACACATCTTTTAAATCCCCCTAGGGATGACTCCACCACCTCCCTGGGCAGCCTGTTCCAGTCCTCAACATCCCCTCCAGTGAAGATGTTTGTTCTAATATCCATTCTAACCTCCTCTAGCACAGCTTGAGGCCATTTCCTCTTGTGGTGGGTCTTGTTTTCTGAGAGGAAAGGCCAACCCCCACCTCACCACAACCTCATTTCAGGGAGTTGTAGAGAGGTTAGCTCTCCCCTGAGCCTCTTCTCCTTCAGATTAAACACCCCCAGTTCCCTCAGCTGTCTCTCATCAGTCTTGTTTTCTGGACTCTTCACCACCTCTATTGCTATCTCTGGATGCTCAATCTGTCCCCATGGAAGCTGCAGACACATTTGCTGTCACTAAAAACATGCCCTGGTCACCTTCCAGGTTGTCTCCACCAGTAACTTGCTTTTACTACTGCTTCAGTCACAAATATTTCTACAAAAGTTAGTGGCTACAGGTGCCTCCTGCAATTACTGAAGGTCTGGTGTAATTGAATGGGCTTTTCCTTCCAGCTTTTTAACAGCAAGCAGAAAACCAGTAGACACTTTGGAGGACAAGATCTAAAATTCCCTCAGAGTCGCTTCTCTCGTGGGAGCTCCTCATAACCAACCAACAAGCAAGCCACAGCTAACAAGCTTGTGATCACAAAGACACCTCTCTGTCAGATCATCTTTCCTGCAAGCAACACAAAGAGAAAGGGAAGAAAAGACAGCAGAGATATCAATACAAAGGCTGTTTTCATATTCACATTTGGGCCCAGAGCAGCAGAGCAATTTTGAAGCAAATCCCCTGATCTTCCCCACTTACTGCAGGCTGGTGTGATTTGGGGAGAGTGAATTGGGCTCCATGCAGAGTTGTGTTGTGCAGGTGCAGAGTAAGAGCTCTCCACCCCTAATGGGTGCTTGGCCATTTCAATGGCCTCTAACCACAGGCCTGATGGAGATGTTTGGCCTGGAGCACCAAACTAAGTATTTTAAACAGGATTATGCCATATTCAGCATAAGGAAAAACAAAATAATTTTCAAGGTCTACAGAGCACTTCCATGTGCATGGTTCAGCACTGCTGGCAACCTGCACAACTTGGGTCCTGTGGACCAAGGAATTTATTTGTTACTGCTCTCCATTAATTAGTTACAACACACCTCAACCCGAGTGAGTGCCAGGATACAGCATCTTTCTAATGGAGGGCACTGCAGAGGCAAAGAGCCTTTGGAGATAGCCCAAAATAGTAATTAGTTAATACTCAATTGATCAGAACATGAATGAAATAAACAGCATGGCTGCTGGCAGTGTGATAGGCATTATGAAAAGCACCTTAGTTATTAAACAATCAACTAGCACTTAGCTAAGAAGCTCACAGCACCAGATAAGAGACTGAATAACTACAGGAAAAGGCACAGGAAAAAGGCAATAGCTATTATCTTGTCATATCTCTGAGATTTTCTGGAGATAAGTTCGAAAATGTTCTGTATTACCCTGTCAAAAAAAAAAAGTAAATACTCTGGCTGTGCACTGTGCTATGTGACTCTGCACATCAGGAATCAAAACCAGTCAGGAAATGCATGCACAGTGGAAAGTTGTTTTAATCATAAATCAGACAATGACAACACATAAATAATAACACTAAAGTTTACACACAGGAAATATAGCTTGATTATCAACCCCCTTATTTATTAAGTGCTATTTTAAAATTAGCACTTCAACATTCTACTATCAAGAAAAATTTGGAGCATTCAGCTCAGACTTAAGGTATTTTAATGTGACTAATAAGCAAATTTCTACTTGATTTTTATTCTCAGAAGACTACATTCAGGTGGAACTGGATCTGTGTTTCAACTAATTCAAGGTAAAATGACGAAAATTTGAGGCTAAAAAAACAGTTTATCTGAATTTATCTGGTCAAAGCAGTTTCAAAAGTATGATCTTGAGAAAGGATAAGCACCTCAGAAACAGCTGATATCCCCACTTCTGTAGAATTCAAGACTATATCTAGGAATTGTGTAGATCAAGCTTTTTATGAGCCTGCACTTCCCAGACCTTAACACGATGCATTAATTTTTGTGAAGGTTCAGCCTGGCAGAGTTTGCCTGGTTCTGCTCTCATAGCTAAATCCAAAAAGGAAATGGCACTACTGAGTGATTATCAGGCTGGGTAATCCATGGATTTAACCATGCATGGGAATGTTGACCTTAAAAGATATTGCTAAAAATTGGGTAAAAACTCCCATCCTGTGCTGGCAGTGGTCATGGACAACCTTCAGAGCAGAGATTAGCCTACACATTTTTTCCTGCAGCAATAGTATTTGCACCATTATTATCTCTGATATTTGGGCACAATTGTGGAAGGTAACAAAAAGCCATTAACACAAAGACCTATCAGAAAAGCAGGTGGGAAAATGCACAATAAGTAGACAAAGGACTAGTCATAAAAAAGACTTGAAAGCTTTCCTTGACATCTTCTATGAGGAAAAAAGTACAAAGAAATTGTACAGAAATATGACAATGTCCACCTAACTTCAACAGACATGTTGGCTTAAAAGTTATCCACCATGAAAACGAAAATATTGTAATACCAGTAAGGTGTAAAAGATGCAGACAAAGCACCTCTGAGATCAATATCAAAGATATGCTTACAGCAAAAGCAAAGTAGCTTGTTCATGTAGAGCTGTAATCTCACAAAGAAATGAAAATCAACTGGCATAATATCATTAGCTTGTGTCATCTACACAACTGATTATTTTCACACCTCTCTATCCCAAATACTCCTCAGCCTCACTTTGCCTTGTACTTACTGCTCCTTGTCGGATATTCACCATCTGAACCACTCAAGTATCAAAAAAACTTTAAAAAAAAAAAACATTTGCACTTTCAGCACAAGTCAACACATGCCAAACTGAAATCAATCCCAAAGAATTTTAAAATATCATTTCTTCATCTCTGCACGATCCTTGAAAATCGTGTATATAAGTTTATATATTCACATGGTGTTTTACCAATATGGAATAATATAACCTGCTGTCAAAAAATGCCTGAATGCAGAAGGAGACAAGAAGAACCAACATGAGAGAAAACACAGAATGACAGTCAGAACATGTTGAATGAGGAATGATTGCTGGCACACTCAACTGAGAAGGAAAGATTTCTGGCATGACAACATTTTGAGAAAAACCATGGAAATGGCAGGAGAAGGATGAGCACAGAACTATGTACAACAAACAGCACAGGAATGACAAAAGCCACACACATTTGAACCACAGAAAAATAACAGTAAGGAGAGAAAATTTGGAAAGGTTTGCTTTGTAGGGGTGGAGTTTAGGGTAAGGTTCAGCTTGCATTTAAGCAATAAAATACACATTTGAAAAATGTTTCTTATCAGCGAGGAGTAGGTTAGGCAAGTGGGAAAACACAGAGTACAGTTGACACAGCTGAACTGTAAACACAAAGCTAGTGAAAACACAATCTAAGATAAGCTGAAAATAAAAACAGAGAATTACTATTTCAGTCAGAATTTCAATTTCATATTGAATTCATCCAAAACTGCCATTTTAAATGTAACTGAATTGTCACAAAATTTCCCATCTGCCTCACAGGAAGGCTCAAAACTCTTGGAGACTCGCTGCATCAGTGTAGAAGTTTGCTGCAAAGAGCATGGCTTTTTATTTTCTAGAGCAGAAAGTGTTTGGTAGAAAAGAGAGAGTAGAGATCATTTGAGATTATACAAGTACATCAGCTGGGACCTTGAGTGATTTTGTTTGATGAGTCATGGGGTTGAGTAGGACAGATTATTGTAGCAGTGCTTTGGATGGGATAGAAGGAGGGAATATACATGGCAGAGAAAGGCAAAATTACAGTGAATAAGCCAACACATAACCAATATATTCAAAAGGGCCTGTGGTAAATATATTTTCAATTCCTGGCATAGATTTAAATGCATATTGTCTCTTAAATACATTCTGAATTATTAATATCAGATTGAAGAATGAAAACATTCAGAATGATATAGTCAATGTGTTTTCCCATCCATTTTACACTAATGGCACAATTGATATAAGTCAATATGAAAATCAATGCTGAATATTTGGCACAGCACAGAGCTGCATGGCAGAATCCACTGAGAACTAATACATTCCAAAAATTAGGAATGTGCAAGGAAATAAATACAAATTATATGTAAGTAAATTACATAAAGGTTTATGATTTCCATGATGAAAAAGAGTGCCATCTGTTAAAATTAAAAAAGCCCTTAGCAGGACAGGAAAATTAAATATTATCAGTGGACAAAACTGTAAATTCACATTTTTAATCATACAGTAATTTCCTAGTGTCCTCAGAAATAGTCCCACATCCTTTAAACATGTTCTCCCCTTGGAGTTCTTTAAGCAGTGAGGAAAAGAAAAAAAGAAGTGTAAGTATGGAAAGAGGAAAGAAAAGACAAATGCACAAGAAAAAAAGATAAATATAGTTATTGAATGGGAAGTTTCTCTGCCCTTCTTTTAATGCCTCCTAAGTGCATTTGTATGTTGGGGACGATTAAGAAATAACTAAAAAGTTCCATCTCTTTTACAGAAGTCTTCATGTCTTCATTGTGCTGAGCTGATCCACCCATGGACTGAAGAGTATCTATTTTGTAGATGAACAAATAGGACTTCAAGGACAAGGACTAAAAGAAATTTCTGTTTCAATGTAATTATATGAGGAAAAAATGAGTCTGTAAGTGGTGTCAGTGAGTTCAATGTTCATCGCTGTGACTCCTGATGAGATTTAGTTGACTCACAAAGTTTTCTCGCTTCTACCACTAAAAATCTGCCTGATATCTGAACATCAGGTTGAGATGTTTATGGTCCATGTGTCATCATCTACAATAGAGTCTACATTTGGGACTTAATTAATATAGCCAGGTCAGAAATCAGCTCATCCCTTCCCAGGGATGTGATGGCTCTGCAATGCTAACTGGTGTAAAGAATAGCACACACTTATTTTTCCACAAGAGTCAGCAGAAAGACTGAAAATACACAGGACATAGATCTACTGTCATTTCTTGCAGTCGCTTCTCTGACCTCATGCATTTTTAAAAATAACGAGTATTTTCTTTTCACTTGCCACAGCATTTGCTGTCCTTACTCAAGGGGTGTTTGTCAGAAAGAGCACACCACATCCATGTAAAATTATTGGCACTTTTACACTGCATCCTGCAGCATCCTGCTTTTTCTGGGTCTTATTAGTTTAGAAGTGCAAGTAATTCTTCTAAGTAAAGGTTGATTTAATTTTTCAACATTCATAAGCTGATCTCTTTATTTTGCTTACACAATAATAGGCATATTCAAACATCTACAGGCTGCAGTGGGGAGGTGATTAATGTTTCATTTCTCATCTAGCCCTTCACATTCCTGTCTGCCCAGTTGTGTGATGTTGGGCAGAAATACTTATGGGAAGGCCTCTCTCACCTCTACAGGTTAACTGCTGATTAGGGGATGAGCTAGAGATATATAACATATAGAACTTTGAGTTCGACCTGGGCTTATGGATAATAACCACACTTTGTTCTTGCTGCTACTGGAAGAGAGTGATATGAGCAGAGCTACCTCATGCCAAATTGCTGCAGACTGACATTCTTAATTTTCAGAGGTAGGAAAACTGCCACCTCATTAAGAAGAACACTGTGTTATTAGTTTATTGGCATGCTACCAGCACTGGGAAATGCAGCGTGCCTGTCCTTGTGGCTAAAGGCAAAAACCTGGAGAAGCTTATAGAAAATTATTTCTCTGGACAAGAAGCAGAGAAATAGTGGCTTTAAAGAGACTTGACACAGCAGCTAAAAGTAAAGAACTTTCTACTTGTGAATACATCCTCCGATTCCAGAATGTCGTCCTAATCGGCGCATTTTCATCCACTTCAATTATTTTAAAGACCCGTGAATTTGAGACAGCTGATTGACATTCCAGCATGAAAAACCCCACAATCCAACAAAGGAGATGATATCACAAGCAGGTCAAAGTGCACTCCTATCATAATGTAGATTCCTCCCCATTCTCCCCACCTTCTACATTCTAGTGACACATGGGAATAAGATTAATAGAAAGGAAAAGCAGCTTTCATTCTGAACAGTCTTTCTGAAAATCAGCATTTCCAGCATTTCAATACTTATTTGCCACAGCAGGGAGCTAATCCTTTAAAAAACCCCAACCCAATCAGCCAATCCGCCAACTGAACTGAAAGAATAATGACTTCTTTGAAGTTTTCTTTCATAGCACTGGGAAAGTTCAGATGCTCTTGCTGGGACAGTTCAGATGTCCCAGCCCACACTAATTACCAGACAAGTCCTTCTCATTCATTTTCATTGTTAAATGCCAGAAGCCAAGGAAGGTAGGCCCATAATGAGGCCACTGCTGATTTTTGCACAGGTATTAGTCTCTAGCCAAGAGCTAATTCTCCCATCTGAAAAACATTGTTTTCCGGCTTCTGAAACTGCTCTTTCATTCCTAGCATGGTTTAATTGACATGTAAACTATCATACATCTTGTTTTCCTTTCACATGAAAGATTACTTGCAAGTGGAATGTATCTAAAATGAATGGCTCTGCTCCATCATTGTGCACTGCCCTTTACAGGAGAAACAACTAATGGGAGAGATGCATTGTTCTGGCTGGGATTTACAACCTCACAGTGTCTAATTATTCACAATGCATTATCCATCATACCACAAACCTCAACACAGGGCTTGCAAAAACTATTTGTTCCAGTTAAGGAACAAAGCCTAAAACAGAGCTATCAAAAGTTTGTGCAACCTGCAATCCTTTATTAATTTTTTGGTGTTTAAAACTTGCTGAAGTCCACTTTCTTTTTTTAAGGTTTGTTTTTTTTTTTTTTTTAATAGCAATGAAATTTCTCAAAATGAATATGATCAGGTAGCAAGGCAAATTAAGTGTTGACTGAAATGATAAAATGTTTCTAATCTCCATACTAAAGAATTATTTTAATATCTTTCAGGTTGAAAAATCCTAATCTGCTTTAATTGGCCATTACCAATTATAATACAGTTGTAGAATTACACTGGTAATGATATTACCTAAATATTATGAATTGATTATAAGTACATTCTGAAATACCAGCTGGGATTAGAAGGGTAAAAACTGCTTCCTCATTATGAAGCACTTTAGGTCAGATTAAATACAGAAAAGGTAAATAATGAATGATAGTGTTAGCATTAACAAGCATTCGGGGTTATGAGGAAATGATCTGGTTTGTAGCTGACTCTTTTCCACTACAGTGATTTCCAACCACAACTGGTAAGTGGATGGTTCCCTGCTTGCAGTCTTGACACTGAGAGAGATTATGAGGTTGTGAACAGATATATTAAATTCCACCATCCCACTCCTGATTCTATACAGCAATGGGATGACATTTTTGCATCTGCACATGAGACATAATTCTCACAGTGCCTCATGGGCTCTTTATCACACCAGCCAGCCTGGTGAGGATGTCCTGGACACCACTGTGAGGGCAATGGATCACCCTGGTTACTCAGTGGCTAAGAGCACAAGGTTTCTTGGTGTTTTCAATTCCCGGGTGACAAAAATATGATAATCAGGATTGCTCCTGTAGAATAAAACCTTCCAGTGAAGAATACAGCAGATACATCAACCTTGATTTATTTTTCTGTGGTGGACCCCTGCAGTAGGTCTCCAATAAACATGGCATCAATAAAAGCTCTTTTTGTTGCATGGGTAAGAAAAATAAAAACTGCAGATACACATGGACCCTGTACAGCCAGCCCTCAGTGCAAGTTTCCCAGCAATCCCACCTGAAATATTAAGCACTTTTACCACCCAGACTCAGAGGGATAAATCTGAGTTTCCTATGTTTAAATGGATTTCTGATCCCACATGCAAACTAAGACATCTTTTGAGAAGCTTAGTTTCCCACCAGGCACACAGGATGGCTTTTCTCAGTCAGCTGCAAAACTAAAGCTGTTTAAACTGAACCACAATTTACATCCCTGCTCAACAGTACTGATAAGGAGGAGTACAAAGTGATTAGACCATCACCAACAGAGTATCTTTCAGCAATTTCCATGTGATGAAAAGAACCATCTCCACTCATTTTCATGCTTTTCATTTTTGCACCAGAGGTTATGATGTGTAACATATTTCCATACGTGTTGCGACAGGATGAGACCACACACACAAAGATAATCAAGAAGAGCAGAAAGTCACTTCAACTTTCCTTTAATCTGTTTGCTAAAATCTGTCATGTTCTGCCCAAAGTACTGTCATTTGTACAGAGCACTCTGTGTTAGAGCTTCAGTCATGCCACCCAAATATGAGAAGTCTGGGAGCAGCCATAATGTGAGTGGTGTCAGATCACCACAGCTCACGTGTTCCCAGGAGCCTGACATCTCCAAACAAAAAGGACAGCTCTGTACTGCATTTTTGGGAAGTGTGTCCATGTTTCAGACTGAATCATGTACATGTCTCGGTATCTGTGGTGATCTATTTCTCTCTGAAGCATTTGCAAAATATATTAAAACACAACCCACTGTGCAGTTTATTTGGTGCCTCAGAGAGGCCTGAGCCAGTCCATTGAAATTCTGTAGAGTTTGCCTCACTTACTTGACATCCCAAGCATAAAGGAAGAGGCACCATCAATAATCTACTGCACAAAAAGCTGGCTACAAGTACCTTCTCAATGATAGATTAAAATCACATCTCTGTAGGGACAAAGTTCATATCTGCACTGGTTACTAGCACAGATTTATCAGCCCAAAAATTCACTTTGAAGCAGAGGAATAGTTGGTGAGTCAACTCAGTTGGCATGTAGGATCACACCAAGAGGGTGAGCTCCACATGATAATATAGACAGATTTTTGTGGGTTTACCTTGGAAGAGTGTTTCCTAGCCCAACCACATTTTTAGTAGCTACTACCACTTATCTAGGATAAGAAACCCCAATGTGACCTGGATTCAAGTTAATGGGCTGCTTTGGGAAGCATGATACACTGAATAAAACTCTGGCATGTTAGTTCCATATTGGAGTTTGGAAAGAGTGAGAGGTCTAATTCTCCCCAGAAATCAGCAAAGAATGTATGTAGTTTGTGTATGGGGGATAGAAGCTTGTATATTTATACGACTCCACTTTTATTCCAATTTCTAATTATTTATTTTAACCACAACACATAGGTGCACACACAACAAGAGATTCTCTGCAGTTCCTCCAATAAAGCCAGATAGAAATACGGAGGAGTTGGATACTTGCAGTACAAACCTTTTT
This sequence comes from Oenanthe melanoleuca, assembly GCF_029582105.1. NCBI lineage: Eukaryota > Metazoa > Chordata > Aves > Passeriformes > Muscicapidae > Oenanthe > Oenanthe melanoleuca. Next base: position 17,273,401 of record NC_079343.1, on the reverse strand, counting down.
AAAGTGGAAAATCTCTCGGTGCATCAAAATAAATGTGAGGTCAAATAAAAGGGGTAGATTAAAACTCATTCCAGAGCCAAACTCCTACTTACACTTTCTGAGTGTAATCCAAAGCTTTGATTCTGCATACATGCATACGTTTAACTTTGAGCTAGGAGGAGTGAAATTTCTTGTAAAAATTAAATTATACATGTGCACTTGGAGACTCGGATTCTCTCATACTCTGTTTACTCAAAAGGATAAAAGAGCCAGAAAAACATGCTAGACTGGAGAGAAACAAAGAGCAGATTCCTCCTGGAAGAACTACAGCAGCTGCTTACATTAGAATCAGATTGGCTTTGGCTGTTCAATATTTAGACTCTTCTGTAGCACTTATCCAACCTGGACTACAACTTGACTAATTATGTGTGAAAGGCTTCCATTGAATCACATGCCTGCGTTGAAACAGTCCTTAAATATTTATAAGCAAAGAATCTTACAGACACCAATAATAGTTCCCTAAAAACAAAACAGAGTCTTCCATAAAATAGTAAAAATCTTTATATTTCCTGAAAATACAAGGACTGAGGATACTTGACATCTTGCAGAATCATGCCCTATTGAAATCTTGTGGAAAGGCTTGGCACCTTTTACATAGCTGATTAAAAAAAAAAAAAAAAAAAAAAAAAAAAAGCTTTCTTTCATATTTGATCAACAGAAGTTTTTTTAAAAATATTCGAAATACTTAAATTATTAGTGATATGGTCATAGAAATCTTACACAAATCATTGTCTCTTGGGAGAACCCTAAAGAAAAACCTTCAAGGAGTAAAGAATATTTACATTTCTCTTTCAAACAAATTTCAGCTGCTCATACTTTATGGAGGAACTCTGTGTAAATGCAAGGCTTTCCTGCCAAAGTCAAAACCTTCAGCATGTCTATTTCCCAGCTTCACTTTTAATTTATTGAAAAGGCAAAGTCTGGACTGAAGCTGACTTGCAGTGGAGTCAGTGTGGGTCGAGGAGTTAATGCAATATTTAATGCATCCCTGTAGGTAGATATGTTCTTTGGGACACTGGGTAATAACCTCTCTGGGACTTTCAGCAGCTTCTATGTCTCCCTCTGTCTTAGCTTTTACACCTAAAAAATGTGAATGTGAGAATATCTGCGCTCTGCTGCAGAGATTTTAAGGGTGAAAGGTGGAAATTAATGTGAGCTTCAGTCCTCAAACCATGACAATAAAAATACACAATAATGTCTGATAGTCTGAAAAAGTCCCAAAGTAAGCACGACAGCTTTTGGCCTTTGCATGTATTCATGCAGTGCCATTAGAATCAGTGAAGCTGCAGAGATAGAGAATGTGGAAGGGTTTTATTCACAAATTACAGGGCTGGGTTCTTTTTCCTTAAAAGCTGTTCCAGTGGAAACAAGCAAAATTAAGGAAAAAGACAAATTAGTTCCCTCATCTTGGCAGTACCAAACAGAGATTTATGTCTTTGTTCTTTAGGGATTTCTATGACTGCATGAAACTATGAAAACTATATCCAAGGTAACAAACTACAGAAAAATTCAAAATAACTTCTACCATCCAATCAAGCAAATGTAAACTGTGGGGAAAAAATATGAAAAATCTGTAGACTAGAAATCTCCATTATTTCATCTTTGGATCACAATAAATACTTAATTCCTTAATTTCTTCAAAGTAAACAATAAATTCTTCCATTTATCTACAGTGCAGCCTGTCAAACCATCAGGAACTGGAGCCTTTTGTGGTGGGATCTGGGTGTTGTTTTAGTGACACTGGCAGAATCCCTGGGCAGTTCTGTTGGGTTTATTTCATGCACAGAGTATACAGGAGTATCTCTAAGGCAACAGAGAGCTCCTGAGCAGAGACCAAAAGGTTTCATAAAAAGACATTCTGAGAACAGCCAGCTCAAGAAAACACTTTATTCTGAGGTTTATTGGAAAGAAACTCTACCATTACAATCACTAACAGCCTGCTGTAGACTCAAGTAGAGGCTTATTTTTATAATTTGGGCTTTACTTTTAAAGTGTTTGACTTCTGAATATGTGCAGAAAAATTCATTTCAACACAAGACAGGGCCTGAATATCTCAATGGCAACCAGTGGGAATCGTGTTTATCACTTCCACACATTTCAAATACCTTTTCTTGTGACTGCTGCACCTCCAGAGGGTAAAATCCAAGCCTCAGTCTTGAAACTAAAGGTCCTGTTTAAAGGATTGACTGGCTTAATAAAGACAGAATTTGGATAAGAACCAGTGCAAGCACACCTACAGATAAAGGCATTTCTGGCTGGGTAGGTTTCCTTTCCAAGAGTTATTTATGTGAGATCTGGTAAAAACTACTGAAATTCTGAGCAAAATCTTGCCTGTGCAGTTGGGTCTGGCTCTGCAAGGCTGATTATTTCATCCAGTGCTGCTCTCTGTAATCCCATAGGCCAATATTTTGCTACTACAGTGAAGGGCTAGCTAATTGTAAAATCTTAATAATAGACTGATAACTTTGAAAACCCTAATTTCCTTCAGAAAATAAACATAAATCACCAGGAAATGAAATAACTGCTTTCAGATCAAAATACTAAACCTAAAAGTGTCTATTAGGAGCCATAGTAAACTGTTCCAGTGTACTTTGAAGTGGAAATTCAGAGAATTTTATGAAATTCTGCAAATCTTGAGTTACACTTGGAATGCATTTCCACTGGGTTATCAGAACTGAGCAGCTACTCTATGAACAGTAATAGGTACAGATAAAGAAAAGTAATAAAATGATTACCACTGTGTGGAAATTACGAAAATGTTATATTGAAAGTGCTCATCTGGAAAAAAAAAGCCCTGCTGCATACATTTCAGCAGTGCTATAGGTTTTCCTGCAGGTCTGCATATGAGGACTTCACACAGATCATGAATTTGCTTCTGCTTTTGTTGTTGCTTCCTTAATAGAAGAATATTTCCTTTCCTGTGCCTGTACCAGCCAACATCTTGACTTGTATGCAAAATAAATAAAAACTGCAACAAAAGTTTTAACTTTACTCCTGTGCTTTTTTGAGCTCAAACCTCCCTCCAGTGACAGGAATGGATTTAAGGCAGCTGATGCACTAAAGGAGTTCCAGATCTACCATTAGCCCCTGACCCTCCTGCCCTGCAAGGACAGTCAAAAATCCCAGCACAATATTGTATCTTTCTGTTCCCCAGCTTAAAAAAAACCCTCCTCTGCAAATGCACAGATATATACAGGGCTGCCTGAGGCTTTCAAGGAAGATGACTTGCACCAGGCTTCACAAGGCTCAGAGCTCCCATGTCCTTTGTTGCCTCTCTCCTGATCCCTAGCACAAACTATAGAGCAACATTAAATTTTAGTCACTTACACTTAATCCTGGCACCCGGGAGAAAAACAGTGCCCTATTTTTAGTTGAAACTCATTTGTAGTGGTAAAAACTTGGGTGGTGCTCATAAATTCCTAGAAGAGGAAGCCCAGCTAAAGTGAAGTGTTAACAGCAGCCAAGGCTGCTGCCTATCAAAGTGTTAGAGCATAAAGCAGCCCAGTAAAACTTTGTCATCCAATGCACTGGTGGAGCTGCAGGGCAAACAGCCTTCAAAGAACATATTGCACTGCCTGGGAAACCCCAAATCTAATTTAGCAATAAAAAACAAATAGAGTTCAACCGAAATTACTCAAAAATCAATGGAATTGAATCTTACCAGTTAGGGGGCTTTTGAGCATATTAGAGAACTCTGGTTAGGGTATCTTGTTGCCTGTTGTTTTATATTTGATTTTGCTAAAGGGCATGAGACTCTATTTTACTCTTTAACAAGGCACCAGTCTTAACTTGGTCTTTGTTCACTAGAGAGCAGAGGCTGCAGACATGGTCTGCTCCCATTGAGGGGATTGGAAGGGGAAAATGTTTATGCTTCCCTGCTCCACACCCACATGCCAGAAAACAAACCACATCCACTAACATCAGCAGAGATTCAATTACAGGATTAATCCTTTCGAGCAGGTGGTTTCTGGTGAATCCAGTGCCAGAACCAGGCTCCACATCAGGTAAATCCAACTTCTACTGCCAAGGAGTTAATCAAATAGTTATTATAACTTATTACTTGTTTAATTGGAGGCCTGCAAAGCATTGTAAACATTTCCAAGTTATTCATAAGTAGCACACCAATTATCTCTGTCCAGATACCAGGGCAGATAGATAAATTGATTATTTTGCAATTTAACACATGAATTAATGCATGTGTGTCTGTCTCTGCACACACTGTTCAGAAATTTATCAGCAAGTCTGTTTCTTACATCATTTGGCATCTTTTCCACCAGCAAAAAATGTCAAGGATCCCTTAAATACATATGTACACTGTCACATAACTGCAATAACTCTTACAAACAGCTTTAAATCATGAAGTAAAAAATAAGGTTGTAATATTAATGGTCACTGGTGCTGGTTGCACATCATTGTACAGACAAAGGAGCTGTCAAAGGGGATCAGGAAACTCTGGCCTTTTAAATGCCTTCACTGAGGGTGGCTAAGTTTTAGAGAAAGTGAACCTCCCTTCCAAGTATAATGCACTAAACCAATTATCCCAAACCCAGCAGGTGATTAGCTTATGCCCTGAAGCATGAGATTTGATTATTCTTATCTTGGTTTGCATACTGAAGCTACAAATATTAACGGTCATAAAATCATCCAGCCTTAAAAAAAATTTCATAAAAATCTAGTCTGAAATTTTGATTTGATGACCTCTGTGTGTGGCAAATTCCGAATGTTCCTTGTGTTTAAGCTGAATGCTTCAGCTGTCACCTGTATTCACTGATGTCACAGGACATGAGTACAAAACCTGACCATTTGTGTGCACTTTGCCCTTGGAGAGCAGGAGGTGCGAGCTCCACAACTGTATTCAAGATAAATAACAGAGCACATAATTGTCCTTGAGATCCTTCCAAAGGGAAGCAATGAAAAAGTTTCTTCAAGGACACACTACAGATAGGGACGTTTTTCATTATTAGGTCATTATTTAATGGAAATGTAACAGTGCCAGAACTACTGAAAAGTGATCCAATAACCACTGACACCAATGGGAAATTTTTCATGGATTTCAATGGACTTTGGGCTAAGCCTCAGATGAGCTAAATTACACCACCTAGTTTGGGCTGTAGCTGAAAGAGATTATTGCCAATCCTGTTTAAATTAGGGTGAACCACCAAGGAATGAGTCAAAACCTCTCTAAAGATCTTTCCCCAGAAAACCCACAAACCAGGCTCTGTCTCAGTATTGAGCACTTCCACCAAGGCATGTCAATTTACAATTACACTGACTGGATTTCAAGTACCATTCTGCTGCCTTGTTATTCCACTGTGATTTTTTTCAAAATCCTCCAGATTTTAATACATCACCCTGCACTGGGAAGCATGTTAGTGCAGAGTCATTTTGTCTTAGTAATAAATAATTTCCTCAGAGACACAAACAACAGCTCTTGCTTTTTGAAAGCTTGGCTGGGAGAAGGTTCCTGGATAAATAGCCTCACTTAGAAAACATATTTGCAAAAGCCTTTGAGAAAGTGCCATGTGTATGACAGTTTCAAATGGTGCTTTAAGAACACTATACTCAGCCTGACACAAAACTGAAGATTTTTATTGGGACTTCCAATCCAAGTGTCCTTCAGGCAACCAGCTAAATCATAATGAATTGTTTATTTGTGTTTGATCTTTGAAACAAAAAGAAATCAAAGACTGAATCAATGACCAAAACCATGAAATCAATCACATTAAGAACACACTAAGGAGTGTCTCTCAACTGCTTTGGGTTGTTTAGTCCATTTCCAACAAGTGTTTAGGATCTGAACTTACAAACACAGTGAAAGAGTACATTTGAAAGACCCAACAGAAAAATTCACAAATTTAAGGCTATGATTCTTTACTATTTTTCTTTTTTTTCTTTAAGACTGTCAAAGAATACATCTTTCTTTTGTTTCAAAGTGGGAAAACTTGAGCTCTTGGAATTTACTAAGATTGGAAAGGTAATGAAATCTGCAGGTCCTCCATTACTGATCCTATGACTGCTACGCTATCCAGGAGCATGGCTCAAGTTATACTGACACACAAACAACTTTCCAGAGGACCTTGGAAAGAAAAGGAGCCAGCTGGATGAATTAACTGGTGCCTAAGGTCAGTTTGTTGCTCTGGCCAAGTTTTACTATGTGAGTTCAGTTAAGGACTTCATTGCCCGAGTTCAAGATGTCGATGTCACCGAGACCCAAATACCTCCTGTCACCTGCATCCCCTGACCTGTTTCAGCCAGGAAGGGATCTCACACTGAGCATCATTACAGGACCATAATGCTGCCCTGTTCTTGATTTGCAAGTCAAACTAATTGAATTATCAGCTACACTTATTTTCCAATGGTGTAATAAGGGAGAAATCTCAGGATGCGAAAAAGGAGAAATGCATTGTTGAAACAAACTTTTGTTAGGTATCTTCTCAAAGAAGGAACTTGAAAACTAATTTAATTTGCCATTTATATCTGGCAGCACAACCTCTACAATATTGAACTGCAGGAGAATTTTATTAATTTAATCCAAATGTGAAATTGAGAAGCATGTCCACTCACTCAGGCCCTAGAAGCTCATAAATTGGGCTTTTCTTATTTCTCTTATCAAGTATAAGAAATCCAAACCACTCCATGAGCACTGAAATTTCCCAACAACATCTCAGCTAAACTCAGCTCCTAATTTGGAATTTGAAATAACTTGTATTTGTATATGTCCTATTTGCATATACATGTTTATATATACATCCTAAAAATTCATGTATGTGTGTGTATACATACACCTACTCCCTACATACATACTCAGAGTAGGCACCTGCCTTGGCAATCTCTTAAGCAGACAGATTGAATACACTTAAATTGCTACAGCTTAATAACTTTGAAGATCCACATGAATTGATTTTAGTGCTATTATGCTGCCTTATCAGCAAATCCCCTGTCAAAGGAAAGGATTTGCGTGCGTCTGCATCTGCCTGTGTGTGCACGCCTGTAAATAAGGGAATTTTACTACAGGGGCAGCAGAACCTGCAAACCTAGCTTTAAGAGTATCATCTGCAGTGCACAGATGTCATGTCTAATGGTGGTAAGGATAAGAGAAGGAACATCTTATGGACAAGGTGCTGGACAAGGACTTCAGAGGCTCAGGTTCAATTTCTCGCCCTGCCAGAGCTGCTTCCATGACCCTGGACAACACACAGTTAAGCCAATGTTCATCTTTTGTCTGAAGGGCATTATTGCCTTTCCCACCTCCTTTGTACTTGCACATAGATTACACACACTTTGCACCAGCTCCTGGGAGGAGGTTTGGGGGGAAGGGTACTCTGAGGTTTTTTTTATTCTAGGTAAATGCAGCATCTTACGCAGCTCAACACTGCACCGATGAATTTCAGTGGCACACAAATACCTAAATAATTATACTTTACAAATGAAGACCAGAGCTGTCATATCACACTTCAGCTCTCAGTATTCTAAGAGAATACACATTAATGCCATATAAAGTAGGGGATTACTAAGAGGAAAAAAAAGGGGGGGGATGGTAGTTGAGCAAAGGATAATTAGCAGGATCTGTATTCCTACCAAGTATTGCACTACACCAGCTAAGAATACAAATGGAAGGGTCATGCATGCAAACATTGTATTTACATTATTATAGCAAGGAGAAATCCAAAATTACAGTTGTCATTGACAATCATAATTTATTTTTATACTATCCTATCCCTGAGCCACATAATATTTTTCTGTCAACAATCTAGGGGAAAAAATGGCCAGATTAGAATCTGAATAAAATAAATTTGGAGTATTCAATTTAAAAAAAAATTGGATTTGGAAGAAAGATCAGCACACCAAACATAGCTTCAACTTTCAAATGTTATTTTTCTTGAGTGGGTAGTGTTTAACAAACCACTTTTTTTTTTTCTGGGTTTTTTTTCCATTTTAGCAATTCTTTCCTTTGAGCTTGACATGGCCAAGAGCTGGGCAAGCGGCTCCCTCTGGTGCTGAACCAACGAGGCTCTCCAAGTCTTACAGACCTTGTCTGCATTTCAGTTTGGAATGTGATTGTTCAAACTCAGAATTAAGAAAGACTGGCTTTGATAGTCTGCAGCATTATTTACTTTCATACCTAGCTTAGGTAAGCAGTGAAATTTCTTCAGAGAGCAGCTCTGAAGGCACCACCCTGCTCTCTACATATTTATGCGACATCTCCACACCAAACACAACCCACTGCTTTCATTAAGAACCAGCTTGAATATTTGAAATATCAAATATTTTCTGAATTAAATTGAGGCAGTAGCTCAAGTATATTATCAGCCAAACATCAAGCAGCTTGCTGCACAAACACCAAGCACAACATTTTGTGCTTAGAATTACAGATCTTGGTGTTTATGTATTTTTTGGTTCTACTAGAATTTTCACTCTGTGAAACTAAGCCACTGTAGTACTGCAGTTAGTACTTCTCTGAATTTCTGACCCAACATAAAATATTAAGAAAAGGTGCCATAGCTGGCATCACAGATGTTATCAATGTTCTAAGGCAGTCAAAGTTGTGTCACAATTTTCATTATATTTTTGTTATTATTCAGAGCTATTTTTAAAACATTAAAAAAATTACACATATAAATTTCTGCCTATGAGGTTATAATTCTTAGGGAAATATGTTTCTATCCAAGGAGAAAATTAAATTTTAAATACTTCTTAACAAAGTATTAAAAAAAAGTAAGTGGATTCTAACTCATCACAAATGCTGATTATTTTCACAAATGTAATCTAGGTTTAGAATAATTTTATTTAAGAAACAATATTTTTATGAATGGCCAGACCCATAAACGTAGGGGAACTTTATTATTTTGGAAGACACATGCTTGAATAGAGTTAAATAGTGCTGCTTCACAAGAGCTGAACAGCATCCATCAGGGTCCAACACGATTTCCCCACGTCAAACTCTCCTCATTTTCAAAGATCATTACACAGGGCAGGCTCTCAAGAGGGGATCATGCTTTGCACTGCTGGTGTCTGAACCATGAAGAGATGCCAAATGAAGACAGACCTGTGGCTCACCCATTAAGAGGAGGTTTAATATTTTCTTGCTTCATCTGCCAGAGCCTTCATACAAATTCTCCCAACTTTTGAACTATGCAGTGTTATACATAATGATTTCAAGAGGCAGCACTGTACTTTTTCCATTGCAGTGAGCTTTCCAAGCATTCATTAATCCTCACAGCATCTCAGGGTAGCAGTTCAATTTATGGATGGGAAAACAAAATAGATTGAGTGCTCGAATTCATTTTAATGTAAGTGCCAAGCAAAGGAATGAGAGTGAAAGTGCTCCCAGAGTTTCTTCCTTGTGGACAAGCAGTAGCTGAAGCTTTGGATGTGGGGCTGCTGCAGAAATCTGCAACAGCATCATTGCTGCATCTCAGCCCCAGCAACAAGGGAGGGGAAATGGAAAACAAAGCCTCTGCATCCTTCTGGTGAAATGGGGAAAAGGAAAAATAGGACCCAAAAAAATTGAGACAAGAATAATGGCCATGTAAAACAGTGCTACACAGTCAAAAAGGAAAGCTGTGGCACCCTTTAAGGTCTTCATTAAGGTTCCAAATGCTAGAAATTTATGTTTGGGTAGTGATCTTGCTCCTCATTATTCTAGTAAAGTGTCAGGTTTGACCTCAGCAACAAGCTTCAAAAACATCAAGAGTTGCAAGAGTGCAAAATGATGTATATGAACAAAGAGCAATGAAATCAGTAGGGTTTGCATACTCTAAAATTGCTCTGCTCTTAAATGTTAGTTGCAGCATATGTACAAAACCATAGAAAATCTCTTTATCTTTAATAACCTCTTTAAAGTAATGTTTGTAGTTCAGTACTGGTCAATCTGTGCTAAGGCTTTCACTTGCCAAGTGGTATTTGTCTCTGCATAAGATAAAATGTGCCAAACATAGGCTAAAAGTCAATCTACATTTTAATATTTTGGATTTTTTTTTTTGAGAACAAGCAAATTAAATAGCAGGGGAAAGTGGTGTTAACCATGCATTTCCCATTAATTCATTAAAGACACAAAAATTGACAAAGTCACTGTGTGATTAAATTAAATGCTATTTCTTCACACACATTTGCTGCATCTTTTGTCATACCTATTAACTCCAATAACAGTGCTGCAATCTCTATGTATTCACACTGAAATTTGAATCAGACCATACATCATTTGTATTTTTGCATTATCACAAAGCATAATTTGTGCATGTATCTAGATATAATTACTTCTGCTTTACTTCTGAGCCTACCAAAGATAAGTTCTCAAATGTTTGATGATTTTCTTTTCAGAAGTGTCTCCAGATGTTTATTTCCCTGAACACGCTGAATTTATCTTTCTGACCTCTGTACTTTCACACAATATTCCAGTTCTCCCACAATTTATGGTGCTTTCCCATGTTGTGAACACCCAGACTCAGTGAAACTGTGGTAAATCATGTGACAAGAGCTCAGAGTGGAGCCTACCTTCCTTGGAACACAAGAAGTATTTATATTTTCATCACCCTCTTGTGCATTGTCTTTCACAAGAAGGGGATGATTTTGGCTGAATTTCCTGGTTGTGCAAGGAATACAAACAGTAATTACTAAAACCTCAGAACTCAGCTCATCTATAACTTAGTAACCACTAACTTTCATTTTACTGCACTATAAATTGCTACCTGGCTCTGTCTTTCACTAGAACTTCTTCTGCTTGTAATTTTAATTTTCAAAAAAATATGCTCAATTGGCACCAGTCCAAATTTTTGTGAATTCAGGAGTTTGGGTTGGGTTTTTTTAATAAATTCAAACATGTCTCAGCCAGAAGTGATGTTTTACCAAAAATAACAGACAAGCCAATTTTGAATAGTTGTTGCATAAAACAAAAGGCAGGAGTCAAAAATAAATACCTGTAAGTATATCCCTGTTTCTTTAAGATAAACTTCCACCATACTGAGAGCTGGAAAATAACTCCACAAAGCAGTAACAAAATTTCTACATCAAATTTATATTTCAAAATTCAGAAACTTCCTGTGCTGTTTCATGGCAACTGGGATGGAAAGTCTCCTATCCACTTCAGAGGAACAATTCCCTCTCCCTCTTTTCCTTCCTGTGAATAATAAAGTTCCTCTTGATAGGAAATGGATCAAATCCTAAATAAATAAATAAGCACATCTGGTATTTATTTATCCCAGTCCTTGGAAATGTTATGCTAATTGCAGTTCTGTTACTAAGGCTCTGGAAAACATAGTTGGGTTTATATTATTTTACTGGAATCCACAGATAGAAATTCTTTCTTTGCCAGAGTTTCTCCCCTCTGTATAGTATATGAAGTTAGTAAGTTGATTAGCAATATATCTGACCAGTTCCTACTACTATGCTCAATTAGAAGCAATTTATCATTACAAAAATTCAATATATCATCTTTTCTGGCACCTCTTCTTTCTTGCTTCATTCTCACTATTTTCAGTCCAAAAACTTCCCCCAAACCACAGTCAAGGGACTGTTCATGTTGATATAACTACAAATTTTCATTTTGGAAATATACCTTAAAAATCTAGAAAGGCTACTAATAATTTCATTCTTCTTCCTGACTTTGCAAAAAGTTCTGCAGCCCACAAGACTCAAGCACAGGTATTGCTGTTTCCTAGAAAGTTGCAGAAACCAACATCACATCTGGCATCAAAACAACCTGGTCTTTTCCACAACTAAAATTGGTCTCTTGTGAAGCTTTAATCCTATTTATGCAGAGCTATAGCTTTAACTGGATATACAGCAGATTTCTGGCAATTACTCCTCTGCCCCACATGGACCTCCCCAGACAGATGTTGAACTTAAAGCTTGGACCACCAATCCATGGAGCCCAGGAGAAATCTCTCCAGCTGTCAGCAGCAGCAAACTCTTATCCTGTGCACTTAGGAGTTTTGATATGAGTGAGAGAGTTTTCCAAGTTTTTACATGAGAAAATGCAAGTCCTATGCAAGCCTGAAGTTTGAATCTGGTTTTCTAACTCAGCAAGATGTACACAAGCAGGCTTTGTGTGCACTTTACACATTTCTTAATCAATGGTTGATTCACTCCAAACTCTCTGAGTAGCATGCAAATTTGCTGACAGTTATATGACAGATCAGGTATGAGGAACTCTGCAAGACTCTGAATGCTTCAGTCAACTTCTCTTAAAAGAGAAAGAAAATAAAAGGGCGACTGCAGTACATTACTGAGCACCAGAAAGAGAGAAAGCACTCAACAGTGTTTTAACTGGGGAAGGGTTTTTCTCTAGGAGACATAAATCTCTGGGAAAGCAGCTTTCATCAGTTCTGGCATTTCTAAACCAAGAAAAACACCACATGGAATGGTCACAACTTCAGTGTACCTCACTGAGCTCATCCTGCAGCCTCTGATGGGCCTGTGGGAGTGTAGAAATAACAGAATCCAGCCACATGTCCAGCTGGGTGCTCTGCACCTCCTGCCCTTGCAGGTGGGATGCCCATCACAGCGTGGATCACAGTGCCAGCAGGGTACCCAGTCTGGCTGGGCAGCTGCCCCAGAGTGTCCCACTGCCCATCTGGGTCATCACCTGGAGTCTTTGGCTGACCCCAGGCTGCAGACCCAGCATCTCCACAACCACTGAATGAGCATCTGACATCCCATACCACTCATGGAACTCATAAAACCACTACCAAAAGTAGGCAAATGTTGTTATGTGCACTTATGTTTCGTTCAGTGAAGTTTATTTCTGCCAGGTATCAAATATTTTATTTCATTCTTTTTCCTCAAAAACATTTGCAACTTTTTTAGAAGTTCCATAACCATCTGGTGACTACAGCCTGGAAGAGACCAACAAAGGCCACAAGTCCACTACTTACACTGGCTACTGAAACACTGTACAATCTCAGATTACTCCCATTTCAGGTGGTTTCCATCAGAAATAATTAGGATATTAGTAGCTCCACACTGCTGAAAAGCACTAGGAGATTTCAAGTAAAAATTGAAGTGGGATCAAACAGTGCCATTAGTAACTGCATGGATTTGGGTACAATAAATGAATTTATTTGAAAGACACTATCTCTGGTTTTCCATTGCAAAATTAGACTCTCATGCTATGGATTAAAGTACGAGAGTCCTGTTAACATTGTTTATCATCTGAAAACAAAATAAAAAATCTCAAGGCTAATATAACAGCAAGAACTAAATAGGAGGTGTATGGTACCTCTACCAGAAATTATGGTTGTAGATTTAATTTGCCATATACTTTGATCAGCACTAGGATCCAACAGTCCCAAATCACTGTTGACCCATGAACATAAGCATTTGCTTGCAGCCCACTGTTGCTTAAAGAATTATCATTATTACAGTGTATGGAGACAAGCACGTCCAAATAGAAAAGCAAACAGGAAAATAAACAAAGGACTTATTCAAGCAATGACCTGTCAGTTCAAGAACTGGATTATGCTCAAATGCACACGATACAAACGATAATGAACACTAACAAGGGATGCAGACAACCCGCCTAGTGAGTCACCAATTCAGTTCTCTAAATGTTCCTGATGCTCAGAGGAAAGACATTTTAAAAGCTCAAATGCAAGTCTGTTCTCATGGAGTGGCAGTTCCTTGGCAAAGAGGGAATGACAGGAGCTGTACCAATGACACCACAGGAAACACTCCTTGACCCTTTCCAGCTTATGGAGATAAACAGCAAACTTTCTAACCCTGACAAATTAACTTTAAATAAGAAACAATGGCATCAAAGTTACCATCTAAATTGCCTATTGCACAGTCAGAAATTCTTATTGAAAACATCTTTATGTATAGATTCATGAAGGCTATGAAAATTTTTGCTTGAATAAGGAGAGAAGGATTGAACTCAGCATCTCTGAACTATTTCATGGTAATAAAACACTCCATTCAGAGAAGCTCAGAGAAAGCACTAAAATCTACATACATTTCATGAAATAACTTCTCAGATTTGGTTCCATTAACTTCACTCAAATGCCTACTCAGCAGCCACAAGAAGTTCAGTCTTACCAGACTGAACCAAATAAAACCATAGCAATGATTTCTGGCAGACTCAGCATATCTATATAATGATATTATGCCCAGCAATTATTGACCCAAACGTGTGGTAAACTGAACCAGCTCCTGTTCAACCTGTGATTAATATTTTTGCTCAGCTAAAATGGGCAGCTTTAAGTGGGTCTCTAACTGTGCACACAGTGAGCTATGTAGGTGACATATGTAATTACAGATATTTTTGCATCACCAGTTGCAGACCATGATAAGGATAGTGAAAGAAAACTCAGGTAAATACAAACCCTGTGGCTTAAAAATTCTGTTAAAACAGCCAAACTTGAGTCCTTCCCTCATAGCACATTTCCCTTCATAAGGAGATCACCCTTATTTTATTACAGCCCTTTCAGTACAGCTTGACTGTAAATAACAGCTGAAAAAAGATGTATTCATGAAAGCAGAAGAAGGTGGAAATAAAGCAACAGAAAAGGATAACATGAAAGAGCAGCTTTCCTCACAGTGCTGCAGGAACTCCACTGCTAGGGATGGAGTTCCACAGCTCCTGCTTGTTATTAAGAGGGTTTTAAAAGCTGATGATAGAAGCATCAGAATTACCAAAAAAAAAAAAAAAAAAAAAAAAAAATTACAAACTTCATTTGCTTGTCTTTTAATCAAAACATGTAATCAGAAGGCCTAAGTGATGATTACCTTCTGCCTTCAGGCTGACTGGAGCAGCCTGTTCATGGGTTTCACTCTCTCCAGTGGCAGGGAAGGTGTCCCTTCCCCACTACACTCGTTCCCTGTCACCTGGTGTGATTCCAGAGCAGAGGACAGCAGTCAGCCACAGCCCAGGCTGTGAACGTGGGACCCACAGCAAGAGAGCCACTGTTTAGTAGTGGCACCTTTATTAGCACGAACACACTCACAACTCTTAATGCAATATTAATTATCGGGACCAGGAGATACCCAGCAAAACACTAAAAATTGCCTTTGCGGGAACACAATTCATTCAGATGATTTATGGAGTTCTTTATTGTTAGCGTCACAAGAGCTTTTTCAAAACAAGAGAAATCATTAAATCCCATAAAACACGGGCTATCGCCGCCGTTAGCTGGTAATTGATACCCTTGCTCGTGCCATTTATATCCCTAAATGGAGCTGATAAAACAAAAATTAGTAAAGCGTGCTGGAGGAGAGCAGCATCCCGGAGGGAAGCAGGGGATCCGTCCCTCCTTCCCAGCAGGAATTGCTCCCCCCTTGCATCCCACCACCCCGGGGAGCCCCGATAGGGCCAGAAATCAGGCTGAGCCCTGGGGAACTGCTGGTGAGGAGGAGGGAGCAGGGAGGGGAGTTCATTTGCTTTTAGAGGGAGAATCTGATTATTATATACCAGCCCCCCCGCCCGCCCCTGTTTTCCCTCGGGGAATTTTAACTACTTCTCTCTCCTTTTTAAAGGCAAATCTTTAAAAAAAGCTTTTGTGTTGCAATTTTCTATGGCTTTGGTGGTGGCTTTTTTTTTTTTTTTTTTTTTTTCAGGAATCCTGCTGGGTAGAGAAAGTGCAAGGTAAGAAATAATTTTAAACGGAGGATTGGTGGTTTTAAGCAGTTACCGAATAACAGCCAAAACATGTGCACAGTCAAGAAACTCCCAAATCCTGAGCAGCCAGGGAGAAGGAATGTATGTTTTAGTGATGGAAATCACGCAGACGTATTAGAAATGACTCGGAAGGACGGGAGAACAGCACCGAAAATGCAAATAAATCAGCTCAGATTCTATAGAAGAAAAAAAAAAGAAAAGCTGCTGATAACCCTGAGCAAATGCTGCTGCCTCAAAGACAGAAATAGCTCCCTTACCTTATTCCTAATCCTTGTTTGCACCTGCTCTGCAATCATAAATACTTCGAGGTGCTTAACATGGAGCTAAATTGATGGCTGAATTTAAGAATTTCTTCGTACACCTCATTTACAGATTAAAAGGAGATTTTTTTTAGGATCGTCCTCCTTAGCATCCATTAGCTTCCCAAAGAATTCCCATTTTCTTGTAAAAATTAAAAATAAAAATAAAAAAAAAAAAAGGCAAAAAAAAAAAAATACAGTCTATATACAACAGGGCACTGTAACAGATCCAAAAAACCGGGAGCGGGGGAATCTGAGAGGTGTCACTACAAACTTGGCAAGCAAAACGTATCCTCAGCAGGAAGGAGAGGGAGAAGAGAGGAAAAAAAAAAAAAAAAAAAAAAAAAAAAAAAAAAAAAAAAACCTGCAAATCAAAATTCCCAGGGAGATTTTGAAGGAGAAAAAAAAAAAAAAAAAAAAAAAAAAGGGAAAACAGCAGCAAAAGGCAGGGAGGAAAGGCGTGTGAGGAGAGCACAAATGGGCTGGCGGGATCTCTCCCAGGCAGCCATCCATCCATCTATCCATCCATCCGCCGGCCGAGCCGAGCCCCGCGCCGCCGCAGCCGCGCTCCGCTCCCCGCGCCCCCTGCGCGCTCACACCGCGCCCGTGCGCGCCCCCGCGGGATGCGCGGCCCCGCCGGGGCTGGGGGCGCGCAGGGTTCGCCCCGCTCTGCTCCGCTCGCCTTAAGGTTCGGGGGGTTCGCGTTTAGGTTCGGGGGGTTCGCGCTGCCCCGGCCGCGGATGGATGCGGGCAGTGCCCGGCGCTCCGCTCCTATTCCCGCATCTCCTCCCTGCCCGGGCACCAGGAAGAACCTTAGGGAAGGTCAGACGGACGCTGCTGTCCCTGGGCTTTCAGCCCTGAGGCCAAGCACTGCCCAGGAACCCGCTCCCGGCTCCGGTGCGCTCCCCATGCCCGCACCCCGAGCCGGCAGGGCACCCAACAGGGCAGAGGTGCAGGCACACCGCCTCCCGTCTCTCACTTCCCCCTCCTGACCTGGTGCAAATGTCATCTGACACTTTCCAAGACCTTTAATTATTCTATTAATGTGCATCCATAAATCTTCCAGAGCAGCATTTCATTAGGCAAACGGCAATTTACAGTCCAGGGATGTAAACACAGGCACCAGGGGCTAGAGACGGAGCAAATCACACACTGAAGCCATGGAAAAAGCTAAATCAGAATTGGTCAGTCTTGTTTTCCAGGGCTTTTCTAGAGAAGTTATTCTATGATTTTTAATTTTTTTTATTTTTTTTTTGTTTCATTTTAACAGCAAGTTCCCTGAGAGCAACTTGTGTCAGTAGATCACCAGGTTACTAGAGCAAGCCTCAGTTTACAGCACCACAGAGCCCTTTACAAGCTTGTACTCAGAATAGACAGGGAAAGCAAAATAAAAAGTTCACAGGCACCTTAACTACTAGTGGCTAGTAACCATATCATTTGCATATTTCAGCAAATGAAGGTGTTTAGGGTGTTTTATCTCCTTGGCAAATTGAGAATCATAAAATGGCACCCTGAGCAATGGAGACAAAATATGGGTCCATCCAGCTAGGGCAGGAAACCAAGCTCACACAAGTGCTGTACAGGCAGTGGGATTCATAACTTGTTTTATCCCTCACAAGGTGAATGGAAGAGGTTATCAGAGATGTGCAAGCAGATGGGTGTGGGAAAACTTCAAGGGGAAGTCTGATATTCAAAACAGGTCTTAAGTATGGGTGCAGAGGAGGCAGAGACAAGGAGGGGGAAAAGCAAGAGATGCAATGAGGTCTTCCTAGGCAAAGTGGAAGGGTGGGAAGAAACAGAGGCAAAGGTAAACTCCCTAGGGCTTCCTCAGCTGGAAAATATGTCCTTGTGAAGGACTGTTTCACACACTATTTCCCAGCAAAATCAAAATCACTTCCCAGCAACTGCGTATGGTTGAATTTTGAGGGGTGAAGGTGAAGGGTATTAAATTCAAACCCTTTTTTTCCAACAAAACAAAAAGTCCTTAAAAATCAAAGATTAATTTAAGGCTGAGTCCAGGAAAGATTCTTCACAATTCTTGTATGAGACACACATTTCCAGTAAAAGGTAAACATCACACCTGAGAAATAGATGCAAGTGGAAGAACAGTTTTATTCTTTAATGGCCATGTTGGATGCAGAACCATCTGGAAATCCTGTAGAGATTCCAAATACAGCACCTGTTTGTCAAATATGATGCAGCTTTGAAGTCCTCAGGTAGTGTGACTAAGAGGGTTCCAACCCAGAATGCTTTTCCCAAGGTCCTGTGCATGAAAATATTTTGTTTGTTTCTGTTTTCAAATTAAACAAGACCCTGATTTATCCTCTGGAGCAATGTGACTTTGGAATATGCAGTCTTATCTTTAGCTGCTGCTGAACAGCTCCAGCAAAGGGCAGATGTTCCCATCTGCCATGTGGCACTGGGTGGAGCAGAACAAGCCCCAAAAATGGGCTGGCAGATGCAGCAGCTCTACTACACCTCCGAGGGTCTCTGGGAAAGGCAGCCCCTTTCCCACATGGGCACCACAAACATAGGTGGGCACATTTTTCCACATGCTTAGGATGCTGTGGGGAGAGAGGACTCCAGAGAGAAAGGACAGAGCTGGGAGCAGCTGTTCCTACAGCACAGTACCTGCTGCAGCATGGGATTTTCAGCTGGGAATCTGTGCAGTTGTTTCAGCTTGGGAAAATCAGCCATCAGCCCTTAAGTCAGACATTTCTGAAGTGATCGTTAATTTGGCATTCCCATCTTGAGAAACAGATTTAACCTTCAGGCCAATAAATTATCCAATAATCCCCACCACTGCATTGCCTGAATTCCTTAAGAGCTTTAAACTGGGCACCCAGATGATGGAGTTCACAGTCCCTGTGCAAGGCTGGCGGCTGCAGGCTCGCTCAGGTTCTGCAACGTGTGGAATCCCAAATGTAACACGGCCTCACATATCAGTTCTACCTTTGAGAATGAGGGTGATTTGTCAGGATTAGCCTCAGGGGTATCTCTAATACTTTCCCTTTACTTGCAGTGATTAAACAGGATTGAAAACATATTCCAGTCTCTTCTAACTCCTACATCTTTTGCTGGGGATTTATATGGAAGGGAAGATGCTCTAAGGCAGCAAGTACCTAATACGTCTCCCAAGGACAACATAAAGTCACTTTATTAATACAAGTTTACCCTTCCCCACGTTGTAATAGTAGTTCTTTGTTACCACATGGGTCTTGGCACACTAACACTCAACCAGAACCACCCCACCAAAATTTATGAGGAATAATGGAAAATAATTCTATGGTTTACTGACCAAAAGTAAAAAGTGAAGACTTCCACACTTAATATAATCATCTCTGCTTCTGTGACAGAGGAAATGAAGGTGCCCTAAACATGACAAACAGAAAATGATATGTACAAAAATAGGGGAAGAGAACTGCATAATAAAGCTGTCTTTTGTGGCTGTCTAAGAGAGACTGAAAAGGCTGAAAATGAATTGCAGAAAGGATGACTTTGAAGAGAAATTGTCAGCTTGCTTAGCTCCAAAATTCACATCCTCATTCACAACCTTTAGACAAAAGGCAAAGTGAAGATGCCCAGGAGTTTTGAGGCAGAGGATAAGACCTTTATATTTTCTTTTTGGATTAATTACTTATTCATTACATGATTATAGCTTAAAGTTTCATAACAGCAGGAGTTACATTAATAAGAGGTATGTAAGTATGCATATTAAATATCAATAAGTTATTGGCAAATATATTGAAAGGAGTAAAACTCCATACTTTGAATTCTGTGAAAATGTTTTTATTTTCCAGCATTCTGGGCAGCTGAAGTCCTCCTGACAGTAAATTATGTAAAAGTGAAGGACAACTTAGCTCAGAAACAATGCTCAACAGTTTCTTGAAGTGCTTAAACTTTAGTTTTAATTTTCCCTTTTTTTTTTTTTCTTTTGACTATAAACATTTATTTCATCTTCTTTGGTAATGTATACTAATCTCTAAAACAAATTTTTTGATTATTCTGGTAGAAGCAAGTGTGATTCCAAAGATATTCCATGGTTTTTTTCCCTTGAATGGAATCAAAGCTCCATCTAGGGTAATAGAATAGATGAAATACTGAGGTGTTAAAATTTCAAGAAATTTATATATTACTAGAGCAGAAAATTAAAAATCTTATTTGAATTATTTTAATCCATTCTGAGATTATTTTTAATATCAAAGCAGATATTGTCAAGAGTTAAATAAACCTCTTGAGCAACTTTACAGAGAGCTTCAAGTAGCCACTGACATATTGTTCTATTAATATAATGGAATACATTTGGCATACTATAAAAAGATACTTCTGTATTTAGTGGCCACTGTTTTAACAGCATGAGAACATTTTCTTCCTTCTGTAGGTGTGAAGGGGCCTTTACTGAATACTAGGGAAATAATAAATGGAAGCATTAAAATAAAGAAGTTGCAAATATTCTGGTGCTGAGATCCTGGGGTTTCCTTCCTGGAGCTTTGTCTTTTTTACCTTAATTCACTGATCTAGCAATTGCTTTTATTTGCCATATAAGTATTAGGGTTCAAAGTGGACACATTCACATATGAGATATAACTTTTTAGACTCATGCAACTCATAATCACATTAAACAATAATATTGTTCTTAGGTCAATTGTGTCACAAAGTTAAATTTCCATCTGAAATTTTAGGTATAGTAAGGGAAAAAAAAAGAAAAAGGCTTCTTGTGGGCCTGATTTGCCTCCTATGTAATCAGGACTCTGCAGTTTCCCACTACAGGTTTCAGGCATTGAATCCAGATATCCAGAAACAAACCTCACAGATTAATATTTTTCCAGCAAGGCAAATAGACACTTCAGGGGATTTTAAAAAGCTGACAATTTTGACCCGGTTTCCATCATGATTGCAGGCACCTCTGTACCCAGACACAGTTTCCTGAGTAGTCCCAGTCAGCACTAATCATTAACAATCAAAACATCAAAATAAGACCCTAGGTTTTTACTGTTATATTTCAATACATTGAGATTTGGTGGAACACTTAAATATGTTCTTATCTGACAAATCCCTAGGAGCACAGCTTGACACCATGAGTGTTCAAGCAGGGGGCGTGAGCCTGCGAGGTGTTGGTGATTTCCCCATCTGGTTCTCACAAAGGACTCAAGTTTGTTAATAAATAAACTCAAATCAAGGCCAAATTTGATCTCACTCAAAATAAATCTTTTGCATTGTGATTTTTAAATCACATATCTTAAAACTCAGTAGCTAAGCTTTGTCCCCTTGCTCATTTATGATGAAAGAGTTCTGCTGCCCATTAGTGACTACAACATGGAATAAAGAACTCGTGGGTAGAAAACTCTGGTTTTCTACATCTGCACGTCTTGTCACATCCAAACTGTGTCTGGAATTAAGCATATGGGTAAATCATACAGATGCAAGTAAATTTCAATCAGTGTTATTACCCCAGACACAAATTTGATGTAACTTCTAGGGAGGTAGTTTTTGAGGACTCTAAATTCAGTAATTGTGACTATTGAAATATCTTACTACTCTCCTGTAATAAAGTAGTGCTATTACTTAAAAATAGAAAAATAAAAGTGACCCTAAAAATTCAGTCAACCTGACAGGAAATAGATGAAGCCCCAGATGAAACTGCAATCAGTTTTAAAGATCAACAGTAGAGTTTGTGTGTAGAACAGAGCATTCAAAACCAAAGCATGAAATAACTACCAGAGCTGAAAATATTATTCAATATTCTTTGGTCTTTTCCCACTTCCTCAAACATTTTTGGTTGTCAAGAGTCTGATTTCCATATCTGAGACTACGAGGTCTACTGGATGTAAAGGAGTCGTGATTATCCTTAAAGTGCATCTGACATCACTATTAATGCTTTAAACTTGCTACCAGTGCATTTCTGCAGTTTCATCCTTTTAGCAGAACTGACACGTATAAAAGCTTTGAAAACTCCCAAGTATTAATCTCCAAAAGCATATGTGTAGTGATTACTTAACCAATGGGATGGTTTTTTCAGTTCCTCTACAAGTTGGCTCAGCAACAGTACAATATTAATAATGCTTGAGCTTATACTTTTACAACCTGTTCTCCGTTTCTCCCATCTGTCGATAGACTAAAATTATGTTTACAGAATCACTCATTTTCTAACCTTTTTTTAATTCATCCAAGACAACTCACAGCCTTTTTTTTTCCCCTACAGTGACTACTAAAACCCCAAAGTTTGAGACAGAGCTGAGTTTTCAGAGCTGTTGATATGATTGTGAAGTAGCTCCATCGATTTGAAAAGTGTTATTTGGGTTTCATCCTGTAACGAATGAGAAAAGCATTTTCCTCTCAATTACTATTCCAATTAAATATATACCTTTAGTTTAGTTCCCTATCTTTCCCATCAAACTAGAGCTTAAGGCTGTTAGAATATTAGTAGGTATATGTACATAAAAACATGCAATATTTGATGGGGGAAAGCACAGCCAGTGGTGACCAGCATTGCCAACCTGGACCCTCTGTGTTTCTCAAACAGGACAACAAGAAATAATTACAGTGTTGGGTGCTACCCACTAATTTTGCACAATCAGCCAGTTTCAGTTTCACCCTCCCAAACACTGAGTCTCCAAGGTCCCAGACAGGAAGTTTTGCACAGAAATCACTCTAATGTTACTATTTTACACATTGATATTTTTTGGATAGTCAGAATCAGGGAAATGGAGAAGTCCACTCTCCTCATGACCCTGCACCCTGCAGGGAGATGTTTTCACATAAAAATTAAATCTCCACAAACAGCTCTTGGAGCTACAACTTAGGCCACTGTTTTCACTTCTGTTCAATAGGCTTCCCAGAGTAAACAGTGGTTTAAAATTTGTTCAAGGACCTCAAGGTTTGGCCCCAAATCAGTGTGTACACAGATGATTTCATTTACAACTGTTTTTATACCAGATTTAATGTCAACAGCCTAACAGTGCGTTGGTTTTCGTTTATAGGATTTATTAATTTTTATCTAATGAACAATTTCACAAGGCAATTTAGATGATTACAAGTGTGAAATGTTTGCAATGAGGACTAGATCTTGCCAGCCTTGCTTGCCTGTAGTGCCACTTACATCAAAAGTAATTGAAAACAATTGTACATGAGAAACACCAAAACAAACAAGTTTAAAAGGTCTCCATGAGCAAAGGAAGCAGAGAGGGCATTTCAGTCAATCCTGAGCCCTGTGTTGCCTCCACACAGGCAAGGAGAGCTGAACTGACTGGATAGATGGATTTACAGGAACAAGAATGGCACATTGATGTGAGGATCACACCTTTGGGTAAGAGCTGCCAATGTGTTGATTTGGCCTCAACAGATTGTCCTTATGACAAACTCCCCACTGATCACAGTAGGAACAGAATGAGGTCAAAGTTAGACATCTTAAAATCTCTCCTTGTCCCTTCAAAAAATTTGAAAACTGAAGCAAGGGAACATCTCTTTAGTTACATACCATAATGAACCAAACAGTTCATTATTTACCAAAATGATGATCTGCTGAGTAATGTTTGTTGGGGATCTTTATTATTATTTTTGATAGTTGCTTTCTCCTTCTGATCTTGGGATTATACTACAAAGCTGCCCATTTATAATTAATTGCATTTTTGAGATATTTTTTGCTTAGGCAGCTGGAATCTTCCCAGCACCAGTGCCCAAAAAACAATTACCAGCATCCTGTTCAGTTTGCTTCCAACTCTCCTTCACCCTCCACCCAGCAATAATTATATTTCTTCTCTGTGTTTCAGAAAACAGAGATTGTTTGCCATAAAATTAACTTGACGTGATTCAAAAGGAAATTCAAAGCATTTTATAAGGAGTCAGAGAGAGGGAGCTGCAATTGTGAGCAGAGGATGGGGAAGACTTGTGCTTTCAGCCAGTGGAAGCTTCATCACAAATTAAGTTTTGTTTTCTTTACTTGCTGCAGCACAATGACAGCTTTGACAGACATATGGGTTGTTTGGAATCATAAAGGCTTTTTAATTTAAAGTGCTTCAGGAATATATCTAGCTGCAGTGTATGACGTAGGCAATTTTTATTTAGCTGTATTCTGCTAAATGTAGTTTGTAATTGGAACACCTTTCAGCCCAGGCACAGGAAAATCTGTTCCACTCTCCTGCATTGCTGAGCTGCTCTTGCAGCAGGGTCCTACCTAGGCCATGCATTCAAACACCACACATTATTCTCATTTATTTTTATGGGAACTGGAAAATACTTGAAGCTGTCACATCCCTGAGAAGACAACTAAAACCACAAGGTCTTTATGTCACTTGAGCCTTCTTTCCAAAAGAAAGAATGGATAAAGCCACTCTGAACTGTTGATTTTCAGGCTTTGTCTTGTTGCAAGGGTATGGTTTAAGGTCAGTTATGATGCTGTAAAGTTCTTTAAAATGTCATGTTTTGTCATCAAAGAGCTGGTGATTGTACTTGTTATCCTCATTACATCTTTTGCTTAATTTAAAAATGTATGGTTTTGGTTCTTTGCTTTTTTAATGTCAGACCTGTATGCTTTGAGACAGAACCTGATTTCAATTACATTGTATAAGATCCAGAATAAAGCCATTTGCTTTCGTGGAATTCTACTACATGACACAAACATGGCTCAGATGAGGCTGTGGCTGATTGTGGGACCTTCAAAGCAGATGATGCTTTCTGGCTCCTGCATTAGTCACTGCCATAAAGATGCTGCAGCTCCAAACTCAATTAGCTCAGGATGCAGAAACCACCCCATGCTGCAAATAAGGGATGTGAAAACACAAGGCTTGTAAAGAGCTACTTACTGATAACTGAGCCAGAACAGAGCTTGGGTTTCCTTTGCCCAAGCTTTATGGGTTCTACCAGTAGGATATAACACAAATGAAGTAATTCTCAAAGACAACTGAATGTCCAGGAAAAATCAAGGTAGAAACAAGGCTGTGTTTTCCACAAACCTGGCCACAGGTTTCTTCTTCACAATCTCACAGACTAAGCACTGGCCCACCTTCTATCAGTCCTTCATATCCACCTCATCATCAACCCTGTGATGCCCCCTTACAGCCACAGTTTAATTACAGGTATAGTAAATAATGACCCCAACCATCCTAACAATCTCTTATTACTGTGTTGAGGGGCAGGTCTTGTAAAATATCCTGGCATTTTTAGTGCTTGAAGAGTTTTTACATCCTCACTGTTAACAGCTTTGATTAAAGAGCTCACACAGTACATCCTCTAAAGGGTCAACTAGAAGTTTCTCCTTGAGCTATTGTGTTCTCTGGAAAAATCCCTTTGAGAACTGGTGCTACCTAGTACCGGGTGAAGGAACACTTGCCTTATACAGACCTCAGCATCAAAGACTTTATTGTCAGTGAATTAACACTATATCTGGAAGGAGAGAGAAAAAAGACAGAAAAGGCTCATCTATAAGAACATTAGACCCAGCAGAGACAGGTCAGATTAAAAAGGAACTCTGAGAATGAAACAAAAGTTACACTCTGACTTTTCTTTGAAAATTTAAAAATATCTTCTGCATGAACGATTCTCCTGGGTATCAGCTTCAGAAGTAACTTAAAGAAAATTCTCATGTCATTTGTGGCTGATGTAATGTAAGAATCCTTTCTTACAGTCTTTCAGTAAGATACAGGGAAAAAAACTGGACTCCCACTCACAGACAGATTTTTTTTCCCCTCTTTGCACACTTGTCAAAGAATATGTCTTTTCCTCTTCAAATAGCAAGAGCCTATTCACAGAAATCCTGTGAAGAGAGCCTCCATTTCTCCTTCAGTGGAACACAGGCAATTTCAGGAGTGTTTCAAAAGACTTAGTAATAAGTAGTTATAAACAGTAAGTTTGGATAAACACAGTAAAATCACGACTATTAATTCTGTAAGAACTGGGGTGGGTCATACATCACTAGGTATTTTCCCAGCACTTGATTATTTTATTTTCTCCCCCATTAACAAAACTGCATAGATTGGCCTTGAAATTCTGGGTTTTTATTGAGCCTGCATCCAAAGGGAAAAAACCAGATGATCCTGGTCTTCTACAGCACCTCTAAGCTCATATGTTTCCATGATTGTGCTGCAGATTATTTTATTTTTAAAAAATTTATTATAAAATACCCAACAAGTACTTCTGCCAGGGCATGGTTCACATTTTTCTCCTTAAGAAACCTTTATATACATCTGAGCTCTGCTAACTCAGAAAGATAGCCTGCTGTTTTCACTCAGCCAAAAATTGCTGAACGTCAGAGATACAGCAGGAAGAACATTTTGCTGCTTCTGTCACTCCCAACAAAATCTCTAACATTTTGTTTTATTTAATGGCTTCACTTTTCATAAGATGATTCAAACCCCTATAGGGGACCTACATTAGTCTGCTGACATTTTTCTGCTGGTATAATTATTATGTCCTTCTACAGTCTGCTTTTCATCTGCACAAAATTTCTTCCTGGCACAGAAGAGTTTAGTTAAAGACCTCAAAGTAGAGAGCTAGAGAAGCCAGAATAGCTGTTCAGCATAAGGTAAGGTGGAGGGCAACTTATTTGGTACAACTGTGCCTTTGCTGGGATGCCTGGCAGCAAATAGCAGATGGACACAATGCAACTGAGAAGAGAGAATATTCCTACACTTAAAAAAAAGTATTTTAGTTGATAGGAAAGGCTTGTTTACCTCTCCTTTACACTCCAGCAGGAAAAATATGTTGCATGTTTCAGCCACTTAGACTATAGCAGGAATGGGGATTTCTGACACAGTACATACTGTAATTATATAGATAGATATATATATAAATACAGATATAGATCACTCCATTAATCATAGATCATAACAATTTGTTTACTCCATGCAAAGGCCAACACTTGCAGTTTTGTATGCAAAACAAAGAAGTCCTTTAAAGAAATAAATAGACCCCAGTGGGGTCTAAGAGTCTAATATAATTCTAACATATGGATGTACTGCTAAATACTTAGAGACTGAGCTTTGGTGTTTTTAAGGACAATCACATCTCGACTCGGCTGTACTTTTAAGCCAAAGTTACAGCTGGCCCCTCAAACACATCTTGTTGCTAAGCAGGTGCAGATCTGAAATCAGAATAGAGCACTTGGGATATAAAGAAAGCAAATCCACCTCCTCAGATTTAAAGACAATATTGCCTTGGTAACAGGTAACACATGTGAAGTACGTGGTTAATTACGGCTTCCAGTTATAACAGCGACAAAACAGAAATGAAAATGAGAAGCACTGCAGCAAAATACAGACATCCCTTAATAGTCAGGTAGCTTAAAACACTGTCGTATACACCATGAAGCAATTGAAGAGACAACTGTGCAGGTCAGATGGAAACAATGAACAGAAGCCTGGAAAACTTGGTTAACCAGAGGGCTCTCAATAGGACAAGAAAGGAGTCAGAGAGCTCATGCCCTGCTCACTGGTGAGTGAGGAGTAAGGGATGAGAAGATGAAGTTATCTGAAGCTGTTTTAAAGGGAGAGTGCAACTGCATCCACAGTTTTGAAATTCTCCACTGCCATTATGTACAAAACTGAAATGGAAACACACACTGTCACCAAACACCTTTCGTCCTTCCTTCCCCGCCAAGTGACTCTGACCTCGCCTGCCCCTTTCAGAAAAAGCATGAGATGTGAGCACATTATGGAGCTAGGAGAACTGAGAGTCCTTTTAGCACAATAAGCAACCACTTCGAGAGCAAGAAATGGAATATGGAAACAATCACATAAATAGCAGTAGATGAAACAGACCCAATTTACACAGTGGAGCACACAGCTCACTAAAACTAAAGGTTGAAGAAGAGCCCAGTGAGTAATATGTAAGTCTTAACATCTGAATAATACTGCAATAAAAGCATTTTAAAGTTTAAAAGCATGGATAACCTAAAGAAAGGAGGAATATCTGTCTCTACTGGTGGCATTGATGGATATTATACTCGTATTATACCCATAGCAGACAGATTTCTGACTCTCAATTAATTAACAAATAAGTAACTTTTTAAAGCTTCCTCTGATTGAAGAGGAACCTTTGAAATAGAAAACATTTCCATTTATGATACACAACGTCTACCCCAACCCAGATGAGGTGGATTAATCTTTTTAAGGAGCTTTCTATTACAGAAAATGATGCACTTCCTTGTTCAGGGATCTTTGTGTTTGGACACTGAATTGACACTTAGGACCAGTGGCACTCAGCTATGGACTGAAGGGATTTTCTTGTATGTAAAGGAATACAGCACCAGGAACAGCACAGTCACTTGATACATGTCCACAACGAAGTGTGCTTAACCCAGCTTGGGGAAAGACCACTAAAGTCAAAGCAAAACAGGTTCAAAGTATCTAAAGCTGCTTTTGTTGTGATATATTCAATTATATGCCTTAATTCTTGCAGATTTTGACTCAGTGCTTTTGTTAACTCTCCAAAAAGGATAATGAATACTTGTCAGAGCCTCAGAAATCTACTCAGGCTTCTTCAGTTTTTTGCAGAGGTCTCTGGTAGCCTGTGATAGAAGGCATGACCCATAATTCTGGGGTTAAGCTAAAGCTGACCCAGTAGCCTACAGATGAAAGAGGATCAATTTATCCAGTCACACATCTTTTAAGACAGCCAGCAGGTTTTGGATGTTTCCAGAGCCAGAGCGATAAAATATCAGCCATATTCTATTTTACTCTGAACTATTTATATAACTCTACAGCAGAGCTTTTCAGTAGATGCAGAAATCTAGTTATTGATCACTTGTAATGCTTAATTCAATTCTGGAGGAAATGGCCTACATTTCATGGATACATTTCATTAAAACACTATTTACTCATTTTGCATTTTGTAAATGCTTTAGCAGAGAGATATGACTGCTAGCTCACAGGATAGCATGATGAATTGGAAGATTTGTTACCAGTCTCCAACAAAATGTGAGGAAAATCATGTTAGTACACTATGATCTCCTAAAGTAATTAATAGAATCACAGAAAAATGATGAAAGAATGGACTCAAAGTTCATCATGTGTATCTCCTTGCCTTAAGAGAGGCTCAAATAAACTTAATTGCATCAGTTAAATATTTGTCTAATTAAAGATCTCTAACTCTCTCACTTTATAGACCAATTCAGAAAAATGTGCTTCATTAGACAGTTTGCAGATATTTTTTTTATTATCTAGTCTGAATCTTTTTTGCTTCAGTTGATGCTCCTTGCAATCTGCCCTATCACCTGGAGTATGAACATAGCTAAGACCCTTCTTTCCTACAAGATCCTTAAAGTTTTCAGAAACTGTGTATTCCTCCATCAACCTTCCCTTCCTCCATCCTCTAAGCTCTGGTTTGTGTCAGTCAGTCATTATACATCTTGTTCTTGAGGCTCTGATCACTCCTGCATCTGGGCTGTATCCTGCTCCAGTTGCAGTACCCAAAATTAAACAGTAGATACTGAGCCAAGCTTTTACCAGGGAGATTACTTGTACCTGCAAGAGTTAACTGTAAATCTTGCACATCAAAGCCTTGGCTTGCTCAGCTCATGACCCAGCATAACTCCCAGTTCTGTCTTTGGAGACAAGTTGTCCCCCATTTTGAAGTGAACTTTTGCTAAGGTCTCTGAGTGCATTAATACAGCCAGCCTTGCACTCCATTAAGCAGAGCTCCAGCATTTCTCTGCCTGCCTTGTGAGAATGCCATGAAAACAGGCTGGCCTCAGCAAAGCCCTGTCAGTCTCTAACACCTACAGCTTCTTACCTGTCCACAAAAGAAGCTGCTCGGTTGTAAAAGAAAATTAGACTCATTCAATGTGATGTGCTCTCAGTAAACCCACAGCAGCAGTTATGTATTTCTCTGCAGTGTTAGAGTTACTTCAGAACTTTAATTATTTCTTACCTTTTTTTTTTTTTTTTTTATTGACAGTTGAGGCTGAGCTGCATCATTTCAGAAGACAGACACTGCATTTGGTTTTTTGTCTGTTTTCATCCACCTCCTGCTGACTTGTTAGACCTAATAACTAATGGCCCCAGATCTCTACAGACCATTTGTCTGCTGTCCTTGACAGAAGTTTAACAGTCCCATCTGATCCAAGAAGTCCTAATATCTTTAATCTATTAAACTCCTTTTGCCTGTCCCCCTCCCTCTTTTCCCCAAGATTGCATCTGCCAAATGATGGAGTTCAAAGCAACACTCTTTTTTTGCCTGACCTTTCCAAATCAGATTTATCTCTTTTCTATCAATATTCCAGCATAATTCATCAAGGATCTACTACAGTAAGTCAAATACTTGGTACATATTAAAAATTCTGGGGATAGATCTTGTGCAGGCTGCTAAATCAGATATTCAGGCACTAACAGGACGTGCTCAAGCAGATGTGGAATGGAAAGGGAGAAGCTGAAAAGGTTTGAAAATTAAAGAAAAAAATGCACCTTTAACTACAGCCAAGAAGAAAACCTGCATGAAGTTTCAGACACAACTGGGTACCACAGAATGGAGCCTTCACAGACTGTAACATCCAGTTAAGGCTACACAATTGTTCAAACTTCTGATCTTGCTTCCATTTTCTGGACAAACCCTCTTTTAAATTCTGCACTGGAGATTTTTTAAATAATATATGATTAATAACTGCCTCTTTAATAGTTTTAGTATGGAGATTTTTAGTGAAAATAAATTTGCTTTTAAGTTCCAGCCTTCATTCACAAAATCAACAATAAATATTTTATTCATACATCTATGTTTTTAAGCTTAGCCTGAAAATAATAACTCTTAAGATCCTGCTTTACACTTCACAGATTCACACAGGATTAAGGTTCTTTTTTTTGCCACACACACCTTCTATATTTTATGGCTTTTCCTATTTTAATAGTGTAGCTGTATAAAATGCCTTGGGACTTTGTAGAAAAACTCTATCAACATCCATGCTATTAAAAGCATTATGAGTTACTGTAAAATTTATTTACATCGCTATTATCTCTCTATAAAAGTTTAAATGAATCACATTCCCAAGTTCTGAGTGAATGGGGCATCAGATCTAGAAAGTTGTGACAGATGAAGCAGAAGGCTATGGCAGACTGAGGGATTAATAAAATAGAACAGGGTGAGTTGGAAGGGACATTTAAGACCCATCCAGTCCCACCCCCTGCCAGGAGCAGGGACATCTTCCACAATCCCAGGTTGCTCAAACCTGGTCTTGGGCATTTCCAGGGATGCTGCAGCCTCAGGCTCTCTGGGAAACCTGTTCTGGTGTTTCACCACTATAAAAAATTTATTTTTACCTAAACTGAAATGAGCCTCCCTCAGTTCAAAGCCATTACTGTTGTCCTACAGCAAGACCCTCTTTTTCCCTCCTCTTTCCTTAAAGGGAGAGGAGAGCAAGTGGGAGCCTCCCTGTTCATAGAGAATTGTCCTGGGTCTATGCAGGGATGTGTTCATTACCTTTGTCCCTATTGTAACCTATATTCCAAAATATTATGGCATGTAAAGTCTCAAAAATCTACCATCTGCATGTTCTGGGTTTGCTGCAACTGGGCTTTTGGGGAAAAATTAAAAAAAAAAATTCCAGGGATTTTATGCTAAATATATTACTGCCATCAAGCTGGGGTATAATGGAAAAT
This sequence comes from Oenanthe melanoleuca, assembly GCF_029582105.1. Taxonomy (NCBI): domain Eukaryota; kingdom Metazoa; phylum Chordata; class Aves; order Passeriformes; family Muscicapidae; genus Oenanthe; species Oenanthe melanoleuca. The sequence continues at coordinate 17,241,872 of NC_079343.1, read as the reverse complement.
ATTTCCCTTCACAAAACTCACCAGCATAACAGGAACCAGCATGAGCTTCCCCAGAAAATGACTCTGCACCTTACAAGGAGTTCAAAAAAACCTTTGCTTTTTTTCCTCTGGCCTTACAGAGGGGGAAACCTAGATGAAAACTTTTTCAGACTTTATATGGATGATGTCACAGCAGCTAGGAGGAAGATTTTGTGAAGAAAATAAACTTGCAAGATTGGAGGTCATGTCCTGACAAATGTGTAGGGAGGGGATCTGCCTACAGTTCATGAAACACTGGCACACGTATATCAAAGAGGAAGTTAATTCCATAAATACATTCTAAAGTCACTGCCTCTGAACACTTAATTTACTTCTATGCTCAGCCACAATTTATTTATAATCTTTATAAATATGAGGCATTGGAGAAAGCAGGTCAGCATAAATTATTATTCAATCTATAACCACATCAAAAAGTAGATTAACATAGATTCTTAGCTTTAGATGTCTTTTACATTAGTTACCTCAGCAATTTGATGGCCGTGTGTTTGTGGGCTACCAACTGTTTTCCCTGAATTTTTTATTATTAAAAAGAAACGGTAATTGACAGAAGCTTATAATAGAAGTCCAAGCAAGGGGTCACTAAAGACAGTTTTAGTTTGATATCTGGAATCAAAGAAATAAAGCATAGCCTACAGCCCATGGCTGTTTCTGTTGCAGTAGCAGAGACATACTTTTCCATTTGGAAAGGTAATTGTGATATGGTCACCTGCAAGATTTAAAGTCTGTTCTCTGCCAAAAGGCCCAACGTTCCTTCCACTGAAGTAAAAGGCAAAACTAAAAAAAGCTGCCATTGTTTCTATATAGTCTCCTTATCCATGGCACCAGAGATGAAAGAAACAAGACAAACACCCCACCTTTTCAATATTTGGTGCTATGACATATTTTCAAACACTAAACATTATCCATCCATTCTCAGTTGCTGCATTTCTAAGGCTTAGTCTTTATTCTGTACATGAAATAATCTCACCTTAAAACCTGCATCAGAAGCAGCCTTATTGACACTCTACTGCTCCCCAGGGCTTTTGTTCTAGAGGGAAAGCACATGCTGCTAACCATGAACCCAAACTGATTAATGCACAGTCGCCCCTGATATGAGCATGCAACTATTGCTCCATGCTTCACAGAAAACACAAAGCTGAAACCACATCAGGAAGTTGTTTTCATTATGTCAGCTCTTGCAGTAATGTGTATTTTTGGCCAGCAGAAGCCAAGAGAGATTACTTCTTTTCAGGGATACCAGACAAGCATGTGGAATGGCCTCTTCATTGGTGAAGCCTTCTCTTTACATGTGTTTGGCCAAATTTCCTGCCTTTTAAACAATCTGCAATTGAAGATAAAGGTCAACAAATTTCCAAGTCCTATGCCTGATTCTCTCCAGCACATTCAGCTCATAACTGTGTGAAGGGTTTCATATGCCCAAAATCCTTGCCTGTTGTTTTCAACCATTCCATTCAGGATAATAGAAGTTTTTACTTCTTCCTATAAACCTTGTCTGGAAAGAAATACTGGAAGATGAGAGTCAGAACTTTGACTTGCCATCCTTCCTTCAGCAGATGATTTATATTCAGGGAGTTCATACATTTTTAATAATATAGTTCAAATGTTAGTCTGAAAGCAGAATAGGATTTTCCCTTTCTCTTAAGTTTTTCCCTTGTATATTTTGTCTAGTTTTCAGGAGACAGAAATTTGAAATCTCCTTGCATTGAACTGTCTGTGAAGAAATCATTTCTGGAGTCCATTCCACAAACTCCTTAAACCCAGGATCTCTCCCAGTTTGAGAAAGATTAAGTTTATTTTTATACTAATGAGTGGCTGTTCCTCAAAGAAAGAAGACATGGTCCGAATGGATTTCCTGAAGTCATGAATTATATTTCAGCAGCTTGATATGAAAATTCCAGATATGTCTCCAAGCACTAGTTTTCTTGAGGGAATACAGACTAGAAAGTCCCACTGAAACACAACTTTCTTGACCTTCTGTTCTTGGTTTTAAACTTCTGTATGCAAGAATTTGAAAACACGAAAAGAACTATGAGCTTTTCACAAAGGCATGGACCAGGAGGAAAAAATCTGGTGCTGAAGCAGAAATCCAATCTCTGTAGCCACTGCAATGTTCAGTGGTCTCTTGCTGTTCTTGAGAAAGCCATTTAATGAGGAACTGTGAAATGTTCTAGGAAACAAAAGTACATCATAAGATGTCCATTTTTTGCTGCTGCTGGAAGAGGCATTTCACTTCCTCAACATCAAAGGATTGTTTCACAATCAATTCCCATTCCTCCACATTTTCCTCCTACTTGTTGCCAGCAAAGCCCTGCTATCATATTTTCAGAGTCTGCTTTGAGAATGCATGGTCCTTATTAGCCAGAGTTTTTAAACAGGAAGGAAGATGGCAGAGAAAAGCAGCACTGCTTAAAGCATGGGATGCTACAGAAAGAAATGCACAATAATTCGTCTTCAGCCAATAGAGAAGAAACCTTCCTTTTATTACTAAAAAATTCCTGCATTAAATCCATGAGGGCTGCTGCATGGGGCATCATTCTAAAAAGTTAAAATAACCTCTCTTCACCTGAAAGAATTGGTAGCTCAACAAATATTTTTGAATAACAACATGCCCACTTAATTCTTTTCTGCATGACTTCTGGCCAATTATTCCATTCTGTCTTTCCTGCTGGCCCACCCAGAGTGAGAGAGAATGCCTCCACAGGATTTTTCAACTGCTGGAGAGCCTTTCATGAGGATTCCTCGGAATAATGGAATCCATTTTCAGAATAGATTTTGAACAAGAACCTAGACCCTTTTTGTGCTTGATCTCATTTGCATCCATGACTGAAATACTCCACCATTAATTACAAACCCAACACTTCAATAAGAACACTTAATCATTAACTAATTGCTGATATATAAATACAATCCTTTCAGCACTGGAGAGAGAATACAAGTACAGAAGCATAGAGATAAATCACATAGCTGACTAGGTAACTTAGGTAAAAATAGAGGATTTTCATGTTCTGCTGATAAACTCCCTGAAATGAACTTCTAAGGTGTTTAAGCTTATGAAATTTATTACATCAAAGTCAAAATATAACAACTCCAAGGAAAGTAAATAAGAGGAACTGACAAAGCTTTTTTACAATTTATATTAATTCTAGAGAGTACAAAACCAGATTCATTATGGAGGCTCAGAGAACAAACAGATAAAGATGTCTGTAAGAAGGAATCTTTCCCAGGATGCCTAAACAGACAGGCCACTGAATAAAAATACAAAGCAAGAGGTATGATACACATTCTGTACTGAAATCCATTACAGTTGCATATATATTTCAGTGACATACATAAAAAAAGATGGAATGGAGAAAAGCACAAACCTACAAATCATGAAGGTATTATTGAATTAGTCTGAGAAAAAGGGGGGAACGAAGTAAAAAAACCCCAAAACCCTTTTGTTTTGTCCTCTCAGTATCACCACAGTCCATAAGGAACAACAAACAGACCAACAGACATCTCCATTTTTATTTTAAACTCTAACATACCAAGTACTACTGCTTTCTATCAGCAAAATAAAGATATGAATTTACAAGCCCCATGTCCTTACTGCTCAAATCTGACCCTTTTCTTTCTTCAGGGATGTACATACATGGACTCCTATTCAAACTCAAGTCACAGATAAATTAAAGGCAATTATCTGTCTGTTCTTTGGGGGAGAAAAATAAAATCAGCAACAAAAACCCCACACCCCTCCCTAAAAATAAACACAGAACAAAACTAAACAAAAGGAGTTCAGATTATTTGAGCACAGAGACCTGGTCCTGGGTGGTTTTTTTTCAGGTAAAGCTTCTGCTGTGACATGTGGCTCTGCTGCAGCAGCCTGATCTCTTTATGGCTCAGTTGCAGCCCCATACAGCAGCCCTGGAGAGGGAGGACTCACTGTTTCACTGGCAGGAACAGCCCCCAGAAACACCATACAATCACAATCCCAAGAAACATTGTTCTTCAGAGACACACTTTTCCCTTCACTTCTACCTTCTGTGGCTAGAAACCATAATTTGTTGTTGTCTTGTATTAGAAGAATTAATTTCCTTCTTGGCACAGAATCAGTTGTTCTGTCCAGAAGGAGGGGAGATGGATTCCTCCCATGCCCTTTACTGAGTAGAGCCACCAACTTACCCTGAGTCTGGACCTAAAGAAATCACAGGATGTACAAATGTACAAACACAATCTAAAGGGGACCTGCAAGGGATTTATTTTTTTTTTTAACTCCCCCAAGTTTTCTGCACCACAATCACAGCCTTAATTGTTGGGGGTTTTTTAAGAGTTAGAAATTAAGTCTAAAACCAGTGCACCTACACTGCTCTCACCATCTCATTTGACAGATGTGTATGAAGGAAAAGGAGAAGAAAGAAATGCAACATGTATATTTTAAAAGTCAGTATTTTTAAACTTTTGATCAGAATTCCTAATCCTTGGAATTAATCCTACATGTGTGTATATATATAAATACCAAGTGAGAGCTGTGACTTAGCAGTGTCCATTCTTCATCTCAGAAATCATGGATGAATGCACATAGCCTAAACTCCAGCTATTTCCACCCTTACTGCCACTGGGATCCCATGACACCATTTAACCAGACAATGGAAAATAGTAGTCTAAGTGTCTAACACTATTCAAATAAAGTTTCATAAACTTGTAATCCTTATTAAAATAAAATAAAATTGGGGGAAAAAGTTTGGCATATTTGATATTTTATTATTGTTGTAATGTCCTGATGAGAACAAGAAATTCCATGGGTATACTAGAGCACCCCATTCTCACTCAGATCTCTCACTCCTCCTAGATTTTTTGCTTTCCACAGCAAAACTCCACTCATGCTGTTTCTGGATATCACTGTGTATCTATCTCCAGAAGCATATGAGGGAAAAAAAAAAAAAAAAAAAAAAAAAAAAAGAGATGCTGTTTGTAAGAGATAAGGCTCTGATTCCAGACTTGCTTTCAATTTTAATAGAGGTTTGGCTCCACTCCATGTGTTTGAACCACGAAGAACTGTATCTTCCCATTAACATGCACAACAGCTTTTAATGAACATCTAATGGCCAATGTGGTACCCAGCTACAAGACTTCTCAGTATTATACTGCATACGTGACTGTTCATTGCTAATGCAATCCATCTGGGTCCTGGAAGGCAAATGTGACTGAAAACAATTGTCTACTACTTTTATTTGAACTGATTTCAAATGAATTTGTGCATGTGGAAATGGCAGGTCATGTCAAAAGGGACCTTGAGAGAGGAATAAACGCTGCACCTATAAACAGACTTTGATCCATGGCAGAGAAAACATCTCCAACAATTTCTTAGTGCAATGACAGTGAAATAATGAGAATGAAATCCAGACTGAGCATCATTCAGTATGTTGTTTAACTCCAAGTACTTAAACAGTTGCTTGTGAACCAATTTATTCATTATCTATTATGGATAGAGTTGGAAGCAGTGAGATAGGTCTGTAAATAATAAGCTGAGTGGGTTTGCTTTCTCTCTTTCTTATATGGCAGGATAACATTTGCTTTCTACTACTCTGATGGAGAAGTTCCAAGATGCAGTGATAAATTGAGCATATAGGTGATAGGGCCCTGGTATTACATGAGCAGCCAGTTTAAAAATTTTTGGAGATACCCCAGCAACACATCCCATCAGAACCTGCTGCTGCCATTTCTACATTTGCATAAGCCAGGCTGTCTCACAAACTGCTGCTCCTGTTCCTACAGTTTTCCCAAGCCAAACTCCTTCAATCTGTTGCAGTTTTGAAGGCCAAACCCCTTCAATCTGTTGATGCTGTTTCCATGTGTGGCTGATGCTCCAGCAGTTGCCCAAGCCAAGCTCTGGAGTCTTTTGCTGTTTATTCTTAGCTTGCTCAGCTCTGATTCTGGCTAGCTTTAGGCACCTAACAAGAACCCTAAATCATGAGCCTCACACCCCTCTCTATTCAAACAGGAAGGGCCAGCCCTAAAGGTTTATTCAAATCTGAAAAAAGTAGAACTAGGAAGGTATCCAAAGGAGCAGGGATGACTCAGATCCCAGGCTCTCCACTAGGCAAAGGGCTGTCTCTTTCCTATTGAATCACAATCCAAATGGAGAAAATTCTTATAAGATGCATTTATAATAATTCATTTACATAATATTTTATTACTTTTGACATGCCAGTTGTGTCCCTACCATGGGAGGATGAGAGCTCTGGAGTGTTCCACACAATCCCTACTGTATCCCATGGGGCAGGTAGGGGTGCCATGCACCCCTTGTGCATTCCACAGCCACATCCATTCCCTAGCAATGCTTTTAGAGGCCTCATGAGCCTCATTCAATGGTTCTAGCAATGCTTTTACAAGTGTCATTCAATGATTTTGTTCCCTGACTCGCCCCTATAGAAACAGCAAAGGCAGAACCCTAGAAGAAGCCTTCCAGCCCTTTTTCCTTCATAGTCAAGCAAGACACAGGACAAAGAAGGGAAATGAGTGTTGTACCTGAGCTGGGGTGATTTTACCGTGGTTGTTGTGTTTCTCTTACCAGTTCTAGATTTCAAGGCTCTGAGGCCTGGTGCCTGTGACAGCCAGGCCTCCTGCCTTGGGCTGCGAAGGGCCTGCCCGGCCTAGGCCGCAGCAGGGTTACAGCTCTGAGCAAAAACCATGATAAACAGGCAAATGTCCCTCAGCCAGGATTATATTTGATCATTTTAGAGATGTCAGGTGAGCAAACCACAGTGACTGAACTGACTGCCCTGTCCTGCTGCAGCTCAGCATCTGGGGGAGAGGGGCACACAGAAACTGCTCCAAAAATTCAACATTCTCCCCCTCCATCCTTGCTTGCTGGATTCTATATGCAAAATTATTTAATTCTGCATCTTGATAAGCCCATGCCACAGTCAAACAAGGAGTTATAGCAGGTCATATATCCCCCACCAGCATGTTCCCATTTGTGTCTGCAGAGTGAGTTTATTACAGCTCTGCTTGTTACCCTCGGAGAGCAGCCCTGGTGCTGCTGATTTCACAAGGCTACACAATCAATGGAAACACCTCAAAACTTAGAAGAGGTTATAATTAAAAAGGAATACGTCAATTCATGGTGGTCTGCTGAAATATTGGTTACACAGCTTGAAAACAATACAAGTAAATTGGCATAGAATCAAACTAAAAATATTCCACCCAAAGTACTGTTGGGGCTAACAGCAGGTATGGCTTTAATAGAGTCAGTCTGTGCTTGTCCTGAAATACATCTCCTGTTGCCATCCTTTGTTTTAAGTGTCAAAAACACATGGAGGAACTCATCAAAGAAAGGTCTGAGCCTTGAATTAATTTTTTTTTTTCTTTTTTCATTCTCTTCCCGGACCCCCCCTTAAAACACAATGCAGTTATAAATACTGCTACAGATGTGAGAAAACAATAGCATTTTTTGTTGTTAATGTGTAATTTTTTTTTAATCAAACCACCAGACCTAGCATTTTTGATCTTCACAAAGCTTTAGAAACAATACTCAGTAACAATCAATCGTTATTGTACAGCCCATGAATACTAAAGACAGCAAATAACATTTACTTTGCTTTCATGTTTGAGGTTTTTTTCCTAAAAAGTTGTTTTTTGCAAAGTTGCAAACATCTACCAGGCTGTAACAATTGCCTGGTTCTGTAACTTTATCTGTCATATGCTCCAAGGTACATTTGGAAACCAAGTCTGCAACTTTTTATCTTCTAAATGTTTCACCAGTTGAAAAGGATGACTACTTAGAAATCTGTTTTTCTTAGATCTGGTTTGCTCTTTTGTACCCATTTTCAAAGTGCACGCCCAAGTCTTAAAACAATAAAATATACATAAATACACCAACTTTCTACTGGAATAAAAAGCTTCCCCGAGTTTTCTTCAGATTCCTGTACACCATTCAAGTAAACATATTGAATTTTCTGTATGAATAAGTATATCCTGATACAACATTTAATAAATATTCATTTTCATTCATGAAGAACGTGTTTAATCCCCTGAAGACTAAATGCACTGTGTAACAGAGAAACCAGAGCTGATCCTAAGGCATGCAGCACATTAACCTGTACCCACATTCTGAACAGTTAATACTCAGTAAAGCAGCAAGTGCTCCTAAGGACTGGAAGTAGTTTGATGCAAATGCAAAATACATATGTAAAAACACTGCTAGTATAACTGCAAATTAATTTATGTTGGGAGGATCAGAATGCTAAACACCTTTATTGGTAACAAATGATGTTTTTTCTATTCTCTGGGAGTGTATTATACGTCTCTTGTCAAGTTGTTGCTGAGATACCACATTAACCAAGCACTTATATTGTGATTTATAAAAGAAAAAGAAGACTCCTGCATATATTATCAGGGATCATCTATCCACTGTTTTGCTTCTTGCACCTATTGTTTACTAGCACAAACAGGTACTGGGGCTGCCATTTCAGGGGCTGTATTTACCCCTAGAGTTAGTAACTCACATAATAACAACTGCCTGGTTTAATTCTGCATAAGAGTTGAGTAACTTCTATACCTGCAGTTTCACTTATTTAAATAATGGGACCTTTTTAGAAGACAAACCCAAATGACATCCTGCAAAATGCTCAAAACACTCAGAAAGTTAATTAGTACAATAACAATAGAATAGGGATCACACAGCCTAATTAAAAGAGAATATTTTGATCAAAAAAAAAAAAAACAACCTCCACAAGCTAACAGCCAATGAAGTTATAAGAATCAAACTGTCAGCCAAGATACAAAATCCAGAAACTTAAAGAAAACCAACAAACTAAAAGTTTAAAAAAAACCCAAAACAAAACAAGAAACCATCACCAAAGCTTTCCAAGACCCTACTTTGTTCTTTTTAAATTCTCACAACCATTTTAGATAGAAAATACCCCTAAAAAAACCAAATATATGACACACTTTGCATCAGTCTCAGGAGCTGCAGTCACAACACTTATTCTAGAGGGGAAATTCGCCATATTTTTCACATAGACCTCTGTCTACTATGTTTCATGTCAATTAAATTGTAAAGCATGTGAAATTTAAACATTAAACATTAAAAAAGAAAGACAAAGACATTTGCTCACAAGTATCAGTAACGCATTTGCATATAATCTTTGGTTAAAATTTAAAAGGAAGGCAGTTCATAATTCTTAGGAACAAAAATACCTTTAAAAAAGAAAATTAACTTAGCAGAGAAAGTACCTGAGCATTACAATCTGCTAACAAGTGATCTTAGTGCCTTGGGCAGTCTTGAACAACAAGAGCTGAAGTGCTGACTAACCACAATCAATAATACATCAACAAAGACATGGTAGATCTTTAAAATCCATACTGCTTATTTGAATGGGGTTCCAGGGTCAAGAAAAGCAACATGACCCAAATTGTATTTACTTCTCTCTGAATTAATCTGAAAATTACTTCAATACATACTGACTTCATTTTTATCATTTTGGCCATTAAGTAGGATATTATAAAAATCACGTTAGATAATTGTATCTTTTGTTGATATTACACATACCTATTTTTAGGGTTTTTTTTTTTGCAGGTGTTTTTAATTTTATACTGCTGGAGAATCATAGAATGGTTTTTGTTGAAAGGGGCCTTTAGAGGTCATGTATGCAATGAGAAGGGACATCTCCCACTAGAGCAGGTTGTTCAGAGACCCATCCAATCTTGCCTTGAACAATTCCAGGGATGGGGCAGCCACAGCTTCTCTGGGCAGCCTGTACTAGGGCCTCATTCTATAGAATTTATTTATATCTGGGCTCAAAGTATGCATTGACAGCTCACATGCAGCTTCTCATCCTGATTTACCCACAGGTTCTTCTCTGTGAGGCTTCTCTCAATCCCTTCATCCAATCTTGTGTTGATTCCAGGGATTGACCCAACCCAGGTGCAGCACCATGCCAAAGCCCAGGCAGATGGCACCTTTAACTCCTCCCTGTCCATTGGTGAAGTTCCTCCATCACAGCAATCCATGAGATCATGCAGGCAGGCTTTGCCCTTGGTGGAGCTGTGCTCCCTGTGTCTAATCATGCTCCCTGTCCTCCATGTGCCTCAGCTCCCAGGAAGACATCCATCAAAAATCATTCCATTTTGCAGAAATTTTTTGTCACCATAAAATGACACAGCTTGAATGTTTTCAAACTCAAATCACTAAAATAAGGAGTGTCATGTGAGGCTAAAGGCCTGGTAGCAACTCCTGCTCATCCCCTTGCTCAAGGGCTATTACACTATAGTCCTTCAAAAAGACAGCAGAGGAGATGAGTGTGTCTAAATAAAAGAGGAGTTTTGACAGAGTTAAACTCCTTTTAATACACCTGAAAAGTCATACATCTCTCAAGTCCTAAGTATTCTCTGCTATCATTCACTCCAACAGGAGGCATTAGGACTTAGCAGGATCCAGCTTATAGTTCTAACAGCAAGAGGCATATCAAGAGCATATCACTCTCCATCACCAGGATTTTGAAATGCTGAGCATTTTTTAATACAGCACCCCAGGTGTTTGCTGCTTAAAACATACTCTACATGAGCATCTGCAGATGGCATGGCAACGGGGAGCCATCGAGATTCAAAAGCACTAACATTCTCTTTGGGACCCCTCGCTGGGGCCCTAAACCAAAAAAAAATATCCATCACAACAAACACAACACCAGGAGGGAGGGGGGAAAAAAATCTAACAGACAGAAAAATCCCAGTATGAAATGTTCTCATGTCCAGCAAATGCACAACCTGGTCCTGCAGTTCTTGTTAAAGCAAATCACCCCAATGAAAATAAGCAAGAGAGGCGATTCAGACACTGCACAGGTAATGTTTGCCCTGGATAACTCAACCATGAATAATTCAGTCTAAGTGAAGCTCAAGTAATACCATTACTAACTGTTTTCATGTATGAAGGATTGATTTTCTTTCACAACAAAAGGAGGCTCAGGTTGCAGTCCTCCTAAAATGAAGATACAGGACATGCTGGTTTTTTGATCCAAGGATGGTGCAGTTGATGTTCCTGTTTTGCCTCACACCCACTGAAGGGTGGGGATGTGAATCTTCTCCATTGCAGGGTTGCACTCTTATGTAATACATAACAAAATCAGCTAAGCATGGCCTAAGAAGGAATGTAAGCTGCAAGGAAAAATTTTACAATTGTTTCTGCTCCTGTAAGCTAATTGTAACATTTAGAGGTTCTAATTCCAGACAGAGGTTGCCTAGCCTACAAACAGCACTGATACGACCAAAAGTATCAAACAGTCAATAATTGTTAGTAATTTATACACATGTTGCATGGCAGGAGGTATGTGATGAATAAATGGCACAAAAATCAAGATCACTGTGTGAGCAGAACACAAATTCTATTTGACAGACATATGTAAAACACTGCCTACAGAAAGGTTTATATTCAGAGATTTACAAGAACACACAGAGAACTACAGTGTATAGATTATGTTGTCTTTCTGAGATAAAGAAATGCAACTACTTTAAGGAAAGCTGGGTTTTGTCAGCTCTAGATAAGGGTCTTCTCGATATAACTGTGAAGTAAGCATCAACAGCAGATTCTGATTCTCATTTGTCACTCAAAAACACTTAGTAAGAAAAACAGCTCAAAGAATATGAAAGATTAAAATAAATTAGGTGCTCATTTTCCATGATAACTTAACACAGCCATTTAATAGGATGAAAACATTTCAAATCTAGGACTATTACACTCTACTGTGACACTCTAGACAGTAAAAGACATCCTACCCACAGTCATCATCACCACTTAATTTAATAACAATCTAAAATTAAGAGCAATTGACTCTCTAAATACTTGAAGAAGATTATGAGAATGAACCATGATGGAAGAAATCACTTGCTTGAAAGCTGTTTTAAAATCCTTTGCATTATTACAGTTCACTTTCAAGAGTTATTTTGTGAAAGATTATCCATGAATAATTTTTTATATTTGCAGCTGTCCTGTGGTCACATATTCCTTTTAAAAAGTAATGAAAGCAAGCTATAAGTACTTTTTGCCACTGCTCATAAAATTTTAAATTCTTGCATGTTAAAATGTATAACATTTTAAAAAACAGATCAAAATGAACCTGAAGTAATTAGACAGTGAACAACAATTGTTGTGAATTAAATTTATTATGCCCTTTAGCCAGCTGTTTTACACAGGATAGTCTCCACCACAGAGAACCACCAGCTTATGAGAACTTCCCCAATTTCACTATTATGTTTGAGATATGCCATAAAAAGTAGATGTGGTTTATCCTTGCATGTAAACACCTAATTGCAAGAGAAGTTAATGAGAAGTCTAAAGCAAGGACTCAGGTCTTTAAGAGGAAAAATGATACTGTCTCACCAGCTTGTTTCTCATCTTGTTAATGACACTGAAAACCCAAATTTGCTAAGCATGAAGAAACCAAGTTTGATTCAGTCCTAATAACAGATAACTCACAGAAGTAAAGAAACCAGCTGAGAGATTCCTGTAAGCTTCAATAGGCTTTGGATCAAGCACATGACAATTTTGCTTTTGTTTTTCTAATTAAACTTGATTACACCAAGCCTCCTACACTGAGCAAACTGTTGGAATGTAGATATGACCTGAAGCATTATTTAACCTGCTGGGATAGTGTTCTTTCATGATCTAAAATTACACAGTTTGGCAACAGAGGTGGATTACCTACCTGAGTGCACATGGAAAAAGTACTTTTTGTGTTGCATATCATTCAAAATGAATATGCACAGAAATATTTCTGTCAACTTTGACAGTTCAAATTCTTCTTAATAGTTGTAAAGAAAAAAGAATGGGTAGCATGCCATTTCTCAATCTCTTTCTCATATTTTTCCTGCTATTTCATTATGGGAAACAAACAAATAATAAATCATAGCCAGAAAGAACAAATTTTTTGACATTTCTTTTCATACCTTACATATAGTTACAGCTTTGCTATGTGTTGGGGATTTTTTTTATGAATGGAAATATATTTAATACAAAGTACTGGGAAATTTACACATAATTTTTATCCTATTTCAGGCATAACTGTGATGGTGTGAAACAGGCATAAATTAGGTAATACATACTAGGCAACACACTAAAATACACTTAATTACAATCAGTCATTACCTGTCTTCTCCTTGGCTGCTAAAACAGCAGGAATGCTGTCCTGTCTGTACTCTGGGCAAAAATTTTACATCAAAAGCTCCTTAACAAAACTAAATACTATGACTTCACTTATTTGATGTGAATATAATATGTATATTTGCATGTTAATTCAGTGACAAGTTTCTTGTCTCTGAACTGAACAGGATGTATGAGCAGATTTCTATGTACTTATTGTAACATTTCTTTATTTCTGTTTAAATCATTTCTTGATAAAAATAATTGAAACATGAGAATGTTGGTTTTGTTATTTAGCTGTTCCCTAAGGTCTATCTCTCCAATTTCAACAGTGTAATTCAGTTTCTCTGCTATTGAAAGGGACAGGTCTTGTTGCCCATCTTCCTTCTAGCCTCACCATGCTCAGCCCACACCTTGCCCAGCACTGGCATCATTTGGTTTTTCTCAATTCCATTCACAAATCCAGCAAAAAATTATCCATCTTTTTGTAAGAGTTTTTTTTCCTTGGCCAAGTTGAGCTGGCACAAGGATAGGTAGAGATAAAAGCTATAGCTGACAGCAGCTGTGCTGATAAGCCCAGAGAGCAAGGGTGGAAGAATGAGGACAGAGGAGAAAATGGAATCTTCCCTTAGCTCGAGCTCATGCAAAAACATCAAAATGCCACTGATGGAAAACCAAGATAAAGAGCATTAAGAAGAATTCCAGCTCAAACCAGACTAAAAGCCAAAATCAAACACAGGGAGCTTAGGGAAACCATCCTGTCCTGGATCTTTTAAGGGTGGAAAGTGTCAGCTGACAGTTTTTACTGGAGGTAAAACCAACCACATTTACCCACAGTAGAAAATACAGGTAGACCCAGAGCTGCTTTGGTTGTTGCTGCTCCATGGCCATAGAAATGGCAGCAGCCTTAGACAGGTGACAAATTTAGGATGGGCAGAGAGGTTTGAAATGTCATTTCAAATTCTGAAATTGCATTTCATGGTCTTGATTAGTATTTTTAATTTTAAACCTTAGGTGCATTTTGAAGCTTGCCAAATAATATGTGAACAATTATTTTCAATACACATACTGTCTTTTGCTTTGAAAAGAAAGATACAGTGGATGATGAAAAGAACTAAGGCACTTTTTCAATAAGGTGTCTCAAGAAAATAGATATTTTTAAGCAACAGGAAAGCTTCAATGTGATAAATACACGTGCATTTGCAAATCCTTCCCTGGAGGACTGAATGGTTTAAAGAAATACCTCAAATTTTATTTTGCTTTTAATTTAATAGTTCAAATCTACCTTAAGACAAGAGTAGAAGCAAACAGCTGTTACTATCTGGTGGCTGCTGGGCAGCCTATGCAAAATGAACCATTAGTTTTAGACCTGCTCCTAGTAGATAAATTCTCACTTTGTAAAACCACCTCTGCACCCAAAGACATCCATCAGCAGCCACAGAGTCTTTGGCATATGGAAGCAGTGAGACACAAAAGGCATTATTGATAAATTAGCTGCTTCTTTCCTGTTAGTGGAGGAATTGGGTTGCTGCTGCTGAACTATATTGCAGCTCTGCATAACATATTCCTAAAGCACTGGTGTTTTGTCTAGGGGCTTCTACTGCCAAGAAACACTCTTTTCCATTATTTCCCAAGGGGCCCAGATCTAAGTGTAGTAGAGGATTTCACAATTAGTCTATTTTCTCATGAGATGCAGCCTAAATTTTTCTTCGTCTTAACTCAATCACATTTTTCCAACTTAAAATCTCTTCTGCTCCACATAATTCTTCCACTTCTGTTGCCTGAGTCATGGTAGTTACATTTATAACACCATATTCTCCCCCTGTACACCACCAACCAAAATGTTTTTGGAGTTTTCTTCCAGGTTTTTTGTTTGTTTGGGGTTTCTTTTTAGTAGGGTGGGGGTTTGGGTGGAGGGGGTTGTTTTGTTGTTTTATCCTAACCTCACATCTCTCTGAGAGCTCCATGATTCATTTCCTATTTACATTTCTTATCTTCCCAGACTCCACCAGACCACAGGACAGAGTGACTGGGGAGGGATGCTGGGGCTCCCTGCAGGAGCCATAACCCCACTGCAGGATGGATTATGGTTTCACTAAAGGACACCAAACAACAAGCCCAGAGCCAAAACAAGCTCCTATGTTTGCACAACACACCAGCCTGGGAGATAAAAGTGCAGCACCAGGAGAAGGAAGGAAAGGAAGAAAAATTCTCATCACTGCTGTCATGAAACTAGACAAGTCCACTGAGTTTTCCTAACTTGAAAGGAAACCCAGGTCCATGGCATGGCCCACTGTTCCTGGTTTTCTTACAATATTGCTTCATTACAGCCGTGTTTCTGCAGTTTCTGAACTCACTGAATGAGCAGAGCTGCACTTTCCACCACGTTCTGTGCTGTGCACCATCTTCCAGCACCCAAGCCCTCCTGAAACCACCAAGACCAGAACCCCTCCTAATCCATCTCCCTCAGGCACGACACCAAAAAAATTGGCTCCTGATCTCAGAGGTGATCTCCAAAGGTTTTGCTGAAAATTAAAAGCTTGTTTGAGATCCCTTAGGAAGATAAAAGTACACAGCTTGGCTGAAATGGAATTACTACAGTATTAAAGAGAGATGTGAGGGACAGACTACCAATTACTTTCACCTTCATTCAGGACACAGAGCTGTGGAAACAGCAAGAGGTGAACCCTCAGCTCCATTTCAGGAGCAGCCTGGGACCTGCCCAGTCCTTGTGTGCCACCCTCATGGCAGAGCTGCTGGCTCACACCCCCTCAATGGGGAGTGGAGGGCAGTCACTCCTGCCCTGCCATCATGGCCCTGCAAAGCCCAGCACGGTCTGCAGGCCCTGGCAGCATCCATCCATCCCTCCCTTCCCTCTGCTCCCCTGCTCCAGAGGCTGGGCACAAGCCAGCATCACCTCAGCGCTGCACAGCTGCGCAGGAGGTTCAGAGGGATGGGCTCCAGCTCCCCCAGCAGATGAACCTCATGGGCAGGATGTGCCTCCAAAACACACTGTCCCTAATTCATCCCCTCTGGAGCTCTTAAAAAACATTGCCTGAAGACTTGACTTTTCCCTGCTTGCCTTGAAGAAACTTTGGAACACAGTCAGATCCCATCCGACCCACATCTGGAGTCTTTTCCTTCATTTCCCTCAGTTTTGCTTTTTCCCTCCCCTTTTCACTTTTTAAATTTAACCTGACTCGACAATTTACAACATTCTTCACAGCTTTGCACCTTGTGGAGCCCCATCTGTGCATGCAAAATGCTTCCAAATCCAAATGTTAGTGCTCTGGGTTGTGGTTGAACTGCTGGAGCTGGAGGATTTGTGTTTTGGGGGAAAGAGAAGGATGCTCTGCCTCCCACAGCAGAGAAAACAAACCTCTGTGCACTCTGGTTTCTTGTTCTTAACTATGAGATCTGATGGAAGGAAGGACATCTGCAAGAGGGTAACACAGACAGTGCAGTGGTAAAGGAATGGGGAAATGCTGCTGGAGAAGGAATTAGAACAGCAACACTTGAGCTCAGCTGTTCACCCCCGTTAACACAGCACAGGGCCACAAAAAGAACCATTCAGATGCTGTCTTGCAACAAATGAGAACCCAATATCCTTGTTACCACGGGCTGCCATGGCCACATCTAGCTCTGTGCCTTTTGTCCCAAACCCAAGTGCCTGAGGGTGAGGCTTTATCAACCATGGCCCATTCACAGGTGTGGCAGCAGCCTGAAATCTGCTTTGTGGTGTATTTGAAGATGCAGTCACCTATAAGTCTGAGTCACCTTGTACCACCAGGTTCCCCATATTTGTTCTTTTTTTTTTCCACCTGTGAAATAGCTCTGACTGAAAAAGAAGTTACATTCCTTTGAATTGAAGAAAACATACATATTTCTAAGTAAAAGATGAAAAAAGAGAAAAGTGATGAAAATTCAAGCCAATATCATCCATCAGAAATGCTGATGTGGGGTGGAAGCTCACTGCTCATGGTCCAGTAGGGATTACAACAGTGTGGAGCTGTCCTTCAGTGGTGTGGAAGGAGCAACCTGAGCAAACCCCAACCCTCCCTCTCCATTCTCCCCCTCCAGCACTGCTGCTCCAAGAGACAAGTGTCAAACACTCCCCCAGGCACAGAGGCTCCTGCCCTGGGAGAGTGAATGGCTTTGAAAGCACCATGCACCCCCCAGCACAGCCCAGAGCAGTGCATGCATGGGGCAGAAACCATCGTGCCCCACAGTAATATACTGCAGAAGGGAATTGAGGGACACACTTCAACTGTCAGCACTTTTTTGCCTCGCTTAGGATGAAAGAATGAAAATCTGGATTAGTTGCATGATCAGCTGTTGGGTTTTTCTTTTAAAAATTCCCTACAAACTCTGTGGAAGGGAGCCAAGCACCAGCTTCAGCAATTCAAACTTGATATACTTAGGGAAACTGTACGTGCTTTCCTAATGAATATTTCCCCTGAGCCAGGGGAGCATAAGGAAATCTGAGAATTGCAGAGAATGAGAAGAAATGAGAAATGGATTTATAGAGTAAGCTGTAATTGTTTCAGGCTTCTTTTGCTAGAGACAATAAAGGCGTCTGTACCACTGTTTCCCTTACAAAATTAGAGGTTCTTTACTTAGGGCTAGTGGAAACTTTGGGAGTGAACTCTACCTGAACCGCAGTCATTGTTTGTAGGATGGCTCAAATGATGCGGGGTGACACATTCCAAAAGGCACACGTAATTTAGATTAATTGTGCAGCACGCAGACCTTTCACAGCCTGCAGTGAGGCTGGAGCTCTGTGGCAGCACACAGCACAGCTCAGGGCTCTCTGAGCAGTGACTTGCATTCTCCTGCACGTGTGATGCTGCTCCTGACAACAAATCCCCCGGCACTCCTGCTCAGCTGCAGGATCTGTCACTGCTCCTCACTCTCCTGAGTGAGTCACTCCAGCAGAAGGCTCTGACAGGAGCTGCTTGGTCCATTCACACCGAGGGAACAGCAGTAATTAGTCATATTGAACAGAATAAAAATGAATATAATTGACATGAAATGGGTTCTACAGAATTTGCTCCCAAACCCAGTGGGGCTGAACCCTTATATTGTGCAAACAGGCTCCACTGAATCAATAAACTCACTGATTTATATCAGCTGACAACTTCCCCGTTGAATTTAATGGGAAATTATCTCTTTTCTATAGATTTTCCCTACTGCTTATAATTACACTTCTCTCAAATTTTACAGGATGATTCAATGATCAACATTCTTTGTCAGGCCTTTTAGAAATGGTCTCAGTTTTGGAAAGCAAGTACATGGGAGAGATTCAGAGCAGCTTTCAGATTAATCACAGACCTGAAGTTGCTATTTATTACTGCAGTGCTGTCAGGAACACACACCTCCCAACATACCACAGCTCCCTGACAGCCTCCAGCCTTTCCCCCCCCGATTACCCACCCCAAGGCTGTGGTAGGCACACCACACATTCCCCAGATGGTGGGAATGAGAGGGACCAAATCCCCTGGCAAACACACAGGACATCCAGATAGTGGGAGACCTCATGCCATGGAGGCTTTAGGGCCATGGCCATGAGTCTCAATAGTGTATAAACTGTGTCAATTCATCCAGTTCTGGTCATCACTCATGTCCATGTGTACCCCAGCACAAACCTATAACCTGCTAAATGCCTTTGGAGCATCATCATGGGAACTCCCTGGTTTCTTAGCTTTGGCCTTTGGTATTGGTTGCAAGTTAAAGCTTCTCTTGAATTTTTTTATTTTTTTTTTTTTTTATCCAAGTTAATTTGTTTTCCTGTACCTCCATGGAAGATGTCCAAAATTTACAGACTGAAGCTGCTTCCAGTAAATACATGGCAAATATGAACACAAGGACATGGGCAGCAGCTGTCAGGGAGAGCCATTGGGTGCAGGAGTCCCCTTGTGAGCCACAGCTCATCCTATTTGAGGCACACATTTACCCCTTTTCAAGACCAGAAAAATTTGTACATCATAGAATTAGAGTGGTTTGGGTTGAAAGGAACCTCAAAGATCATCCACACCCAATCCCTCCACCATGGGCAGGGACACTTTCCACTAGACCAGGTTGCTCAGAGCCCCATTCAACTTGGCCTTGAACATTTTTATATATTTAAAAGTTAGGAAGAAATATATCAGCTATATTCAGAGTTGAACAAAAGTACAGAGTTTTGCTGCCAATATTGCCTTAACTGGGATGGGAAATGCTTTCCCTATTTGCTTCTACAGGAAAAGTAATTTCTTTGCAGATGGAGAGAAATTAATTTGGGGACAGAACCTTAGGTTATATCAGCTGAATTACACTGATCTACTGATCAAAGATAAGACTTCATTAAGTTAAAACAAAATGGTGGAATTCATTTTTAAGTGATAATGCAAAACCTACACAGAGGAGACCCTCCAGTACTGTGAGAAGTAAGAACTGTCTCTTCCTGTGAAGTTGCAGATTCATTTTCATAAATTTATGAAATACTTCTCAAGCTAGTGGGAGTTGCTGTGCAAAGAACTTCAGTGCATTTAAAACACTCTTAAAGGCATTAACCTCCCACATCTTATGTTACAGTGTTCCCTAGGTAACCTTGGGGCAGGAATATCTCACTCCATGATGTGCATTTCCCCAGGAGGCTGTTAGAAAGAAAATCACCCCAAGACAGCAACAGCATTCAGACATCTTCTCTTTGAGTTACACCCTCATAACACCAGTAATATCAATTCATCTTTCCTCCTTGTAAATCAGAATCTTCCTGTTACCAATACTTAGACACACACACAAATAACCTTAACAGAGCACATATAACTCATATAACTTAAAAAGTAAACAAACCCTTCAGCAAGCTAGGGATAATTGGGTAGGCAGATGAAGATCGATGGTGAATCCCAGGGTATTGAAGTAGTAATTAAAAATAAACAAACAGGAGATAAAAATAGAACTTTAGCAAAATATTCTCCCATAAGGGGTATGCAGTAGTCAAGCGCCCCATCAAAAAAAGCAGGAGAAGAACAAATTTCTTTCTATTTTAAGTAAAATGAGATTAATTTTTCCTGTAGAAAACAGGCTGCAACCACCAATTAAATCAATTATCAAAGCCAGAGTAAATTCCATTTTTTTGAGATTGTTAAATACTTAACATTTTTTAAAAATTCAGAGAGATCCTGCCCTTGACTATGCAAAACTTGTGAGTGTGACTTCTGTAATGCACAGCAGTCACACCTCCTCTGCCACCTGAAAGACCATCAGAAACACGGTGTTAAATGCCTTAGCCCATCTCCTCTGCCTGAGTCATTTAACATGAAGTCACAATATAAATACAAGTGTCTACTTAACACTCCCTTGAAAATGAGAGCAGGGATATTGTGGCATCAGTTCAAACAAAACACAAATACATGGGAAATCTTGCTTTAGTTTTCTCTTCTTCTGTACTTTGAGAAATTTGATGATCATGAATAGGTGATACAAGCATTCAGTGAGAGATACAGACTCATAAAAGGACACTCCAGCACAGTCCATTAACGTTCCTTGTGCATATAATCTTTGTGTTTTGCCTTTTGGGAGTAGACTCAATTTAACTTCAAGTGCAAAATTTAGAAAGAAAAAGAAAGTGATAAAATAATAAGGAACATCAGTTTGCCATTCTTTTTACGTTTCTGTATAATTTCTGATTCTTCATTATAGTTACAATGCTTTGTGCAGTTTCACTTAAACAGTTTTCATCAATATTGCACAGAGTAATTTTGAGCCTTAGAAGATTCTAACTTGTAGTTAAGTATACAAAAGCATGGTATTTTCTTATTTCAGTTGAAAAACTATGCAACATGTCCAAAAATCACACTTAGATATAGAGGGGGAAAGAGGAGTTCAGCATCTATGGTAGCAACCATGGCACTACTTTGCACTATCTACATTTATATGAATATTGTTCCAGTTAAGCTGATGTTTGTTCTGTTCCATATCATGCTCCTCAAGAAATAACCCAGTTCAACAGCTGTGCTAAAATACTGAATCCAGCCACTGTAGACATACCATAATTCAATTTTGCATATTGGTACCACCTTTTCTTTCTATGCATTCTCCACATTAAAATTCACTATAGAGCTGAGATGAAAAGCAACATGGGGCTCTGGATCACAAAAAAAAAGGAAAAAGAAATTGTTCAGGACAGCAGCAGCAGAGCCAAGTGTAATTCACAACTGAGCACCTTAATATCCAGAGTTTTCACACTCTGGGCTGAAAAATCTGCTCAATATATACAGCTTCTCTCTAATAAGATCAGGGCTCTAAGATCAGCCAAACCTACCCACTGCTTAGCTGGCACTGAATTTGCTAACACATTTCTCAGACTCATACTTACTAATGGAGTCTTGAAAAGCTCTACTGAGGTCAATGAGGATAGGAATTCTGAAGTCTTACTCCCCACACACTGTGGGGTTTTCTTTATTCAATCAAACCTTTCTGTATCAAAAACAGAAGCAGACCTTGGCCACTGCTTCAACAATAAAGTTCATTGTAATACTGACAAAAAAAAGCACAAGTGTTCTCATATTCCTCTAAAAATCACTTTTTTTGATTGCAAAATGGGGGCAATGAGAGCTGCTTTATTTTAAACATGAAAAATTACCAGTGATCAAGCACAAAGTGCTTCAGAATTGATGGAGGTTGGCTGAGCACAAGCCAAAGCTGAGCTGAAAAGCCCAGTCAGGAAGAGCCAGCTGGTGAGCTCTGGGTGGGATTTCCTGGGAGGGCTCTGTGCTCAGTGGCAGCTCATGGCAGTCCTGTCCTCAGTGAAGCTCTTGAATTTTAGCTCTGGCCTTGGAACACAACACCACAACCGATGGAGAGGTAAAATGGGATGAAAAGAAGTTAGAGGTATTCCAGTCAGCAGGAGCTGATTTAATTTAGAATCACAGAATCATTAAGGTTGGAAAAGACCTCCAAGATAAAGTCCAACCTTTGACTATCACCACCTTATCCACAAAACTGTGGCTCTAAGTGCCACACCCAGATGTTTTGTGAGCACCTCCAGGAACGGTGACTCCACCTCCCTGGACAGCCCTTTCCAACACTCAACAACCCTTTCCATGAAGAAATCTTCCCTAATGTCCAACCTGAACCTCTCCTGACACAGCTTAGGTCTATGTCCTCCTGTCCTGTTGCTAGATTTAGCTTATTTTTACACCACAGGAACTACCTGACATCCCATCCCCAGCTGCTAACATTTTAGAACTTCTGGAAGAGCAGTGATGTGCCAGAGGAAGGGCATGCAACAACCAAAACAAGTCATAATATCAGGTCAGATTTGGAAGATGCTTTCCATAAAAACAATCACCAAGCTTTAGCTGTTGTAAATTTTTATTATTCAGAGTGTTAATATAGTATAACTATGTTATGAAAAATCTGGAGTTAATGGAAATGCCTGAGCATGTCCTGGAATGTGAAACAAAGGTGCAAGTAACCTTAGGCTTCAAAAGTTAAACCAAGTTGTGGTAGCAGGAGAAACTAATGCTGGTTAATGACAGCTTGCTGCAGGACTTGCTGTATCTCCTTGCTGTGTATATTGGCTTCTTCAAGAGCCAAGCATTAATAACAGGAACAAATACAACCATTTCAGTGCCCTGTCAGTGATAATGGTCCACAGAAACACTCCAGCAATCCAGGAAGTTATAGGTTAATTCATCTGAACACATGAATTGAGTTGTCTAGCCTGGGGAGAACTGGAAAGTCAGTGAGTGGAATATACCTGTATTTCTTATCATACAATTCTGTCAATTTTACCTTTGGTTATTTAAGATGCTGAGAAGATTCAAAACAAGTATGGAAAAATACTGCACCAATTCACATTGTGCAACTGCAGGTGTCAGATACCTGGTCTGAATTAGCATCCTTGAGCCCAAAAGCACCACTTAAACCTCAGTGTAATATTTTCTGTAATCTTCACACCACACTTGTATTCTTGTCAAAGACTGTAGCTATGCATGAACCCAGCAACATAAAAACTTGGAGTACTGTAGGACTATATTAAATTATGCATAATAGAAGAGCAAGTGGCAGATGGTATTGTAGAGTATGCTGAGATAGTGGTATTTATACAATAAGCATTAAAATAAATGTGTCTAGATAAATGAGGTTATTTGCAGGTATGACGCACCTGACACTGAAATAAATGTTTATTTTCAGGTTGCATGCATCATGCACAGGTTATTTCACACAGATTTGCATCTGTCACATTGCAGGATTGATGTGACACAGAAATACAGACAGTAGTAAAGGGAACTCACAGTAGCAGGTATTGGAGACAGACAATTAGGAGAAAAAGGCTTCATGAAACAACAGCATGGAACAAAAAGAAAAAAACCACCAACATCAGGGAAAACAGGAGGGACAATAGGAGGTGGCAAAATGCTTCAAAACGCTTGAAAAATGAAAAATGAGATCAGGAAGTTAAAAGGGACCTGTCCTGGAAAAAAAATTACTGCAAGATGTAACAGCAGCTGCTATGGAGTGTGGCAGCCACTTAGGAGAGAGGGGAAAGCCCTGCTGCCTTTTGCTCTGCTCATCCCAATGAAAGGAAGGACTCAAAGAGAGGAAATGCTGTCACAAATCAAACCAGTGGCCACCTCCTCCAGTTCTCTCTCTGGGCTTGCTCTCATCCCCTGGTACAGAAGTGGGCAGTTGAGGTGGGTCCTTTTCACTGTCCTCACAAAAATAATACATAACAAATCCACTGCAAACAGCATGTATAGAAATTACCTTAAACTATCCTGGCAATACTTCCCCACAGTTGTAACCAGATTTTTGACCTTCAATTCTGTTGCCCTAAATAGATGCCCACATTCCACAGCTTACAAAAGAATAAAAAGATGGACTTACAAAAAATCTCCTTTATTTTTGTCATTAAGAAACGAGCTCTAGGAGGAGATGGGTCACATTATATTCTGCCAGGTCTTACTTGGAAGAAATTCAAATAATCACATGAGAACCAAAACAAGTGTTTGAATGACAGGTGGTAAAAATTTGGTGGGGATAACAGTGATATTTTGCTGATAAGGAATATTAATGATGTAGGAAGAATGCAAATAGCCCAGCTTCTGAAGAGGAAGGGAGCACTCCCTTCTGCAGGGCTCCAGACACACCAACAACCCTGCATGTTGGAACAGTTGTCCAGCCTTTCATCACTCTGCTTAGTTTACCAGGCATGTAGCTCAGACACTTTGGGGTACTAGGGGAGGTGAAGTGTCTACGCACAAATAAAGCATGTTTTTTCCCTTTACAAAACATCAGAAATAAAATTAATTTAAAGTCTCGTTCCACTGGTGCATTTAGAAGTTCCTCAAATAGTCTATTCCAAATCCACAGCAATTCTATAAAACAAAATGAATAGCACAAATCCAGCAAATATATCTCCTGCCAAGATGAGCTCTCCTGTTTTAAAATCTTTTATAGCATCTAATGTATTTATTTGCATCAAGAGGGCATTATGCCAGTTAACATCTGTGTTCTCTAGAGTTGGTAATTCTGCCTCCCATAACTAGTCATCAATTCTGCATGAAAATACACAACTGTCTTTCCACTATAGATTCTATCTGCTGCTCAAATTTTCCATGCACATTTAGAGAAATACTTAGTGAAATACTTCTGCACAAAGAGATGTAGACAGGAAAGGACAACTCAAACATCTTTGGACACCCTGCCCCCACCTGCTAAAGGTATTTGTGGACCTTTGTATTCAGAGTTGATATTCCATTATGAAAATAATTAAAGACCAAATCTCCTGCTAATATAAATTGACATGGCTTCTTTGAAAGGTACAGGAAATTTCCCAGATGTCCATCAGCTAAAGAGTCAGTCCTGAAACCCTAGGGCAATTCACAGCACACAAAATCAGTAAAAGCACATATATTTTAATGTGGTTTAAATGACCTTAACTAACTGTTATATCAATGCAGGTGTCTCTTCCTGAAAGGCAGATGTAATTTCACCAAAAGAAAGGAAATTTTTCTGGTTTATGAGAGAAAAACTAGGTGCCAGAATTGTAAACATACTCAATCTCTCTTCAAATTTAGATGCCTGAACACCTTTCCTTACCTAGCATTAAATGAGCAGGAAAGAAATCCATCCTTTGCCAGTGAGAAATGATAAAGGAGAATCAAAGTCATAGCAGACAAAGAAAATAACTGAGATTTGGCCAAGATCAGGAACAACTGGGTGGATCCAAGGTAAGCCATGTGCCAAGCAAAATTATGTAGGTCATTAGAATGCAATGAAAGAACCAATTTTGTTTCCAGCATCACCACAAACTTTCCAGCCTGATAACCCTGGGGTGCAGCTGCACCACGCTGCCCACTGGCAGCATCCCTAAAGCTGCAAACTGAAACTGCTCAGAACACCAAAACCTCCAGCCCTCAGCCCTAAAATTCATTGGGATGATTGGCTTGTCAGTGTCTGAGCCCTCTGTACCTGGTTTTATGAGAAAAGCTTCTAGCACTTGACATTCTGTAAAGAATTGCCTTGCAATTGGAAGCCCAAGAACTCTGTGTTCTTTGCAGCCAAGCATTAACAGAAAATGCCTGTCCAGCAGCATGGTCTGGTGACTATCCTACTAATTAGTGAACTAAGCATTGCCTAAATGACAGGTGGTGCATAAAGGCCACTTACAGATGGCCTGGGGAGCATTAGCAGAAGGACAAACAGACCACTTTTCACTGCCTCAGTCTTTGCAGTGCACATTTTATTGTCTGTTTCCCCAGGACCCTTTACCTCTTCATGCTTGGGATCTGTGCTTTGGTTCCTGCATAGCTTCAATTGTACAAGAAAATAGCTGTGTAACACTCCAGCAATCAGAACAAGGGATTTCAGATGAAGTGCTGTGTGCTCTGAATATCCACAGAAGAAACATTTTAGAATGATGAGGTCAACAACATACCCAGCATCTCCTAGAGAAAACACATACCAGTTTTTACTGCTTCTTGAGAGGTTTGTGAGCCAAATTATAGTTCCTATATTATTGTCAAACACTGTACTCAGGTTCCCAGTTTATTAGTTAGAGGCAGGTATTTTATTTATCTGTTGCAGTTACTGTTTTTTCGGTTTTTTCCTTCAGGTTTCTCTTCAAGTTGGTGTTTTCTCTTGAAATTGCTCATACTTTGAACAAGAAAGCAGATTTATTTTCTGTGATATATGTTCAGTTGGTGATATCAGAAAATAAGTAAAAGAATGTGGTATGGTTTCAGGTTACATGTGGGAGCCAATTTTCTAGGATTAATGGCTCAATTAAATGGAAGTATAACTTCAATATTCTTTTTTTAAAATGTGTGTCAAATCACACCATCTTTCTCATTACTGGAAAATGTTTTAGATACTTTACAGACCAGTGAAGTTCTGAAAACCAGGTCATTTTTTTGTCTCAATCACAACAGACTAAACTTTCAAGCTTGTGTACATGCATTCTTGCAGGACAATTTATAGCAGTGCAATGTCAGTCAATACCACAATTAAAGAAACAACAGAGCTTTCACACTACCTATGACTGTAAATTACTCTTTACCTCACTGTTCAGGTTATTAACTCAATTAATCCTTTTGTCCAGAAATTACCACCTTTATAGAACAGTTCTCCAACACAGAAGGTTGAAGTGCAGTCATTCAGCCAGGACACCTTTTGCCTTCCCAGTCTCAATATAAATACTGAAAGTGGTTCAAATTTGGCACCATGCATATAAAACAGGAAATTATGTCCTTCTTCATTTGCAAAAAAAAAAAAAAATGGCTTACATTGAGGCTTTTTTTGTTCTCATTGCACAGTGCTATAATCAAAGGCTAATGAGCAAAATTTCCCTGTGAGTAGGTGAGAAATCCATTTCCCCCCCACTCTTTTCTAAGACTGAACTATGACAGAGAAGTTTTTTTAAATGAAAAGCATTATAGTGTTCAGTGTATTCCAGCATGGATATAGCACCAGCCAGAATGAAGGAACCACTTACAAATCTTCTGTGATTCTACCCAATTCTCCCACACACCTGAGTCATGGTCAAGCTGTTGAGCCTCCATATATTGTGATTAATGTAAGCAGAAAGTAAAAGTGCTCTTTTCTGACAGGATATTTTGACTCCACCTTTCTATTTTCCACTTAGCCCAGACTTGAAAGCAATGAGAAATGGTGTGATCAGAATCATCTGAATAGTTCTGATACTTCTGTATAAAAAAGTGCTCCAATATTATTTGGCAGGGACCGCTGCCTCCTAATCATCACTCACATCTTCACAACACAGACAGCAACAATAGGCACTGTCATTTCCCCTAGAATTGGAGCACAAAAGCCTTCAATATGTTTGATTTTTCTGTCTCAGAACTCTTAATTTTCCAGGTTGTCCCTAAACACAAACCACAGAAGTTTTATTGTTCGTTTTATAATGAAACATTTCTGCATTGTAGTTATTGTTTGAATGGTAATTAGGTATTTTTGATCTCCTTTTGAATGCAGCTTTTTTTTTTATTTAAACACTTTTTATTGTTGAGCAAACTGAGGTATATTCCTGGCTGCCACACTACAAACAATTCAATTTGGCAAATGCTGCACCTGTCACTGTCTTTTGTCTCCTGTAAGAGCAGAGAATTGCATTGGTGCAAATGTCCCTGTTGTTCTGCCTCTACCACCTATGTCTGCTTTACAGCTTGTGCTGGCATCCATCAATTCTCACTGTGTTTCACCACAGATGATGTAGAAACACCAGGCATTGCAAATTCTGTCCACAGTCTGAGCAATACAGACTTCAGGCATTTATTTCTCAAACATCCCACTCCAACATCTGGGAAAAAATAGGAACTACAGTGCAAGTTCTTGAATTATATTGCTCTGTGAGGAAATCAAGGACTTTTTTTGTGCATCTGTATGCATGAAGATCACATATTCTACCAAGAGCAACAGAGCATGATAGAAGTTCATTGTGCTTTTGTGAAAAGGTCATTAGACATTTGAAATAGTAATTACCTGTATCCATTCTCTATCCCCTATGACATCCCTAACAAGAGAGTTCTCTTTTATCATGCCTTTTAGACAGTACATTTTACAGACACTGTAACAATGAATGCAGATTTTTTAATTACTTTTCTATTTTGAAATAAATTATTATGCAATACTTTTGGGGAGTGCCATCTTTTGTGAACTTGGAATGAGAAAGTGAAATGCCCAGAAGCAAAGCATTGACAAATATTGTTAGACCTCTCTAAAAAAGAACTTTTAACTTAACCACATCACTTTGGTGCATTAAAATACCTACTGCTAAATTCTGTATTTGAAAGATAGGAGGAGGCAGCAAGCGGCCACCAGAGTTATCCAAGGCAGAGATATTGCATCATGCTCAGGCTATGATCAGTTGTTTCATAAAAACAAGATCAGACCATGACCAGCAGCAGCTCCAGCCTAGCTGCACTTTTTTTTTTCTTGTCCCCAAGAAGACACTTCATATAAAATTTAATCATCCAAAATTGTCAGACCCAGGGCTCCCTTATAAAAGATCCCCTCACTGAAGAGATACAGGATACAGAATGTTTTTTTTTAAATTAAAGTCTTTGTACTTCACATTTCAAATGCTTTTTGATTTTTCCTTTTTTTTTTTCTACCTTTAATATAAGCTAAAAATAATTTTAATGGTGATTGCCATGGCAATAAGTAAGCTAAGATCTCAATATTTGAACTTCCAACTAAGGCTGGAGTGCTCAGTGTCGTGCTTTGGCTGTGATTTATCACACCCAGTTTAACAGAACAAACCCCACACAGCACTGAGGTTCACCACACAGGGCAGCACAGGAGGAATTTGCATCCAGCTGGGAAAGGAACAAGGACACATGAAGTGTAAGTAATTTCTTGAAAGTAGGAGTGCTGTGTTTTAATATATGGGAATGCTGCTTTCAGCCAGTGGATGAGGACTGGCTATAGGAGCTGTTCTGCATTTTCCATGGGTACCTCTTCCCAATCCTCCTGCTTTGCCACTTTCTTCTGCATAAAGCCTGCTTTACCTGCATTTTTCAGAGACAATAAATCCAGTCCTAAGGGAAGAGGTCCAAGTCTCTGGAAATAAACTTGGGGTGCTGAAGGTGCCTCCATGACTTTGGTGAGGTATTGAGAAAATGAGCTTACGCTGATATAGAAAGAAAACTACTGATAAGGCACTAGGAGGAATTTTATATCTCTGCCTTGTTTTTACTGAAGAAATATGATATTTCTCTTCAAGACACACAAATTTGGAATATGCTTGATTATAGGGAACATAAAAGATGGGTGATCAAGAAAACTTTCAGTGTTTTTTCCTGCTTGACTTGCTATATAAAGGGCAAGGATCCTGATTTTATAGACCCTAAAATATAAAAAGGACTCAAAATGCAATATAAAGCTTTTTGTTGTTGTTTGCTTCAATAAATCTACATTTTATCTTCTCTGCAGGGCACAAGTTTATCTTCCAAACAGCATCCATTTTGAAGAAGCACTCATCAGCACTGCAGGATAATTTTTTTTTGAGAAATGCTGCAGGATTTTTGACTCCTATGGAGCAGGAGTATCAGAATAATATAAAGATTAGACCTTAAAACATAAGTAGAGGAGAGTATATCTGCCCTCACCTCCTGTGACAGACAGTGCTTTGGTGCACTGTTAGAAAATGCACAGCCTCACTCCAAACTGGAAGAAAAGCAGCAATACCATGCAGGTGTGTGTTCATGAGACCAGATGCAGGCAGACAAGCCTGATTCTGACACCACACATAGCCAGTCACTGCAATTTGTACTTTTTCACCCATTCTGCATCTCTGTATAACTTTCCTCAAATCAAAACCCTAGTTCATCATCCTGCACATTACCACCAGGAGCCATTACCACAGCCTGAGCCTTTATTAAGGTATCAATATTCCTCCCAGCACTCTTTGCTCCACAATCCCCAATTAAATTACTGCTTTAATTGTCTGCTGTCACTGACAGGTGAGTTCATGTGCTGCTCCACAGCAGCAACTGAAGGTACTTGCCTAACTGCAGAATTACAGTACAGACTTAAATGTTCTTTCTTTATGCATAAGAAATGGTCATAAATCATTGCTTCAGCACAATCTGCTCCAAATGGAGTGTTTGGGGATTTTTTTTCCCCCCTTTTTCAGGCTGTGATTGCCACTGGCCTGATAAAAAGTTATTTTCTGCTTTCCAGTATTAAAGGTCCTTTCTGCTTTCCAACCTCTGTCAATATTCTGAGAGTGCTAATATTCACCATGAGTATTTCTCTTAAAATTGAGAGATTTTTTTTCAAGTAGCTGTCCATATTTTGTGTGCCTGGGAATCCTTCTTATATTTTAATGAACATCCAAGAATGAGAAAAGGGATTGACACACTGGAGTTAAGTTAGAAAGCCAAATTCTTTAGGCTTTCTAGTAAATGATACATTATTTTACCTGAACTAAGATTCATTGTGTTCCATGCAGAACAAGAGTAACCAAAAAAGATCAGGAGCAATGGCACCCACCTGCACATGGCTAAAAGTGACAGTGCCTCCAGCCACACAATATTCTTTTTATTCTGTTTTGATCGTTTTATACGAGATCAGAGATTTAAACTGTGCTGAAGTGCTTTATAGCTCTGGCTAAGTTAAGAAGTGACATTTTAATGGCACGTTTGAGGAATTTATATGGACAAGTCACCTGACCCTAATGTGATAGCTCCAGTGCAGCCCAGAGTAATTCAGCCCAGACCCCGTGGGGTCAGACAAAATCGTAACTCTCTTTAGTCTCTGAGCTATTAAAATTCAGCCAGACTGCAAGGTTGACAGCTGTTTACTGTAAGGTTACCTCCTGCCTGCCAAATAATGGGGCTGCTCTTGGCACCTTTCCACCCTCTGAGTGGAGAAAAGGATTCCTTGTCATCGGAACCACGCTGAAAACGTCGCGTTCCTCCAGCCAGGAATGTGGGTG
Source organism: Oenanthe melanoleuca (assembly GCF_029582105.1). Classification (NCBI taxonomy): domain Eukaryota; kingdom Metazoa; phylum Chordata; class Aves; order Passeriformes; family Muscicapidae; genus Oenanthe; species Oenanthe melanoleuca. The sequence goes on along the minus strand of NC_079343.1, from coordinate 17,210,769 downwards.
CCTTGGAACAGGCTTAGCTTGGACTGAGCTGGTCCATTCCCTTACCTCACTTCTTCTCAAAGTAAGTGCTATCACAACATCTGAGTGGAATATAAACTCCGAGCTAGAATTCTGCCTAGTAATAGTGGCAGACCCACAGAGAGATTAAGAGTAATGGCACCTGCTCTACAGAGCCTCAGCTGTCTCAGGATACCCACATTGCTGTGGGAGAGAAAACCAGCTTCTCCCTTATAGCTCTGCTCCCTTAGCTATAAGCAGAAAGAAATACTTTCTCCTCTGTTTCATTAAAAAAAAAAAAAAAAAAAAAAAAGCCATAATATTTTATCATCAGTTGCCAAGAAGACACATATTAATGATAAAGAAAAGACAAATGTCATGTCGAGGTCAAGAAACAGCACAGAAAAGTCAGCAAAATCCTCTCATTAGAGCCCTAATCCCCATTCCTCATAATTTTGTAATTCTGTGTTTTACTGTTTCTAAAACCACTCTCACGTCTGTAGCAAACATTTTGCATTATAACAGTATTAGCTAAAAATAGGGTAGGGAATACAACAACTCCCCTTCCTTTTGAGCTTTGCAGCTCTCCTGTGTGCTCTCTGCACAAGCCCATGAGTTTGCACTCCCTGCCACACAGCTTGGGTGTCTCCTCAGAGAGGACAGACTCTCCTCATTTTCCTCTGCAGCCAAAGCCACATGCTCAAAGGTGCAATTCAGAACCACTCACAACACGTGCAAACAAAGGAAATCTTCCATTTTTCAGCCGCTCTACCTGTGGAGGGTTACATAAAAGGCAATAAAACTGCAAATTCTTCCTCTTGCTGTGTTTTAAAAAGAAAATAGAGCCGTAACTAGTAATTTTCACTCAAAAAATGCAGCATAACTACCTACCTGCAACAGCACTGCTGGGCTTCTGATCCTCACAAGGGGAGCTGCCAGTCCACCACCCCCGCTGAAAGGGGGAGCCCCCTAAACACCTCTCCTTTTAAATTTTGCTGCTAATTAGCTCTAGATAGCTTTTCTTGCACCTGCCTTGTTTGGGTCCTAGGCTCTGTGCAAGCGACCCCAATCCCAAACCCAGTGTGGGAGTTGCCTGTGGTGAGCAGCAACTGCTGTGTGGGTGTCTCAGGAGCTGGCTGGGAGGCAGCTCACTGATACTTGTAGGTTTTAAGTCACTTGGTAACTTCTGAAAATTTTATCCAAGTGCTTTGAACACCACCAAACCAGGATATAATGGAGATGACAGGTGTTTTCACCCTAAAATGAGCTGCAGAGCAGATATTTGTCAGTCATATGGAGGCACAGGCTGAGGGTTGGAGCTATCTGCTGCATCCCATCCCATTATCCCATCCCATTATCCCATCCCATCCCATCCCATCCCATCCCATCCCATCCCATCCCATCCCATCCCATCCCATTATCCCATCCCATTATCCCATCCCATCCCATCCCATCCCATCCCATCCCCAGTGAATTTTGCTAGTTTTGGCTGGTACTCTCACTCTCTCATCACCCATCAATGGTCAGCTGTTGAAAAGCAATCTCCACATTTCCTGGGCATTAGGATCAAACATAATTCCCATTTATTTTGCTTCTCTCACTCGCTGTTATTTCCCAAGCCCTCCTTGGTTTCTGTGTTGTTAGTTCCTCTGTTTTCCACGACTAAGATAGATGTTGAGTTTTTAGCAAACAGGACTGTTCAACAGATGGCTGCTCACTTCATGCTCTATTGGACTGATTGTTTGGTCTTTTTATAATTAGATTTTTTTTCTGGTGCTTTGTATTATTTTAATGAATCCTTATTAATGGATGGAGCTAAACAAAAAAGGCTCTCCTCAAGTCTAATGATTTTTAATAGTTAAGAGCAGGATTTCTCATATCACAGCATTTTGGCCTGAAAACCATCTTCAGATTCTACTTGTGCATGTGCAGGAAATTGTTTTGGATGCCATTATTTTTAAAAACTCAAGTAATTTTCTTCAAACCACGATTATTTTCTTCCTCTAATGAGTATTATAAAACCTGTCAGGTCTGAGGCTTCTATCTTTAGTCATTTGTTGGAATTATGCAAGTCCAGAATTTAAAATAGAACATATGGAGCCTCCTGACTCGGTTCAAAAATGGCAGAACTAATTCCATAGAAAGATTTCTCAGAAAAAAAGCTGACTTTGAAGCCAAGTGGATCATGGAAAATTTTAGCAAAAAGTATATTTTGAGAAGGTATGAGTTGCTTAAAATGCTGTGTTGCATCTTAACTTTAGCATTTGCTATCAGGAATGCTGTAATAACATTATAATTATCTATAATATCTGAGAAATTTTTGTTCATCCTACTTAAAGGTAATGCAGTGTGAGTCACTAAAAATTATAAAACTGAATTGCCATTTTAATTTCAGGATATCATTGCCTCTACTTTGCACGACCCAGATACACCTAGCTAGGAAGAAAGTTTTATATAAATATATATATATATATATATATATATATATTTAGGTATTTATACACAAGTGCACATTTACACAGAGCAAAAAACAGACTCGATAAAATGGAACATCCCTGATCTTTTGGGCAGTATAGTGCTGGACACTGAGAAAAAGTTACTCCTTGAGGCTTCTGCTCCCATCTGTTATTTCTCTCTCAGCTGCTGGCAGTTTTTCCCGGTGCCAGGGCGGCGGTGAAGGTCTGAATCCAGCGATCTGAGTGGGTGATATCTATCAATCTTGTGCCACACGTATGCAGCATTGCTAGGCAACAGGTAGCAGCACGACACCCACATCCTGCAATTTCCTTTTGGTGACTGAGACTTTTACTATGTTAATTATACTGAACTTTATTTCATGCATTTCAGGCATTAACTTATATTTTTAAAAACTCCTTGAGCTAAGATTACTTTCTGCTGCATGTTGAATGAACAAATATTGGCAACTGATAAAATCATCATTCTAACAATTGCTAGATATGAATGTGGTACATGAAGGCTTCTAAAATTGCAGATAAGTGTGATATCAGATTATTTGGTGTAGAAATAACTATGCTACAAGGAAAAATTTTTGTTAGGCCTTCAAAACATAAAAGACATAAAATGTGAGAGGATAACTAGGGAGGAAGTTCCTTTATTCTCTACTTGCTTTCTCTGTTTTTTTGCTGGCTCCTCTTTTTCAGTGGTTAGGATACTACAGAGGGACTAAGCTGTAGATTTACTTTCATGGCCCATCACAGACTATTTGTGTGACCATGAGGCTGTATTTTACTACAGAGAGAAGGCACTCACTCCTCTTGAATTAGCCCAGCTTAGGAAAAATGGCCAACCCTTCAGCATTATTGCACCCTTGCAGGCAATGTATTTTTCTATGGATCTGGGATTTCTCAAGGATGCATTCAGCAGTTATTTAAGCTGCAATAAACTGGGTCATTCTACACATTTAATTTTGAAATAATTTGCCTGTCCTTTCTGAATACTCAAAGGAAATCCCTGAAATGTGCTCATGTGGAGCTAGCCTATTTGTTGTAAAGTACTTGTGTTAGCCACTGATGAGTAATAGTAAGTTCAGCTTTAGTTCACACCTCCTGAGAAACCAGGCAAATAAATTAACAGTAGCATCATACTCATATTTAAAGTTTTGCCAGCAGACAAAACATTGTTCAGGACAACCCCTGGATTACCACCCAAACAGCTTTTGCATCAAAAGGCTCTTTGAAGGTGTGTTCAAATGATAAATTAAGTTACCATTACATGCAGAACTACCACTGGTTTCTGTGTCACAGCTAAACATGAGTAATCCAGGGCCAGTATCATTTATGAGAAATTGAACATAACCTTAATGAACTTAATCTCACCTGTATCACTTTACCTGCCACAGTGTTTGTGAGTTGATTGTGATCTCTGTGTGCACATACAAAGGTCCCTGACACATGAAAATTCCATATCAGTGCAGATAGTCCCTTAGGAGCAGCTTAACTTTTGCTATATTAAGATGATTGGAAAGAGGAAAGAACTCTCCAAACCATTATGTAATTTTTTTTCTTCAAGACAAGTACGTTTATATGATATATTTTGTAACGCAATTATTTTTATAAATGAGGCCTCTTTCAAGTGTGGGATCTGAATCAGCATCATTTATTGTGCAGGCATGGCCTGCACTTGCATGTTTGTCTGAGGATTATTTGCTGCTGTTACTCACCAGGTTTTATGTTCAGGTTAATATCTATGACTGGAATGTACTTTCCATTCATAAATTTTATCTGAATACGAAGGGAATGACTTCAAGAATTTGAAATTAACTGAGATTCTTTTATTTTCTTCTGCAGCTGGACCTCTCCTGCCATTGCAAAGGGAAGAAAATTGCAAAGCTGAACACAGACCTAAAGATAGGAAGGCTGTTCTACTTAGCTCTGATATTTAGCTAGGGGGAAAATGAGAGGGCAGTATCTTTAGAAGACTTTTTCCTTCTCTGTTTAGACTTTAAAAATCTGTGCTGGGATAGTCCCAGAGGGGCAGCTTTGTTTGAATGCAGAGTTCTCCTGGACTCTGGGTGGACTCCAGAAGTCCAAGTGCTCGGAGCAGCAGTGGGTGAGGAGTTGTGTGAGACCTGCTGCACATCCAGCCATGATTAATGGGCTGGAGAACCAGCTCTTCAGCTCCCAAACACACCTTCTTAACACCAAATCCCTCTGGCCTGGGTGAGGAAACGCAGCCTGACAGGCACACATAAAAACTTGCACGGGTTTTTGATTAGTTTGCTCCCTGTTGCTGCACAGTTCTGTGCCAGACACGAGCCCAGTGGGAGCAGAAAACCCTGCCATGTTTGCAAATACTTGGTAGTCAAATAGGAGCACGACTTGGAGAGTCAGAATGTATCACTTTAAAATACTGTTGTTTAACCAACAGAGTGGTTTCTGCTGCCCTGTTAGTATTTGGATTGTTGTAATTTCCGCTAAGAATTTAGCAGGCAACATCAAAAGCTTTAGCTTGGGGAATTCCTATGCAGGGATATGTTTAACACAATTATAGATGTATTTGTAGAAGATGCAGAACTTGCTGTAGGAACTGATAATTTAATTAAATTCAGGTTTTTGTGATTCATATGCCTAATATTCTGAGTACTGTATTAAAAAATAAATACAACTTAATTTTTCATAGCGCATTGCTTTGTTCTGCTATACTAGCAAAGAGCTGGTTACATGGAAGGCACAGCTTTGATTGGCTATAAAATTAGGACCTCATTGTACTGTGAAATAGCTTTCAAATACAGCTAAAGAAAACAGGCTTCATATACATAAATACATAAAATCCCCAGGGAAATATTAACACCATATTTGGGAATTTTATGTTGAAACTCACAAATTATATGAAGCCTTGAATACCAGTAGCTCAAACAGAAAAAGTTCTTCATAAACTATTTATAATATACATTTCTTAAAATGTTAACTCTCAGTTTTGCACCAGGATTTAATGCAACTGGCGTGAGACTTTTAAGTAAAGTCTCCCTTGTATCTCTAGGCTACATACTGTGATCAGCAGAAGTGCTGGCTTTATCATTTTCATAGACCTGATGCAGCAGTAGTTCAGTGACCGTCAGTGAAATTACACCAGTGAATTGAGAGAATCAGGCCCATGTTTATTAAGCAGAATTATTACTTTATAGGTTCAGGAGCTGCTTAATTCATGTCTAGATGTATATGATAGGCAGGGAAAACCAGTCTTCTCCTGGGCTGACTGTATAATTTAAAATGCATATGCCCTTGGTATCTCTAAAACCTCATGTAAAATCAGTTTTCTGTATTTGTGGGTACCATGAAGGTCAAAGGGACTTTACAGACTTTTTACCTTATTTAAGCTGTGCATCAGCAATCAAATTTTACTCACTGTTAAAACCCTGTAGCTACCAGCAACTAAGCAAAAGCCCTATAATTTACAATAAATATAGCGTGTCATAAATCTGGGTAGACAGAGATTTAAGACCTGAAGATCTAAGAAAAAAGTAATAATTTGGCAGAGGAGGCAACGTTTGTATAGATTCCAAAATCACTCCCCTTCCTTGGGGAAGCACAAGGAGCGTTGCATGTGCTACCTACTGCAAACAGGTTGTAGTATTTGTTACAGCCTTTTAGAACCTCTTCCATCCAAACTGGTGCCCCTGCAGAACCCCAGCTGGGGTTTGTGCCAGGGAAGAAAGGGAAGAGCAGCAGGTGAGCAGCAGAGCCACACACGGAGCGAATCGATCGCCGGGACGAAGCTGCCACGGGGATCCCGGAGCTGGGCTCCTCCTGCCATGGAATAATTCACTGTGCTGTAAACCTGCCACGCACGAGAGAGGCCAGAGACACATCCCAAATGGGCCCATTTCACAGGATTTCTCCTTTGAAAAGTGTCAGTGCTGCAGCTGGAGCCTGCCCGAGTCAAGGTGGTTTCACGCTTCAGGAGACGCGGACACAAAAGTGCAGTTTCAGAAGATAAGAACAGTATGATTAAGCTGCTCCTCACTGTCTGAGTGGCAGTATCAACTGAAAATAATTCTTCCAGCAAATGTCAGGATTTTGGATTTTGTTAGAAACTTGGGGCTCAGTATGTTTATGTGCATGATTAACCCATCTTTGTTTTCAATTTTCAGATTGTCTGCGTTTGAGAACTGTAAGTTTATAAAATTTAAAGCACCAGGAGTACTTTGGCACTCAGAAGACATCAGCATCTGAAGCAGTTTGGCTTTTGTCTGCATATTTTCTCATGCTTTTCTCCTCATCAGGGTGGACAGAGAACAGTACCAAATTGCAGTGGTGACATTTTGCTGATGCATAGGACAGCCAACAATAAAAGAGGAAATGTAGGTATTGGGCATATGTGGTTTTTCTTCCAATGGTCTTTTGTTGGTTCAGCTTCACAGAGTGATGATTTTTTTACTTGCTTTGAAAAAGCCAGAATTATCTTGATGCTATTTAGCCATTAAATTTCCTCAGTACTTATATGCATATATTTATAATATAACAAGAAGACAATGAAAAGAATAGTGCAGCTTGATTCCTTATTTCTTTTGTTGAACTGCTTCAAGTTCTCTTCTTGGAGGAAGATGTAATAGTTTCAGCTGGAATATAGAAAGCTAATGATGTACAATTCTAATGTACAAAACAGAATCCCAATTACAAGGACCCTTAGACAATAAACATGTAATGAGTCCAGAAGTAATTTCTCACTAAAAGCTGAAGATTCCTGAGTGCTTGACCCAAGTGTGGGATTTGTTTTGTCAAGATGGCCAAAGCCATCACAAGTTCATAAACTGAAAAAGGGCAAAATGATTATATCAAAACATTGAGAAAGCTATTCAAAGTAATGAATGCAATCTACAGGAAGATCAGCCAAGGTTAGCACCAGATGTTTTTTGCCCCACGTGCCACAGCTTGATTGTATTGTAATTAATCCAGCTGAAAAGTCTCTGTGAGAACTGTTTTCAGCACAATTTCAAGCTTGGTTTCAAATACCAGGAATCATTTCTGATTTCTTAAAACATGATGGAAAAAATGTGAGACTGCAATTAAAGCCTGCCAAAAAGTACTTATAAAAGTTGCATTTAAAGAGTGTTGAAGGAGTGTCCTCAAAGTAGTCATGATTACCACCAGACCTTTGAGAGGCAGAGCACAAAAGCTCAGGGCTTTATCCAATAAACATTTGCCCTAGATCATGCTCCAAGTTCAGAGGTACAACAGAGTTTTGAACTAAGCCATAGTAGTATTTATCCAGTTCACCACCCAGAACATGAACAAACAAAAAAAAATCAATATTTCCCAAAGTATTTTACAGCTCATCCTCTATCTTTTTATGGCATATCCTACCAAAGACCTACTATATTCTTGTTGGGAAGAAAAATGCTTGTAGTTATTTAAAGTTTGGGATTCAGTTAAAAATTACTTTAAATGAAAGTCAGATACTCACAGGCCTGAAGTCAAGAAAGAAATAGAACATACTTTATCCTAATATACCACTTTATTTTGTTGTAATATTTACAGAAAGAACACATTGAAATTGCACATCCAAATCACTTTAAACCTAATTCTGGGCAATACAAGCCTGAGACAAAATGAGATACATTAAAAATTATGACTCTGTTTTCCCAAAGTATTGACCACCCAAGTCTATATTTAACTTCAGGCAGAATTGTGTTCAGCATGCCTGAAAATTGGGCTCTAAATTAAAGATAAGTGTTTTTACCTGAGTAACATCTCTGTAAGTACCACCCACAAATTACATAATTTCTTCCCATAGGAAAATTGTCTTCTGGATTATTTTAAGATAAAAGCACAGACCAGTGTCCACCCTCTTACAGGCTGCATACTAATGGAGGAGGAGAAGGAAGGATTTATTTGGAATCTTCTAATTGACCTCAGTGGGATTGGGCCTGGACCCATTAAAACATTTATGAAAAGCAGTTTTAGAGCATGAAGAGTACCCAATCTAAAAGATTAATATCCAGGTAATAGTAAAAATAATTTGTTTCATAATTGCAAGCAGGGGAAGAACAAAATCCTGGTTGCATTCAGGACTAAATTCCTTCAACTTTCTGTTGATTTTTTAAATCTTTTTTTTAGTGTTGCAGACAACAAAATTGTTGATTTTCCTCAGGCCCCAGCTTCCTCAGCACTGACCCAAGTGTTAGTAACAGTCCTTGCTTTCAACTAGGTCCTGCATTATACTGATTTTTGTACTAATGTGCCAACATATCACAGCTCCATCCTTTCCCAGGAATGACGTAGGCAGTTGAAGGCATTAAAACAAATAGACCTCAAAATTAATGTGTTTTCCAAGAAGCAAGCATGAAGGTATCCAAAGCCAGGGGGAATGTTCAGAACAGGAGAATTCAATTCCAGGGTGCCACAAAATGTTCTCCATCACTACAGCATGGCAGAAACCTGTTCTTAATGCTATGATAGATGCTCTAAATATGCCACTTACTCAGAGTTATTGGACATGGGAACATGCAAATCTACCAATAATGCTTTTGCTTTATGAAGGGCACAGCTACCAGAGGTAACTGCCTCCCTAAGGGTTTAACAGGAGCTTTTCAGAGGGTTCCAAGTCCAAACACAAGCTGCTGCTGGTGTATGATCTGTAACAAGTGCCTGCATGAATCACCTGGGGAAGGTGAAGCCAGCCAGCAGCAGGAAACGCTGTGTTATAAACACAGACAGATTGGGAGGAAACATTTGTGACCTTCCCAGTCCAGTACATCTTTTCTCCAATTCCCAAAGCACTGTCTTTTCCTGTTGTCCTTCACTATTTACTTCCAGTGGCCTTTGAGCACACAGATGTCATGTCACATCCTCTTCCAAGGAGGAGGAGCCAGGGAGTTACACCAGAGCAATAAAAAACATCATTTCAGTAAATAATGTAGCAGCCCAGCTTTTGACTAGAAATTATCTGCAAGAGCACATGATGCAGGTGTTTATTTTCTCTTCTGCTCTCAGAGGAACATGAAGGAATCACCTCACCCAGGGCTGTGAGTGTTCCCATCCAAAGGTTGTCCATGCTGGAGATCAAGGTTTCACTGTTTCTCCCAACCTCTCTCCAAAGCCCTCCCCTGACAACCTTTGACTATCTGGAATTTTTAGAAATTTAAGACTTGATATTTTGGATCTGAAAAGCAAAACATTTTGGTTTGAGAATTTCATTTCAATGTCTCTTGAGTAGTGTGGTTTCAAAACTTTGTGTCCTTTTATTTAATTTGTTCTTCCTACCTGGGCTATGTCTTACACAGACAACTGCAGATTGTTTCTCAGACAACTCAAATTTTAACCAAACACAACTACTTTCTTTTCTAGCTTGTTTTTCAGGAAAAAAATAGATTTGTTGCAGGGCTACAAATTCTTGGGGAAGAGGCAAAATCTCTGCTAAAATTACCTAGAGAATATTTTTCAAGTAGGTCTACTTTTTTTTTTTTAAGGTCTGTTCCTAGTGAAGAATCTTTGATGCAGTCAGCAAGACTTTTCTTTTGCCTAGAAGACCTATTGATATATCACCAAATAGAGAGCAGAGAAAAAAAAAACACTCTTGTGTGTCACTGGATTCTTAATCTATTTTATGAGCCTTAAACACTACAACTCTTTGTACAGTAGAAATTCCAAAAGATACAGAAACTCAATTTTTCCTCCTTCTGTGGTTTTTCTAAACCTGAAGTTTTACGTTTCATGAATATTTTTAAACAGCTCAAACCTTTTTAGGCTTTTTCTTACCTTCCTTATCAAGGAAGAAAGAAGAAATCCTGTGAATCAGATCCCACGTGCATAATCACACAACTTTACGAAATAAGTGCATCCATAAAAAGCATTCAGCTCTAACATTGCTGTATAGGGAATGCTTAGACTTAAAAATTATGCTGTTTGGACTAGCAGCTTTGAATACATGTTATGAGCAATGCATCTGCACTTTTTATTTTCTTTTTTTAACTTAAATCAGGGGACATGAGAAACCTGGCAGTGTCTACAATAAACCTGCTGATTACTTCACCTTTTATAATTCTCATTCTTCTTTTTGTTTCACATTTCCATTATACTAATAAAATACAGCTAATTTTTATTTTTTTAATTGATCAGATCTCAATTGCCAGCCAGCAGGTTTACAGTAGTAACCTCAACCAAGTTTATAATGATTTCACATTTGCTACCTTTTACTGAGCCAGGACCCACAATAAACATTTTGAGTTGGGCTGAATTTGCCACTTACCTTTGGAGGACTCATTTGCAGTGGGTTTCCCATCTTTATTTTTAGGTACAAAGTCACATCCCAGACTGGGGGCTCACCACAGAGGTGGTGGCCAGGGGTGAGGGGTGTGGACATGATGGGGACATGGGGAGCAAAGGGCTCCTGGGCACCCCAGAGGAAACCCACACCTCCCCCTGCTGCCCTCATTCTCAAGGGAGTGGGGGCTAATGAGGGAGCAGCTCCTCATTTGTTTCACCTCACCCCAATTTACAATCCAGCCTCAGCAGTTTCCAGAGACAGCAATGGGTTTCTTCCATCCACCTCTCTTCCACCTGCCCAAAATCCCTTGTTTCTTTCCATCACACAAAACCAGTCTGTTTATATCTGAGCCATCTCCACTCAGGAATCTCATATGGAAACAGCAATCATCTTAGGCTCTTGTCTCAACCACCCTCTCCCATTGTCACTCAGGTGTCAAAGCACAGCTTTGAAGATTTAGGCAAAGTGCCTTCCTTTTTATTCCAATTTTTGTTTGCATCTTCCTTCCATGTTTATCCTTTCTTTTTCCTTTTTTTTTTTCTTTTTGAGGAAAAAGGCTTAACTGTTGTTTATCTGCATCTCCCTGGATCCTATCTCCAAATTATTGCACCATGAACCACCCTCTAAATAGAAACCACACAAGGGAGAGACACTGGGAATACTCCAGCTGCAGGGTAGGGTTTGATCAGAGATCACACTATTAGGCACCAGAGAGCCCAGCTACACAGGCTCAGGAAATGCAGTTTCATTAGCTCTACTCATCATCCAACTACACATTTCACAGCCTATCATCTCCTCTTATTTATCTATTGCTTCCTCAGATCTTGAGTGCTCTCCCCTCTTTACTGAGCCCCAAGACATTTCCATTATACTTCTTTCCCCCCTTCTGTTATTTTAGCCCTGCTGTCTTTTTCCCCAGAGTGTTTTGCTCTGCATTTAGAGCCAGAAGATCAGCAAGCATGGACAGGATGCAGTGATTCATCCCTCTCACCTCAACTCTATAGCTACAGCAGGGAAATTAGATGCCATATCTAAGCTGTACCTGGGGAAGCAAATGTGCACTGGAAGAAATAAGGCTGAAGCTACTGGCGAAAAAAAAAAAGAAAACCTGACTTGGAATTAAATTTATTCACTTATCTGCAAAACAACATTTTTAGCAATTTGTTGTGTTTCAAGGTCTTGTACCTTAGTTACTTGATTAATTGTGCTGATTTCGCTTTGTGTTTCTTATTCATTTGTCTCCTTCTGGTTGTGGGATTCTGTAGCCCTCAGTCCCTGAGAGGAATGCTTGGCACTGGGATGGCACTGCTGTCTGAGATGTTTATACCATTTCCCACTCTATTCTGAAATGCTTGTTGAGCCCTTGCAGTGTTCCAGTTGTGAACATAACTCCAGCGTGTTTTCCTCCATCAGCTCTGTTTTGTGGCCTGCAGTTACAAGGTTTCTGTCTGGGTTAGAAGCAGCAGGGACTTCATAATATACTGCATTTTTTAAATGCACTAGCAGAATTTCTTTAGAAATTAAGGTTATCAAGTTGCTCTGATTTAAGTGTGTTCAGCAATTTAGTTTCCAAGAAAATTAACAAGGACTTTAATCAAAACACTTTTTAAAAACATCTTTCAGAATTATTTTTTTTAACCACATACATTAGTGGAGCTCAGGTAGGATGAGCATGGATATACCTTCTCCAGTGCTCCAGGGTGGGAAGGAGCTTCTGCTTACATTCAGTGGTTTGAAACACAAGTGGAACAAGGAGGGTTGTCAGAATATAGATAATCCCTTCTAGTCTATAAAATGAGACACTTTCCAGCTGGTTCCTTTTTTCCTCTGTTCCAAATATTGGGCTGAATGTATTCCCAAGGAGAGGAGGAGAGCTGAGCTGGAATGTGGTGTGGGGCAGGCTGTGAACATTTAGGACTGACTGCCCCAGGGAGAGCCAGGCAATCTTGGTGTGCTCACTCTTGTGTCCTTCCAGGATGCCCAAGGGCTTGGCCTGAGCCAGGGTTCACTTCCCAAATTCTTCCCCAGTGGGGACATCCCTGGAGAGCCCCTGAGGTGACAACTGTGCTGAGCTGGCTTGGGATGGTTTTTGAATGGGATTTGGGGAAGGCAGGAACTGCAGGAAGCTGGAAGGGAGGAGCTGCTCTGCCATGGCTCTGCTGTCTGTCCCTGAAGAGGGCTCATGCTGGGTCCCAGAAATCAGGAGATTTTGAGCTTTCTGTGCTTTCAGGCACAGACCCCCTGGAGAACACTGCTTTTGACCTGAGGCCTTGGAGATGGCTTCTAAATTTGGGTGATGAAGTAAAAATCACAAGTGTGTAGTGAAATATCAGTGTGTGCTTTCACAGGGTAACAGGTTTTAAATTTGGGTGTTTTATAGAATAGTGATAGGTATGGGACAAGATGGAGGTTTTTGGGCATTGTCTCTTTCTTTGTTCATCTTTCTTCTTCTTCCTTCTTTTTCATGGATTTCAGGTGGTAGTTTCTGGTTGATCAGTGTCATTCTAAAGGTCATGGGAATCTAGTTATTGGGTCAGAAGTATAAATAATATAGGTGTTAATTCTCTATTAAACTGTTTAGCTTTAAGAGACTTTGTAGTAACTTCACTTGAGGCCATTTTTCCCTGTTTCTAGAAAGAAGTTAGAAGTGATGCTGTACCCTCTGTACTTTCTGATAAAATATAATAAACATCCAAGCCTGAACACGAGAAAAACTGTTTCAGTTGTGTTTTTGTTAATCCTAGCTCTAAGACAAGCAGTCAAGACTGATGACAAACCACAGTTAAGTGGTGCAAAGCCCCTGCACCACTGGCCACAGGTTCATTTCTCTGTGCCTTATTTCTGTGTCCCCATCTCACCTCAGAGGAGGCTCCTTTCCTCTGCTGGGTCTGCTTTAAAACATCCAGTACAATGAATGTGGAGAACTACAGCAGGAACCTGATCTCAGATGGCACTACTTAATTTTATTGCAATAATGGTAATAAATGTACTAAGCACAAACAACGTGCTCCATATAGAAATAGATTTAATACATTTAACTGGATTTGGAAATTGGTTCTCCTGAGTGAACACCCATTCTTGTTCAGATCACAGGAGGCATCTCAGATGGTGCTTTGAAAGATGATAGAATACCTGTCATCTTGATACTAGGATAAAGTAGAGAAGGAACATTAGATTTCTACTGCAGGTCTGTGAAAATAATTTTTTTTTTCAGATACTTGGATTTTATTTCATTATGTTTCCTTTTCTTCATTTAATTTAATAATATGTTTCAAATCTATTTATCCAAATGCATCTGTTTTATACTTGGGGAAATACAATCTGAAAAGAAAATGTAACTTTTTTCCAGTAAAGTTAAAAGAATGAAAGGCAACTAATTTTAACATATTGCCACTTAATGTCATCTTGTTTGCTGATAAAATACATCAGTGTATTTTGTGTAAAAGCACTTTCAGAAATCAATTCTTGAAATAAAACAGAGCTTTCCTGGTTAATGAATGGAGATGCATTTATTTATTTATAGGGTGTTCATCATTCTAATTCCTTTGTGTTTCACAAATATTAGTAAGTTGATCCATGCTGCAGAAGTCTTATTAGCTCCATGAGGCACAGAAATCACATGGTCTGCCCACACTTACCAGAAAGGGGCTTGTAAACTATAATTAGAGTGGAAAAAAAAGAAGTTATTCTTATTGCAGTACTTAACCAGTAAAAAGCTCCCTCTGTCATCCAGTACTTCTAACCTGAAACATTAAACATCCTCAGGCACCCAGGGACATCCAACTAGATAAAAATGTTGGGTTGTTGGTTTTACTTTTTATAAATGCATTCTTTTACATCTTTCCTTTTATTTCCTGAGCCTTACTTGATACATGAGTTACATTTTCAAGCCTTTTCCTATGGATGTGAGGACTAGAAAAATTATTTTATAATATCACTGGGATAAAATATCATTGAGATTGTCATCTAATTGCATATCTTGTGGAAGCTGAGGTGTAAGCAGCCTGCTAAAGGAGGGGAGGCTGTTTGTATTTCAGGGTGATCATACCTTAGCATTGTATTGTTTTCAGGAGTTATAATATTGTCATGTGTCACACTCAAATCAAGTTTAAAAAACCAAGTTTAAATCAAGTTGTTTTTTTTATTAGATACAGTCCTTTTATGGTGCCTAAGCCTTAAAAGGTCATTAATTTGTCATTAATTTTATCTGTGCAAAGTGCTAGTATTGCCAGAATATCCATACCTAAGCTTGCAAAATTATTTTGGAAATAGAGAAATCCTGTGATAATAGTATTCAAATGTGACCACTGACAAACTTCAAGGGGCAATCTCTGGACACATGCAAAAGTGAATCCTTTGAAGTGTTTTGTATTAGTTTATCTTTGCTCTAACAAAGTCATTAGGGCTCTTAGCAACCATTTGAAGGAGTAAGCGAGGCCAAAAATGAGAAAATTCTGCATTTCATTGAATCTGCAGAAAATTCGATGTATGTGAAATGTTTTGCTGAATTCCACATTTCTGCCTTATAGATGCAAGCTCCCTCTCTCTCTCTGTAGCTCCTTGTTTGCATGTTTAATGTTATGCCACTCTGAGTCTCCTCTCTCCTATGGAATTCAGATGCTGCATTTGTGCATTTGCGGGGCTGTGACCTCGAGCAACACTTGCTCAATGGAGTAACTACCAGTTGAGAAACAAAACAAAAATCAACTCTAATTGTGCCCATTTAAATTCAAACATTGAAAAATAGCTTAAATATGGTATTTCTGAATGTAAATGTTATAAAAAGTCTGACGACTTTAGGATTCTGTTAGCTCTTTATTCCCTCTGTAACAAGGCTATTACATGGCATTGCTCAGATTGATGTTGAAAATAATGCAGCTGCTCTTGCAGCTGCAGCAAGAATTCACAGAAGTCAGGATGCAAAGCAAGCTCTGATCAAAGTCCCTGCCTTTAGCTTTCTGCAGTGGGTTTGTTTTTTCTCTTATTTATTAGCTTAATTCCAGCATCCTCGGAAATGGTGGGATGGCCTTGCTGGGAATAACTGAGGGTTAAAGCTTTAAGGGCTTTAGTTTGTCTCACAAATGAAAATCCTGGAATTTACTGTCTTTTGCAAACCAGACTCACTCTGACAGCAGAAAATGCTGGTTTGTATTTTTGTTTTTCAAAATGAACACTTTGGGGTTGGTCAACATTAAGACAGTAACAGTCAAGAAAACAAGAGCATCAAAAAGGAGGAAAGACACTTCAGGTGTGCAGGTGTACATCTCTGTGCTTCTGGTATTTAAAGAGATATTTATGCCTTTGGGTAGGAGCTGATGAACTCAGCTCATTTTGACACCTCAAAATGTTTGTCTTTTGTGTGGCCAGCAGGCAGGTTTGGAGCAAGGTGCAAATCCAGGATCCCTCATTCTGCTTTTTGATTCATACAGACAGAGGGTGACAGGAATGAATTGCAGAAGAAATACACTGGCCCTGAGTAAACACAGATTTTGGCAATCCCAAAGGCATTTGACACCATCCTCAGCCCATTTCCTTTCTCTCAGGTTTGTGAGGATGACTGACACTTTGGTTCTTGTTGGCTCTTTCATGGACAGGTTGATATTAGCTAAAAACAATTTTAAATAATTTTGAAACTGAGCTTTACACATAACTTAAACACAACAGGAATAAATCACATCACTCAGTCTTTCACAGCCACCTTGTAAGGCCTCCAGAAAAATAATATTCCCAGGGAGAATTACAGCAGCAGATGATCCAAAGAAGCAAAGAACCATCATTCACCTCCCAAATCTGAATGTACTAATGCCTGATAATTTGGTAGATTCTGTCACTGGCTAAAAGTGACCTGTACTCAGGACAAAACAGAAATTGTAAACCCCTGCTCCAATTTAATTCTAAATTTCAGAGCTAAGAAAACTCCTTGGAAGATCTCTACTCATGGCAAAGTTCATAAGACAGTGTTTGCAGCCCAGGTGGAGCCACACCAAACACTTCCAGTTTCTCTTGGCAAAATCAGCTTGAAGAAGGAACTGATGCAGTTCTTGTTCAACTGATGGAAGTTGTTCAGTCACCTTAGTACAAGTTAATATTCAAGTTGCAGTTCCTTGCATCCATTGGAGCTTTGCAGAATTTTCTCAGGAAGGTCATAAAATAAAACATTAGAGTAGTGTAACTTAAAGGTTACAAAAGCATGGGCTACACAATCAGCATTAATCTGTGACAGCACTGGCTCCAGTCCCAGCGTAATTTTTAGGAAATAAAAGCAAGAACCAACCACACATTTAATAAAATGAACAAAAACATATTAGGATCAACTTTTGGATCTGATTTTCTTTTGTTGTTTTGTTTTTGGTTTTTTTGTCAGTGTCTCACAACCATCACTGGATTCCCCTTGGCTGTCACTGCTCTTACAGATTTGTGTCATTGCACAAAGCCATGGCAAAGACCAGCTCATACACCCTGAATGAGAAATCTGTACCCATAGAACTTGTGCTGTTACCTTTCTGCTTATCAAGGGAAGAAAAACTTCCCTACTCTTCTTGCAGCACTTTGAGGTTAAAATCCATATTGACAAAAATAATGCAGCAGAGGCAATAAACATTCACAGGAACTACACTGGAAAATGAAGACACCAAGCTAAAAGAAGAAATTAAAAGCAAAAGCCATACTAAGAAACTAAAAGCTGTCAAAGAACTGCCTTGAATATTAATCTGAGCTATTTTAGCCAGGCCTTTTTCAGCACCTTTTCTTTCCTGCTAACTTTTATGTTACAGCTCTATTGCCTGTACAGGGTTGCTGAATTGAAGCTCTGCCTGTCAGGAGCTCTTTTCTGTGCTTTAGCTCCCAGTTGTTACTGGATTTGCCTCAGCTGCCATATTAAACCCTTGCATGTCAAATTACAAAGCAATTAGGGTGAAATGCAGAGTCGTAATACACAGGTTAAAAAAAACTCCAGAAACCCTAACTCTACATTTTCTAGGTTTGTAATGATGACTTTGGAAAGTATTAAAATATCTTTTTAATTAGTATAATCCCCGAATTACTGACATGTGCTTCACCTGGTGTCACATAAGTCTTTCATCTTTCTCTTTTTCCTACTTTATAGGCTTTTTCTGCCTATGAATGTTTAAAGTTCATTATTTCACACTGTGAGAAATAAGCACAACTTGAGTATCTAAAGCTAAAGCAGCTAGTGAAGTAAAGAAGTACATAGATTGTTTTATCATACTTTCTGACCCCTGAATTTTCCTCATTCTGCCCAGCATTACTGCAGAAACATTGACTCTAAGCTGAGAGCCCTGGGAGCTGTGCCATGACCAGAGGGCAGATGTGGAGGAATGAAGAGTCCAGAGGATGGGTCAGTTTAGCTGCCACCACTGTGCTCTGAGTCAGGAGCCAAAGAGGGACGGATGCACAGCCATGGCTAACTCATTTAATATCTCTGCTTACCATCTCTGCACCCCAGTGGGACTCATCAGATTTAATTACATATCTAATGTGAAATTCAGCCTCACCCTGTGAGTTATTGCACTTCCTCAATTCCTCTTACGTTGTGGAAGCACAGCACTTCACAGGACTGGTCCTGCCATGAAAATTAATTAGTTTATGCCTGAGCAGGGCTTTCAACATACAGATCATTCTGTATGACAAAGTAGTATTAGATAACAAACCAAGTTATTCAATTGAATTACAGAGCCATAAGAAAATTATTGTCTCTCATTTTTAATCAAGCAGGCTCCAAGCCAGATTAGTCCCTGATGACGATGCTTTGGCTATTTCAACAGATTTTTTTGCCACCAGAAAAGTTTCTCCCTCCCTTGCACCCTGCAGTTTGCATTGCTGTTTATGTAACACCCTCAATAAACCCAGCTCTAGGTTTCAGGTGAGTCTCTACCTGTAGGGAGCAGTAATTGTTAAGACAACTTGTTGAAGGTGACTAAAAAGACTTCTTGGTTTGGAAACAAGCACCTCCACCTTGTTCTGTTTGGGGTTTTTAATAAACATCCTCTTTAACCATCACTCACTGCAGAAGTACAGGAGATGAGAAACAGCTCTGAAGATTCAAGATAATTAAGCATCAGCAGCTCTGCATTTCTTTCCATGGCATCAGAGAATTCCCAGGTTATAGATGTGCATGGGATTTCATATGCATGCATGCTCCACTGCCCTCCCACCAGTTCTCAGAGTCTTTATTAGACTCCATAACCCAAGCAGAATTTCACTACTGCTTTTAAGGGTCATCTGAGTAGAAGCTTCAAGACAAATTGTGCTGCTGAGGTCATAGAAATTCAGCAGCTAACCTGGAAAAAGAGAACTTACTTTTGTTTGCTGAGGGATAAAGGTGTGGTTTTTTGCATGGTCCTCTTGGCAAAGATAAATTTCTGATCATAGCAACTCGTTTGTAGACATGAAGTTCATCAGTTGCCATCTTTTTTGGACCTGATAAATTTTTTGGGACAGATCAATGTTAATTTATACCATGGGAGGACGTGGACTAGCTCTATGAGGTTTCTGCTTTCTCAGGCTGTGTTTTCCATGGATCCCTGCTGCATGAGCATCCTAATTAAGACAAGAGCAGTAGGGACCTGGCAGCACCCACTCTGCTCCCTTTTTCCCTCACCCTGAATTGTACCCTGCTGGTTTTTCACACTTTTTCTTCCATTTATTGCACTTACATTGGAAATCAGATAGAACGGTCATAAAGCACTACAGCACCAAAGAAATAAAGGCCACAACAATAAAAGATGAGAAATAGAGATGCCAGTTAATGATACCTATCCAGGGAGATTCCTCCTTCTGGTAAGTGCAGCAATATGAAGGGCATTCAGGAAGAAGACAGACCCTCTACCCAGTAAAATTCACTTTGCCTTTTTTAAACCTTCTTTTAGTTTCTCAGTGCCATTCTTGCTGGCTTCTTTTTCTTCTTCCCCCTCTCATGCCTTCCTTTTCCTCCTGTTACTGCCTTTGATTGACTTTGATTTAGGGAGTTGTTGTGGGTTTTGTTATCACCAGAGAAAATAATTAGGCACACAAAGGAAGATAGTAGATTTCTTATTTTCCAACACAGTTAATGACTGAAGCTCTAGTACTGATTCATCACAGAATCCTGGGATGGCCTGGCTTGGAAGGGACCTTAAAACTCATCTGGTTCCAACCCTCCTGCCATGGAATGGGCAGGGACACTTTCCACTAGCCTGGCCATGAAGATTTTCAGGGATGGAGCATCTACAACTTCTCTGAGAAACCTGTTCCAGGGTCTCACCACTGTCACAGAATTTTTTTCCTACTATCTAATCTAAACCTACTCTCTTTCAGTTTGAAAGTCACTCCCCCTTGTCCTATAATTACAAGCCCTAGTAAATGTTTTTATTTGTATTTTTATTGATTTGCTAAGTTTCTGTACACCCCAGCACCATCCAAAGTGTAATCACCAAAATTGCCTTTGTTCTGATGGGGTGGTTCTAGTTAGGAGCTTGGCTGTTGCAGATGACTTTTTACCATACAAGATTTCGTGGTGGTGGTTTGCATTTGGTGAGCAGAAGCAGCTAAATTGGCAGCTCTAACCTCTCACACCTCTTCCCAATTAATGAGGATTAATGAGCAGAGCTGGGGGGACAGTCAGGGGTTGACCAGGGTGAGGTGCTTGTCAGGCAGGGCTGGAGCAGAAGGATCTGCACCCAGCCCACCTCTCTGGCTCTGTCTGAGCCCATGCAAGGTGTGAGCACCTTCCTTGCCACAGATGTGGCAGCTGATGTGCTTTGTGCTCTGCACAAGGGGCTGAAGCCACCACAGGTGTGCAAACATCTCCTTTGGGTCTGGGCTTTCCAAGCCTGGCTGCCATAGGGATGTGATTATCTTGTGAAGTGAAGAGAGCCCTCTCTGCACTGTGAGCTCTCATTGAATTCCTGCCTCATCCTGCAGGCAGGGCTGCCCACAGCATTTCTGAGATTCAGACTTCTTAATAGCATGTGGGCAGACCTAATCAAGCCCACAGCAGAGTCTGCAGCAACCCTCCCAAACCAAACCCTGCCCCTCTGCTCTCCTTCTTTACAAGTACTCAGCTCCCACCATTTCAAAGCAATCTTTCAGAAAATCAATAGTTCTTCATCTCCTTCAGAATGAGAGCAAGTAGGACACTTGGACGTTTGCTTTGTAATCTCTTCAAAAATTGCTTTCTTGTCTTCCCAACAGAATTAGGAAATATTGCAGTACCAAAAATAAAAAAAAAAATATAGAAAAAATCTCGAGCTTTTTCATCACACTGTCTCACTGGTAGGACCAATCTTTGTCTTCCTTTTCATTTAGGGATTACCCTAAGCTCACAGCTCTGTTTATACCTTTGGCACACGCACACATCCCCGTTCCTCGCACAGAGCAATTATTTGTTCTCACAACTCCACTTTCCAGGAGCCTGCTGTAAAATCCTTCTCCACTTTAAAATTTCCATTTTTCTCTCCCTCTTCCCTCTCTGTGGCCCTTTAGCCATGAGCCTGAGCTGCTCTGCTCCCTCTGAATCCAGAGGAGGAGGCTTGGCCGGGTTCACATCCCGTCGGAGCAGCGCTGACCTTTTTCCCTAATTGACAATGCGGGGTTTGTGCTGATGGGATGACATCACTGCTGGGAGCTGGAATGCTCTCCCTGCTGTCTCCTTTGTCTCTCGGCATTTTTCTCCCACACTTTCACAGGAAGTGTATCCCTAGGAGGGAGTGTAAGGAAGACAGTTACACATTGCCTGAAAAACATATGCAGAAGATATCTTCAATTTTCAATTTTTTTTATTTTTCCCTAGTCACACTAGTTACCAACCACGTATCCTGAGCCCTCACTGCACTCTGAATCTTCCTTTTCCTTCTTCCAGGTTGTGATCACTGATGTTATTTTTTTGTGTTTGCTTTGCCTCACTGTCCTGAGACGTGCTGCTAGGGAGATTGGTTCCTCTTGGGTTTGAATTATAATTGTAGTTGTTAGCCTACCGTCCTTTTACAGCTCTAATTTTATTCAAACAACTTGTTAGTAAGATCCTCGTGCATCTCTACAGCAATAAATAGTTAATTGAGGTGCCTAATTTTGTGTTAAATCGTTGGCAGTTTATATTACTGAGCATCACAGCAGAAGTTAAGTTTTAAAATAACACTTTAAGGAATACATGGTGGGGAAGAGGCCCCAGTGAAATTGAAAATATTAAGAGCTTTATTTAGCCATTTTGTGAGATTGGCTCACTCATTTCAGTGAGTACTAGAACTTTTAAAGATGCTGCCTGTCCTGGTTTCAACTTCCTTAAAGCTTAAAAAAATTGTCTTAATGCTGGTAAATAGCTTGGCAGCCATGTGCCCAAACATGCAGCCTTGTCTAAGCCAACAAACCAAAGAACTGCAGGTGATGGGTTTTGGTCAGAGGAGACAGGAGCAGGAGTTTCCTGGCTCTCCCTTTCTCCCCTCTCCCATGGGTCAGTAAATATTTCCAGCGTGCCTCAGTGCCAAATGAAATGGATTAACTGAGATCCCAGGTACTTTAGTGAATCTCTTTGCCCTGAGCTGTTTTAATTAGCACAGAAATGCAGGGTGCTGCAGCAGTGGAAGAGAAGGGAAGAATGGACCAGCAGACTCCTAAATCCCTTGGGGCAGCCCTGCAGGACCGTGCCTGGCTGTATCCTTCCTTCAAGGAGTGATAAGCCAGATAAAACAGAGAGGGGGAAAAGGGGAAAGATTCAGGGAGAAGAAACAAATCCCATTACTATTCAGGAAGAGGGATTTGTCTATTTTTTCCTTTTTTGCCTAAACAATGCCCAAGTATTTCACAGGGGCTCCCTGTATTCCTGCACAAATTACATGATCTTCATGCTGCCCTTTCCCTTCTGCACTGGGCACTGTGCAAGAAACCACATTATTAACACCCCTGGTGAAAACTCCTCTCCATTATTTTAATTGCATTTCCCACTTAATTTTCCATGTTATCCTTAAAGACACCATAGGCATTTTATCCAGGATTTGCTTCTTACATTCTGGTTCTGTCACATTTACCCTCAACTTTAGTTAACTACCACAAGCTATTGAGAGCAACAGAAGGATTTGGAGTTGTCTTAATTTGAATTTTAAGCCTAAACTTAACCCTGACCCTAAGCTTATTGTCTTTGCATGGGTGCCTAGGGAACTGTTAGCTGGGAACAGTAATTATTAATACAGTTTAATATTTCTCTTATGTTTATAGCCTAATGAGTTTTGTGCTCACATAAACAATTGATACAGAAGTTTCAGCCTCAAATAGCAATTAAGGTAATATGGTTAAATCCCTGCAAATTACTCTGAAAAAACCACAATTAACCTTGCCAAATTTCAGCCCAGAGCCAAATTTATTGGTTTTGGGGTTTTTTAAATAAACCGGTTAAATACAGTGAGTAAAAATAGTGTTTAGAGTGGAAGTGCTGACAAAACCTTTACTGCAGCAATGTGGACAATGCAGCTGTAATAATGGCAAGTGTGCCCTTATCACAGCAAGAAAAATGTAAGGAGTCCTGAATTTGCAGTGAATGAGCCATTACTTATGTCTATCACAAAGAAACAAGAGTACTGAACAAAAAAAGATACATTAAGGGTTGGATTTTTTTTCCTCCCAAAAGAAAACTAAAAATAAAAAAGATCAGATGTGACTCAGGCTTTCAAACAATAAAAATAGCAGGATAAAAGAACTAGGTTGCTTCATTGCCTAAAGAAATGGCTAGAATCTTAAAAAGTCTGAAACCTGATTGTGAGAGACTGACTTTATGGGCTGCTAAGGAGGTGCTGACCTTCATCATCAATAGATTGTCTGAGCCTTTGTGGTATTCAGCAGTAAAGGAAGTGCTTAAAAAGTCATCCCGCTGAAAGATGGACTGGAAAAATCCCCAGTTCAGATCTCAGCAGAGCTGTTGTCAGAGCACATGCTCATTCAGAAAGTCTGTCTGTGAATCTAATTCAGATAAATCTTCCTTCATTTTTAAGTGATGAAACGGGACCATCCTCACCTTTAAGATGGATCAGGATATCTGGAATTCAATATAAGTGAAGTTATTATAGAGGAGGGCAGCTAACGACCTGTCTGTAGTGGGGCTTTGGATGTGTTTTGTTGTATTTCTCTGTCCTGGAGGACACTGGAGTGGATAACACGAGCACCAGTGGTGTCATTTCCCTGCTCTTGCTCCACACTTGCAGGCGCAGTTTTGCCCGTTCCAACACTTGGTCTGAAATGGGCTGTGGCAGATGACTGCCCTGTGATTTCAAACAGCCTTCTGGGACAAAGGGACTGCTCTAGATGAGAGACTTCAGCTCCTTTAGCTTTCTGGAAAAGTCCCATCCCTGCCTAAGCACCACAGCAGTGTGGATGCTGTCACTCATCCTTTGGCAGGGGCATTGGCCACGCTGGGGGTGGGACAGGCAGATGGGTATCTCTGCACAAAATCCACGTGTGCTGCAGGTACAGCCATGCTCTGGATGAAAAATGCTGTGATGTTATCCCCGGGAAGCCATTCAGCATTGAACATTCTCAGCAGAGAGCCCAGAATGGGTCCCTAAAACTGGAGCTTTTGGGGCAGCCAGGCCAGTCTGAACAGGAGAGGGGAAAACCAACCAAAACAGGGGCAGCAGCAATCTCTGCCAGCTCTGATCAGGGTGGGAGGAGGGAGAATCACTGCTCTCTCCAGATCCAGTGCCTGACTTGCCTCTGAGCTCTAGCAGGGCATTTTATGGGGTGCATTCCTACTTGGATCATGGCTCTCCTTGGATTGCTGCCACATGGTTGGGGTAAGGAGCATGTTTCAGAGTAAGGAAGGGGTTTCAGAGTAAGAAATGTGCTCAACATCCCCTTTTGGCTTCCCAGCTGCCATTCAGTCTCCCCAGCCCTGCAAATCACACCAGGGTAGGACCCAGCAGTATGATTCCAGAGGGAATCCCTCCTTGCATTTACTTCTTCCTCCACAGACTGTGGTGACAGGCAAGTGTGACCCTCAGAAACAGCAGCTTGTGTTGTCTACTGACAGCTTGTACTGAGACTGGTAAAACAGACCTTTTTCTGCAGCACAGCCCCACAGAATTCACATCCCAAAGAGCTGGTAACAGCAATGAAATGGTCCAGTTTCAAAGCAGCTTAATCCCCTCTGGGAACTACTGAAAGAAATTCCTCTCTCCTGTCACTCCACTCCAATCAATGCTGAAAGGTTCTGCCTTGCTATATGTAGATTCAGGAAGAAAGCACTGCAGCCTTTGGTATTTAGAAAGGTTTTACTTCACATCTTGCAAGGCCAGAAGCTTTTTTTGGTTGAAATCAAAGTTTAAATCCTGAAGAAAAAAGGGCTCATCAAAGAACTGGCAAAGAATTTAACAACTAGGTGCCAGCTGAAATGCCAGTGTGATTTATCAGCAGGTTCTTCTCTAATCTGATGTGAGATAATAGGAGAAGGTGTTGAAAGCAGAATCAAACTAGATACAGAACAAAAAGCATAAGTAATAGGGTTCATAAAATTATGCACACAAGTAAGTTTACATTATCTAGTAGGCAGGCCACTCTCCCCAAGAAGGTTTTGTTAGATAGACTGGGAAATCAACAGACAAAACCAGAAGATTTTAAAAGACAAACTGTGTTATTTTCATTTTGCATGCATATTTTTTTTCCATGTAAGCCTCTCCATTTTGAGACATGAAATTTCCTTAGTGGCAGACCCATCAAAACACTTGGCTGCAGTAGCTGGTGGTGCCAGGTTCATACATCTCTTAGCAAAGATTAACACTCAGATTTGCAGAAAGCTGAATTTGCTTATCACAGATCAGGAAAATCATTCCTGAGAGCTCACAAATTTAGAGTAGTTTCCTTCTGACTATGGCACTAAATTGCCTATATATTCCCCTGCCTAGTGATTCATTAGAAGCATTTTACATTAAAGACTTCCAAAATAAAAACCAGACATTTTAACAAAAGTCTTGGGAACTGACAAAGATAATGATTTTCTAAAAGCTTTTCCCTGGACATGGGTTTGGATTTTTTTCATTGAGATAGTGATTAAAGTGAGGCTGCCTGATATTATGTGCTTCCATTGAACAGCCCAAAGTCATGCTAATCAGCTTGAATAACTAAAAATATAACAGGAACAGTTTAAATCCACTTCTTACAGCAAAGTTCACTTCTCTGGTCCATCAGAGAAGTGTCTGCAAGTGACCAAAGAATCTTTGGTCTGTATTTCACATTTTGTTCTCTTTTTATTCGACAGTAAAATATTTTTGAATTTGGTTTGGCCCAGCCAATTTTCCATTCACACTGGTATCAGCCCCCCATCAGACACAGAGCTTTGCCCTTGGCAGCATTCTGAAAAGGGGAGAAGTCCAATAATTCTCCTCAAAGGCTCCTCAGTACTGTGTGGCTGCTCAGAGGGAAACTCCTGCAAACTTATATCTGATGCAGATTCATTTTCCAGACTTCTGTCAGAGCCTCAGTGCAGAGGAGGCTGTGAAAGTGTCAGGAAAATTATTCCACAAACACCAGAGGTTTATGTCCAAAAAGGAGACAGAGGAGTCCTTTTTGCTTTATTCCAATAAAGGGAGAGGCCATGGGGCATTTCCCTGGGATCTCTCCAATTTTTGGAGGACACAGCCTCCTTTTTATCCTGTTTTCCCAACTGCTTTTCCCTCTCTCTTTCCCCATTGCTGAGCTACTTGAGAGGCACAGACTTCCCTAACACCTGACACCTGAGATTCCCCTCTAATGTACAACCCTCCCTTTCAATTTTTAATTCTTATACAATTTATAGTTTTTCCCCATTGCTTCTTTCCTCTTCCAGTATCTAATTTCATTTATCAGCAAACCTACAGTTTGTTTGTAAAGGCAAACCTCTTTTTCCATTCATCAATCAGTGGAATCCATCCCATTGTTTCTTTTGTCTTTCAGTGCTAGCCTTGTCTACCAGCAGATCCACAGCTCTTTTTAAAGACAAATCCAACATTCCTCTCAAAAATCCCGTGTCCCCCCTCCAGACCCATGCACAGGTGTGTCAGCTCCTGGCAGGACATGGCACAAGCTCAGCAGGGCTCATCCCCTCAGCTGGGGCTGCCTGGAGTCCCTCTGCTCCACTGCACAGTCAACATAAATCATCATTTCCTAAATTGCCCAGTGCTGAAGCCAGGGCTGGAAAATGCAGCTTCCAATCTTTAGGCTGTGCTATGGTTTGTTTTAAAATGGGATTGAGTGTCTTACAAACAGGTGAAATTGCTGCCAGATGCAAGTACATTAGCCTTCTCCAGCTGCTTTACTGCTGCCATTCAAAATAGCTTGCTATAAATATGATTCCTTGGAGCTCTATTCTCACAAGTGCAGAGCACTGTCTGGGAAGGGCCCGTGGTTTTCCATCCCCACTGAACTCAATAGGAGTTGTGATTGCTCAGCACATTGCTGAAAAAGTCTGCTGAAATTACCTTAAATCACACAATTATCCCCTCACCTCTCGCTATTTTTCTTTCAGTCATGGAAGAAAGCAGGGAAACAGAAAGAAAAGACAACAAAAGAAACTGTGCAGGCAGAGCAAACCCTGAACAAAATCAGAAAACAATGAAAAACAAGCTAGGACAAAAGAAGAAACACCATTAGAGACTGGCAAGTGGATATTCCCAAGACCTCCACTTCATATTTCTGTGTCAAAACTAATGGAAATAGAAACAGAGTTGGTCTGAATTGATGAGGTGGACATTTCCCTTGGGTTAGGTGAGCTTGTGAGGGTTGGTATCACACTAACAGCATGTCAACATTCCAAAAAAACCTCCTGAGGAGTTCACTTTGCAGCACATTGAGGAGCTCTGGACCCTCTGGAAGGCAGCGCTTGCTCCAGGCAGGAGCAGCAGCAGTGGCCAGGTCCCCCCAGCCCTGGAGGTGAAATAAAGGAAATGTAGAGCACTCCTTGTGCTCACTGGGTGTAACAAAATCAGTGCCAACAAGCAGCACAGTCCTGGGACTCGTGGGGTTGAACGAAAATCCTGAGGTGCAATTGCATGTGAAATCCGAAAATTAAGAGCTGTTCATAAATAGTAGAAGATGGGCACTGGACTCAACCAAAAAATCTCAGGTGGTCTTTTTATTTTTCACTAAGGTTCTTACTGTATTTATGCATAGGGGAAATCAAAAGGACACAAAGTGAAAAATAAATGCTGTATTTTTAATCCCAGCTCTATCAGGGATCAGTATCTCAATAGTCAGGGAAGTTCCCACTCTGCCCCAGCTGTCCACACAGTAGTGCATCAAATGCTTAATCCTTTGGTTAAACAAAAGTCCAGTTTAGCCTCCTTTTCCCCCTAGAGTATTTCCATCATGCCCTCTGTTTCCCTTTTTCCTCTAGAGGCAGAAGGATCTGAATCCTTTTCCTCCCGTGGTGATCAGCCCCCTTTGGGTTCAGATGGCTTTTCTTCAGCAGCCAAGAATCCACAAGCTGGGTTTTGTGGGAAAAGGTTTCTTGGTTGCCTGAGATACTAAAGGAATAATATGACTTTGGCTATGATCTTTGAAACTAATCCGTGATTTTCCTGACTTTCTGCCTCTAAGTACTCAAAGTGGAGCTGTCTCAAGCAGTCCTGTTCTTTGATAAGTAATTTCTGAGCTTTCAAAAGCAGAGTCCTTCCCAGTTTCAGGCTGAGCCCCCTAAAGGAGGGATCTACAGACCTTTGACTTTATTCAAAATCTCTTATCCAGCCTTGAGTTTTATCAGCATAATGTGAGAAGAAAAGAGTAAAAGAGTGAGTACCTACCACCCTGGCAAGGTTGCAATTAATTTCACAGAAGGGAGGGAAGAGAAGGAGGTGCAGGAAACCCAGCAGGTGGGTCACTGCTCCAGCCACCAGCCTCCTGTTTCCTGGAAGCCAGAGCCAGCAGCACTTACAGTAAAACTGATTGTTGAAAGTTGTATCATTATTCCCAGATTTCTCCAGTGCTGCTAATCTCAGTTAATTATATTGGAAATCCCTTGTATTATGACCATGTAATTCATAATGTGCCAGTAGAAGTCATGGTTCATAATAATCACATAATGGGCAAGGACTTAGACGTAATCAGATTTTAGTTACCCTGTCGTGTTTCCATAATGCTGCTATAAACCCAACATAATCACAAAAAAGTACCAGTTATTTAAACATTTTTATCAGATTGATGTACGGTATCTTTCTCTCCCTCTCCCTCTTTTTTAAACAATGTAAGATAACAAAAATTGGATTACAATTGCTGGGAACAGACTATGATAAACTGTTTGCTTGTGCACAGAATGAAATTTAATAATGGCATCAGTGTCTCGATTTTTAGCAGTATTAGACCTGTTAAATAGTGGCACTCTGCAGCCAAAGGCTGCTTTCAAAGAGGCAGCATTAGAGCATTGTGCAAACAACATCTCCAAGAGCTCAGCTGTCTTATAAACCTTGAAAGATGCCCTATATCCTCACAATTAACCTGACTGCTAACATTTACTGTGCAGATGAGGGCTTGACTTTTTCCACAATACATGATGCAAAAAAACCCTTAGTAGCTGTAAGGATTTTTAAAGGCCAGTGTCTGCCTCTCAAATAAAATAAAACAGGGGAAGAAGAAAAAAAAAGTACCCACTTTCTACTTTACAGGAATATGACTGGTGATGAGAATAGAGAACTTGCAAGCTGCACTCTCTGGATTCTCTCTAATGTTTTATCTCCACTCTGACCCCAATCACTTCAGCTCTGCACTTGACATCCTGAAAAAGAGTCCAGCTACACTTGTTTCAGCACTGCACTGCCAAACTTAATTCAAAAGAATTTGTGAAATGTTAGAGGTTTTCAGCTGGCAAGCAAATATCATATTCCTTTTTTTTTTTTTTTTTTTACCATACTGAAGGCACTTTTATTTTAAAGCAATAATTATTATAGCAGTGAGTGAGTAAGGTCAGAAAGTGTCACCCTTTCCTAGTGCTTTTTTTTTTCCCCCCCTTACCTTAAGAAATGAGCTGTGATGGGAACAGAAACAGTTGTCACTTGAGAAGGAAGAAGGACTTGTCTCCTAAGAGGAAATGAAAAAGTGGCAAGAGAATGGCTGGAGATTATAGAACTTCTTCCTGGAATTGCAGACAGAGTGACTGGGAAATCACAGAATTGTAGGGCTGGGGTTTCTCAGCAGTCTCTTAATCCAGCTCTCCTCTGAAGCAAAACACAGAACATCCCTGAAAGACACTTCTGCATTGTTTCTAAAAACCTCCAGTGAGACAGACTTCTCTATATCAGCCAGCTGATGGAGAGTTTCTCCACATCTTTCATGCTGTAAAATAGCCCATGATGGTTTAGTATCCTTATTTGACATGAAGGGCAATTAGCCACCCTATTCTCTCTGCAGCCTCTTAGCAGATCTCTTTTCAGCCTTCTCTGAATTGAATAAATTCAGTGCTCTTAGTATTTCCTCCCAGGCCATGTTTTCTAAACCTCTCTATTTTTGTTGGTTTACTTTGTATTGTCTCCAATTTGCCTCTTTGTCCAGATGGAGACAAATTGGAGATGGTGCAGGGAAAAGCAGCAAGTTTGAGATGCTGGATTGGAGCTGTGGTTGTTTTGCTCAATGTTTTTTGAAAAAATCAACAACAAAAACTCCTCTGTGTTTTGTGGAGGTGAAGAGACACATGACATGCAACAAGCTCAAAGGTCAGGAAATTCAAAGTTATGGTTTCTGGTGCAAAATGTTTCCAGAGATCATTCAGATTTAAGGAAATTAAGCCTTTAGTCTGACATTGCAAAATTTTGAGTTAGAGATTCTGATCCAGAAAAGTGTGTGCATAGCATTAAATTTGAATAATATCCCTAAAGCAAGTGCTAAATTACGTGTTGCAAATATCATGCATTTCTTCGCTCTTCTTTAAGCCAAAATGTCTTTCCTATATCTATCTATATATTTATGTCATGTTACCATTCTTTAGATCATGTGGTTTTGCAAACATGCAAATAGCAGGCATTTTTTAATAACTAGCACTAAAATTATTAGATTGGGGAAAAAATGAGACAGATTTATTAGAAATTAAAATAGAAATGCTCTTTTAATTTAGAGGTTTTATATGTTGGACAGCATGCTGCTGATTACCACTGACACCAGGAAGGCAGAGTTATCAGGAGAAGAATTGGTGGTTTCTCACTATTTCTGCACTATTTAGCTACCATTAAATTAATCAGGAGGGACTTAGTCAGCTTCATTAAAGTTGGCCTGAAAGAGGAAAAAATAATGCTCCCTTGGAGAACTCTCACTGTTAAGGCTTAAGAATTAAGTGCTTTCTGTTGCTGGTGAGGAAAATAACTGCAGAAATTGGGGCATAGTCTTCACTCTTCTGTAATAGAGGATATTATAAATACACTACATTGAGAAACATCACAAATTTCCCTAAATTTTTGGCATCCATCTGTTGGAATGTAGGGAAATAGGACTTGAACATCTGGACTGGGATATGAAGGGTGTGAGAAATCACTCTTTAGCTTAAAACCTCAGTGGAAACCATATCATACCTATCTCTATAAGACCTCTAGATAATAATTAACAGCTTAGATACAAAATAACATTAAACCTTTCTGAGGATCAAAAGATCTTGTCTCACACTAATCTCCTAATATCAGACAGCATAACAAACTTCAGAAACATCAGCCTGCTTAAAACCTGCCCAGATTTATACTTTAGACCCTGTTGTTCTGCAAATAATCCTCCCCTGTGATTTAGAAAAAAATGAGAAAGGTTTCTGGCTGCTGTGCACAGGAGAAGCCCACAGTGTGTGTGCACACAGCTCTTGGTGGGGAATTTTTGAGGCACCAAACACTTCCCACAGAGACCTCCAGCAGCTCCTGATTAGTTCACCAGGGTGCTGTGGTGGAGATGTTGCAGCCTATTCCACAGGCTGGAGTGTCTCCATTTCCCACAGATGGCTGTGGCAGCAGAGAACATCAGTGCCACATCCTCTGTGTGTTCAGATAACCTTCCTGTGGCTCGTTGCCCCGTGATTCACTGCTCCCAGAGAAGGCTTTGTCACGGCCACACGCCCTCTTCCAGGCAGAAATATCTGCAGGAAGCTGAAATCTGCAGAGTGGCTGTGCCACCAGAGCCTTGGGGACACCATCTCACACCCATATGGAGCGTGGTCCAACCCAGCCTTCCATCAGCTTCCTAATGTCAGAAGAAAAAAATGAGTGTTTCCATAAATACCTACATGAGCAGAGCTCATCTGGAGGAGCCTGTCTGCTGCTGGGGCACAGGTAGGCACAGGCAGCTTTCCTGGCATCCCTGCTCCAGGGCAGGACTGAGGATCTCTGCATGTGCTGCCTGCTGTGCCCCTTGGGTCAGGGCACAGCCACATTTCTGCCCACCCTCACCTCCTTCTGCAGCTGTGGCCTGAGCCAAGGAGCCACCAGGGCAGGACAATGTGTATTCCCTTCCTTCTGCAGCACACAGACTGGAATTCCTGGCCAAAATAAGGTATAAGGTGGAATTCCTGGAAAAAAAGGATAAGGTGGGACTTATGGAGTTTTCCCAGCCCTCTCTCACTGAAGGAGCCCTGCAAAGACCAGGCACAGCCTGACACCATGGAAGTCCTCAAGGGAGAGCACATTAAAGGCTATAAATTTATTTTGAGAATCCATTTTCTGCAGCTAAAAATCATATCCAGAAATTATCGTCAGCACAGGTCCTCCAGAAACTTCCTGAGAATACACTTGGTCTTAGACAGAGAACATCAAAAATGACAAATGACAGTCACTGACCCCCTCTCCCCAAAGCCTGAGTGGGAGATGCTGACTTTACTCTCCAGAAATATTCTTTAAACTTCTAATAAAAAAGTTGTTTCCTAAATACAGCCTACTCATTTCACTTGCTTAAAAAAAAGAAAATAAAAAAAATCAGCAGTTTTTCTCTCCCTATAGTCCCATCACTATATTTTAGGCTGCAAAGCCAAGAAATTGATTTTTTTTTTTCCCTACTGATACTTATTGTCTTTTATAGCTGCAGAAGATTTTAGACCAGGAATGTGAAGCTTACAGATGGCTCAAACCTGGCTTGTGCAAGAGATAAAGTGGGAATCTGTTGTAATGATCCATTTGGACATGCTCCCATTTTCTGATCACTGAATTTGAATCTATTAATCTTGTAGACATTTCCAGCATGCCCATCACTGTGAAATAAAGCTGGGAAACAGCACTGTGTCTGGCAGGATTCATGCTCCTGTTCTTGCCTGAACTGCTCTTACATGTATGGTTTATAAAGTGCTTTTTTTCTCAAAGGAATACTACCTAAAGTTGACCATAAAACAACATCTTTCCTCGCTCATGGGTGTGCACAAGAGCAAAACCTGTATTCCAGAAGGGACAAGCCATATTTCCCAATAATTTTGATGCCAAAGCAGATCAGTCAATTTCTAATTAACTCTAATTTGCTTCCTCACACGCTTTTAAATTATTTACCTGAAGGTGACAGGGGCTCAAAAGCACCAAGCATTTTCTCCATGCTTTGTAAATGTTAAGCAGTATACTCGATGCAAAATAATCACCCACCACTTGTCACTTACAACCAAAAGCCTCATTGACCTAAAGAGATGCAAACCACTTGTTTAACAGTCATCAAGAAATGCAAGCAAAGACCATGTGGTAAGATTGCTCAGTAGGTAATGAAAGGGAGGGGAAAAATGAGAGAGACAAAAGAGAAAAAATAATATTTAGAACAACCTTGGGGGAGGTATTAAGCCATGTTGAAAGATATTGGCTCAAAAGCCACCATCCTGAGTGACCTGGGCATGTCATGGACACACAAAGGGCTTCTCTCCAAGCCAAAAATCCTTTAGGGCACCTGAACCCCCCAGCTCCCTGCATCTCTCCTAGGCACTGTGATACCCAAGGAGAATAAATCCAAAAGATCCCACTTCTCTCCATGGAAAGCAGGACCTTAGAGCTCACCTTGAAATGGAGTTTCTTTTCTGTTCAGGGCCCTAAGAAATTGGAGGTATTTATCCTCCCAGCTGCCATCTGCTCCTGGAAGGAATGGTGCAGGAGCAGGGAGGGCAGAGCAGCTCGTGTTTTATTTGTGGCTCTGGACACTTCCTGGCTTGAGCCAAGGGAGCAAAAATAAAAAATAAATAAAAAAAAAATGCAATAGGCAGGCAGTTTAATTTATAGCCACAAAATTAGGCACGCTGGGAGAAGGCTCCAACACCAGGAGCAGCTAATGCAGGCAAGCAGCAGCCAGAGAAGGTGTGCTGGTAAAGTGTTTTTCATCTGAAATGTCTTTAAATCACACTGCTGCACACCTACCCAGGCTGCAGAGGAGAGACAGAGATGCAGCCTGAAGTGGGCAACGAATTGGAAAGTGTTCATGGACTGATTTGAGAGTAACTTTATCCATGAGGACAGTTTAGAGAAAATGTGTTATTAAAGTACTTTATTTCCATTTAGAGACTCACACAGGCATACACAGACAGTAGGTGGTGACAGCTGCTACCAGAACCATTTGTTATCTTACTTCTGTTCAGCTTTTGACAGTGTGAAATGAATATAAATGCTGGAAAGCTTTACAGAGGTGAACCAAACAATAAAAAGTAGGGGGGAATGAATTCTGGTTAGGTTACTTTAGGGAAGAGCTTTATTTCTGTTTATTCCTGAGGCATGGATGTGTGCTGTGTTTCTAATACTGACAACACTGCTGAGAGGATTCTTGGTGGAGTTTACCAAATCCACACCATCCTGAGATGGTGAGAGCTGGCCTTGAAGCTAACTTTAATATCATTCCCAGAACTGGCATGAAAATAAGGCTTCAGCAAATTATTGCTTTTCCCTAATAATCTGTCCATCAAAATGGAGTGAACCTTTCACATAGTTTGCCTTAATAAAAGTGCTGGTGAGATATCTCTGTGTTTGGACTTAGCAGGAGCAAATCTCTTGGCATCAAAAGGATTAAATTAGTTGGCCTGAAATTATATTGCTTTTTCCAAGCAATCATGACAGCTCTCAGAATCTTGCTACAATATACTCACATCACACCAGCTGACAGTTGCCTATAAAAAAACCCATTCATTTTGGCCAGCTCCTCCTGTGAACACTATCAACACACTGATGCCCCTGTTTCAGAGTCCAAGAGGCATTTCTGAACTGCACCCCTATCAAGGGGAAGCCCTGGTCTCAGTTTTGACTTTTGTCTGATTGTTTGGTTCTCACATGGAGAATATTTACACCATTCCTGCCTTGGTTACATCTTGGATGGACTGACAAATTTTGTCTTACAAGGGCAATCTATAAAGGAGATTCTGGTCTGTTGTACAGAATATAAAGTTCCTCAGAAACTATTGTAGTATATTGATTGCACAATACATGTTTCATTAGAGCTTGGGGTATTTTTTTTTGTTTGTTTTTTTTTTGCTTCTATGACTACTCCTCTTACCCTGCCAGAACTGATATAACAGAAATTCTCCATAAAATAGGGATTGGTAACAAGAGGCACAGATTTATAGCACAGAACACAGATTAAGCTGAAGTCAATCAGATATTTTCCTAATATCTTTGTTCCTGATTTAATGCTTTTAAAGCAAATTATTTACTATAAGAGAAAGACCTCAAAGTTTGCACAGGGAGGGAGGTAAAACATTCATCTGGAGTTGGGCCAATAAAACAGGAATGACTTGGGCTTAGGAGGGCTGCAGGGAACATCGTTATCTTCTGTGGGAGGGAGAGATTCACGTCAAGTTTATTTTTATAAAGCAGCATCCACCTAGAAATGAGCACAAACTAAAATGCTATATCCTCTGAATTTGGTGGGCACTTGAAATCTCATTTTTGCAGAGAGCTCTTGGTTCCATAAAAGGCCAGAACAGAGAGGCAAAACCTGTTTTGTTGGGGAGCACAAAATTTGGTTTTCAACTTCTCTAACATTCTGCCCCACCTGCCCCAAATCCCTTCCACGTGCCCCTGGTTCCTGCTGGTTGGGGCTGAAGAAGGAGTTAAGGTCTGGACCCAGACAGGAGCAAAGATAAAGCCCATGTGTGGGGGCAGGCTGGACCCCACTCCAGCAGAGGTGAGGGCAAGCAGCCTGGCAAACTCATCTGCTTAAGCCAATGCTCTCCAGATCCATGCTTTTCTGGAAAGCAGTGGCTTTCTGAATAGAAATAAGGATCATTTCTCATAACTTACCATACCTGAGGTATAGCTGGCTCCCAGCCAGCACTGTGTAACCAATAACGTGCCCAAGATAGCAAATGTGTCCTGCACACACATCATTATTACAAAATCCAGTGCTGGCTCTGCACAGAGCAGCTAATATGCCAAAAATATCATATGTATATATTTGAATTATCCATTGCAGAGCACGCTGCAGGAAGGCTACTAAATCCAGTTCCTCTTACCTGCCATCTGCATTCATTCTTAGGAGTGAATTATATGTTTTCAATACGTTTTCCAGCAAGT
The DNA here is from genome assembly GCF_029582105.1 of Oenanthe melanoleuca. Lineage (NCBI taxonomy): Eukaryota > Metazoa > Chordata > Aves > Passeriformes > Muscicapidae > Oenanthe > Oenanthe melanoleuca. The sequence continues at coordinate 17,174,620 of NC_079343.1, read as the reverse complement.
TATTTACACAAATCTCATTAAGAATAAAGACAGAGGGTTTATACACAATTCCTGATCTACTGGCTGAAATTGCATACCAAGATGTCAGTGTGACTTTGAATAGAAGCTGGAAAGCTGTGCTGCATGAAATCACATCACTGAGAGAAAACCCTCACACCTTTTATTCTCTGTACTGACATTTCTTTTCCTCTCTCCACTGAAACAAAACCACCATTAACTAGTTTTTCGTTCTGCTGGTTTCCTGCAGGATTTTCAATAGTGCCTAGTAGTGGATTACAGTGCAACATACAAAAAGCAGTTTGTTTTCAGCCCTGTGTGGAGCTCCCTCTCAGGTTTTGAAAGTAATTTTCAGGAGTAGCCTTCCTTAGCAGACATTTTCTGGGATGCAGCTAGTGTTGGACTTGCCAGGTGCCTGATGTGAGATGCAGTGATATTACCAGGCTGATTACTTGGATGGCTCTGAAGTGAAGGCATCTGGTTAGGACTGCTGGCTAGCAGAAGAAAAGGCACTAATTAAATATTTCTTGCCTTTTCAAGTTTGTCCCTCTGATTAACCACTTAGAAAATCACCCCAGGGAAAGCCACACAGTTATCTTTAAAACAGAAAGGCATGATTAAACATTCCTTTGCTAACAGGAAAATAGTGAAGGAAAAGGAAAGCAGTCAGCTCCAGCAAGGCTGGCAGGTTTTTGCTGGATTCAAACTAGCTCTTAAGCCTTTCAGCCTGGCAGGGGAAAGCCTGAGTGATCTTATGGAAGTTGCCAAAGAATCCCATTGCCACGCACCATTTGACCAAATTTACTTTTTTTCCCCGAGATGATTTTGCTATCACAATGTGTCTATAGCCACACATGCAGAAGGGTATCTATTGGCAGCCTCTTCTTTAAGGCAACCTGTGCTCCTGAACTGAACATTCACCAAACCTATTGCAGTGATCAGAAAACTCTAACCATTGCCAGTTTCTGACATTTGAGTCTTTCACCTTGGTTTCAGTGAAAAAACCTCCAATGTGTCAATGTGCAGATCCCCAGAATTCTAATTTTAGTCTTTCAAATTACACACTAGGGAAAGAAAATTAGCTAGGAGCTACCTTAATGATCAGCATTTCCACTGGGCTTTCACCAAAGCCATGGTGGATTTGAGAGATCTTTTCCTCTTTTTCTTGTTAGCTAATGACTGTGAGATCCTTACTCATGAAATTTCCTTGCCTGCTGCTGCCAAAATTAAAGCCATAATACCACAAGATCTATGCTGAGGTCACAAGGTTACAGACTTGTTCTGTGACCTTTGAGAAAGTCCTTTATCACAGGTGTTTACAAACTGTGGTTTCAGCAGTATATTTTTAGGGTCCTATTATTACAAGAGAAACCTCCTTTATCAGTGAAAGTTAAACATCATTAGAGTCAGCTCACCACTAATGCAAAAATTCCAGGCAGTGCTTTCATTCCTTACATTTCATTTATACACAGGGTAGCTGATTGAATATTCTTCTAAATGGTCTGCAGCAATCTTCTAAAGGATGCATGTACACAGAACTTACACAGTGACCTCCAGCTGTAACAAAACACCCTTTTAAAAACTAAATTATTTCTGGAAAAAATATTCCTTGATACTGCATGGACTACTCCCAAGTCTAAGTCTAAAAGTAAAAAGTTAAGCTTGCCAGCTATGGTAAAAAGGATATGAAATGTTAGATTTCAAGTTATTAACCCCAGATTGGCTGTAAAGCTTCAAATGTTTAAGTTGTTTGCTTCAATTCCATAGTCTCCATAAACTTTAAGATGTTGGCAAGATTTCTGCAGACCAAAAATCCTAAGTAAGAGGTACCTTCAAATTTCCCAGTTTGGAATTAAAATTAATTCTCTAACATAACTCTGGGAAAAGAAACCCTCAGTGGTATAAAATGGAGCTACCTCTCCAAGCCCACACTTAATTTGTGACAAGGCCTTAAGGTGTTCAGAGGAGTGTGATGGAGATGTTTTTAGCTTTTGCTTAAAGCACTCCAAAACACCAACAGCTCTTTTAAACTTCAAAGTTAGTGCTGTTGGACAGCAGACTGCAGCAAGATAAAGAAAGGTTGGTTCTGCCAGGTGAAATGTGGAAATTGCAAACAAATCTCATCCCTGCTCATTATCTGTGCATGGCTCAGCTTTTCTTTCTCCCCTGCTCTCACTCCACTGGGGTTTCCCAGGGTAACAATCTGTAGCTTCAGAAGCTCCTTTGGATCCCTGGGAAATGTCCCTTTTTATCTTTTCCCCTTTGAAACTCGGATTTGAGTCTTTCCACATCTCTTCTCCACACCCCCCATGCTGCCAAGCCTTGCTGCCTGATTCCTCCCCTGGGAGCTCCCCCAGGTGAGATCCCTCAGGTGCTTTCTGGCACAGTCTCTGCCTCAGGCACCAAAAACACTCAGCCAGACCCAACACCCAGTGTCAGACTGGAACAGTCCTTCCCCTGCTGCAGAGCCAAGTCCTTTTATCAGAGAGGCCAGGGAAATGCAGTGAGGGTGGTGAAACACACACACAAAAAGCATCACCTCCACCAGAGGTGGTTCACCCAACAGAAGCCTTTCCCAGTGGGGTCTATACTGCTACCAAAAAAAAGTCCTTGCAGCAGTGAGCACATGGAATTGTGCATCTCACTTACACCAGACACTGCTTTGTATGTTCATGACTTTCCTGCTTACTACAGAAAGAACCATTTCTACAAAACTAAGTGGAATCTTAGTATTGATGCATGCTGCTGTTGTTTGTATGGAACAAGTGTGGAGTCATTGGATTACTGTGGAAATGCTACTCAGAAATCAGGAGAGGGATTGGGATTTAAAAACTATAGAGCTGAGATGGTCACAGACACAGGCACATCCCTGTAAAAATATTATTCTGATTTTGTGAGATTAAAAATTGAGTTATTATTCGTTTCTTTGAACTCTTACTCCGAGATGTCTTAGGGAAGGCCTGACAGAACCCAATCTTCACTCTATTTATACATATTTTCTGAATCTTTATCTGTTCAGATATGGTTCAGAGAGAGTCATGTCTTGGTTTTTGTCAGAGATAACTGAAGGGTTACCCAGGTCTAAACATAACTCTTCCTATCAGCACCAAGGCTCCAGGAAACTCTGAATTGCAGCACTTTATACTGAAGGGATCCCTAAATGATTCTTTTCTTCTCACAATCATTCAAGAACTTGAAAGTCCAGGGAGTAGCCTCAAATCTCTCATTCCCATAAATTTAACAGAGGTCACAGCATGGCCAATTCAGCTGAAAAGTGTTATTACAGAAAAACTTGATGATACTTTTATGTTCACTGATGTGAACATAATTCTCTGGGTCTTTTAGCTACATATAGCCTGCCTTATCCACAGAGACACTTCAGCAGATATATATGGTACCATGAGCAGAGTTAAAAGTGATGAATATTCTGATTTATTACTTCTACTGATAACAAGATGATAGAAAATCTTAAAAATATGGGTGTTATTATATACACTGTGTAACTTCACTCAGCAGATAAGGGATGGGAAATCAAAAACATTTATCACACCTGAACTGAGGGGACACTTCCTTGAATGACCCTTGTTGCCTGTAAAGGATTGAGCTGGCCAATGGACAAAAAAATCTTAAATATAGGGTTAGTTCTGTAGGTGCCAAGTGTGGATATCAATCTATCACCTTTCATGGTTTTAAGGACCACACACAAGGAGGAAAATGCATATACTGAAGAGCTTTGTTTTTTTCCTGACAGATTTAATCATCTAAAGAGATTTAAACCTGCAGAGTTGACATTGCACCTCCTAAAGATCAAACACTGGATTGTAACTACAGAGGCACAAGAAAGTAATTATTATAAACAAATTCATTAGGGATGAGGAGCTGGACAAACAGGCCAGATGCTCCTCCTTCTACTTTAAAGCTGTGGGGCAAAGCAGACCCAAGAGAGAATCCTTGGCAATAATCCTGGAGGAGAGCTGCCTTCATCCACCTCAGGCTCCAGGTCCTCAGCATGATCCAAGAGTTTAAGCACACAGCCCAGATAAATATTACTTTGTTAATCTTCATTAGAAATCTGCTTTTAAAGCTGATTTGCAGTGAAGTCAGTTAGTCAGATGAAATCATTGCACACTAAACAATCCTGTTAGGGATGCTTATCCAAGCAAAGGGAGTTCAATTGCATTTCCATTAGCAGCACTATATGGTTATTGTCCTTAAAGACAGGGCTCTTAGACTTAATCTATTTTCTTAGAGCTGAATTTTCTCAAGAACTAAAAGTTAATTTTTGCTACTTTCTGGCAATACAAATTCAGGTTGCCTGCAGATCGATAACACAGATTTTAAGAAGTTCTGGATTATCTAAGTCTAATGATGCACATTATTAAATAGAATATTATTTAATGAGGAAGTCACCAGCTGTGGTGAACAGCAGGTGATTTATCTATCAGGATAAGAGTATTTTTTTCAACAAAAAATATGATGTCTGTCTCTGTTGAATTCTGTACAGCTCAAGGAGGAAGAAAGATGCTTGATCTTATACTTTTTACTTTCTGTAGCAGTTTGCTGGAAGGACAGGTCCACCCATTAAATGAGGGGCAGATTTTCTGCTTTCCTTGCCTTGTTTCATTTTCTGCCTTCCCACCTGTGGGACTAAGGCAGAGTTCACCAGTGCTTTACTGAAGTAAGGAAACAGCTCTGACAACTCCTTCGACCTTGACCTGAAGACAGACACAGATTTGGGGAGCCTGAAGTTGAGCTTGAATTTTTGAAAACAGGAAAGAAATTATATCTTTCCCCAACAGTGTTTTTTTAGGTTTTAGTGTAGTCTCTGCTTTCTTGTCTGTCTCTCCTGGGAAGATCACACCATATTTTGTGTTATGTTACAATATATTTGCACTGATTTCTGTAGTTAATTTTAGTTAAAGCCAGGGTATATTTTGCTTCAGTTTTCTCCATTTATCAGTTACCAAAATTGCTTCTAAGAAATGGTGTCTCATTAATTTATAGTGGCTTTGTTTCTTGTACAGCTTTGCTCTAAAGGCATTGCTGTCAATGATCCTTTGAAGACCTCTCCAGATGATGTTTCCAGTATTGTCCCTGATATTGAGGCAGAGCTTCTAATCTGCTACTTGGAAACTGGGGAAGCCTGGTACTGCTATGGAATCATTCACACAAGTGAAAATAAATATTGATTTGATACACTATAAGGCTGAAAGCAAAAATTAAGCAAAGCCTATGAATAAATCTTGTGCAGGAGAATCAGTCTAATAATGAGAAAAGAGGAATCAATAAAACACAACTTTCCCATGGCACTGGTGCTTAGATTGGACTGATTCTCAGAATTTGAGACATTCAGCCACAACAGCCACATATGCATCACTGCCCTGAAAATGCAGAGGGGAAGGATATTGCAGGGAAGACACATCCATAGTCCATGGCACACTTAAGACTGAAGTGAGACAAACACAAACATGCTCACCCTCACATGACAGTAACAATATTATGAGCACTTGATCTCCTTCAAGCCAGATTAGGTCAGGGATGGCTTCAAGTATTTCTATTGCATAATCCCTCCTGGGCTCACTTGTGATCCACATCAAAGACCAGCACTACCAGCAGTGCATAAAGAAGCCAGAAACAAAACTTGCACATGGTGGAGATAAAATTCCCATTAGTTTCAGATGAGTTAGGACTTTGCTGGGTTTGTGCTGCCTTTAATTAGCAATCAGGCACAACAATCATTTCTGTGCACGTCGTGCCAGCAAACACTTCATTACTGAGGCCCCCGCTCATTCTTTCCCGTGTTTGAGATGAATGAAGATGGACACTGCAATTAGTGCAGGGTGAGGGCTCCTTCTCACACCCATCTCAAATGAAGGCAGCCACAGAAGCCTGGCTGCAGCAGAGGAGGAGGCACATGCTCCTGGCAGAGGGGAGGGGGAGCGTGGGGTGTGGAATTGCCACGGTGGCAGCAGGTTCATTTACCTGCACACATTTACCTGCCAGGGGATGTCTGAGCACTCTGATGGGATAGCTGAGCATCCTGACCCAGTGCCAAGGTCCTCAGCTCCCCTCCCCACCTCTTTCCCGAGCAGTCCTGCCCTGGAAAGCCATGCCTACCTGCACATGTTGTGGGTGTGCATCCTCAGACTGCTCCCAAGTACCACTCTGGGCTGGCAGCCTCAATGCCCAGCAGTAGTAAGAAAGAAACAAAAGCTTCAGAAGAAACACACACCTTGTGCAAATTAAAAACCAACCATGCTTTTTCGTGGTTTCTCAAAGAAAAGGAAAAAAAAAAAACATATAAAATTTGAGTAGAATCCCAATTTTGGAGAAAACTATAAGTATTGCTCTCTTATTCTAACTGTGACTTCCAAGAACTCTCAAATGCAAAGCCATTTGGACAGGTAAAATAGAAGAGGAAATACATTTTTTTACCCCATTTAATTTATTTTGATTTCAAAATGGTAAGATAAGATGACCTCAGTGCTACAGAAACTAAAGCCTATCAGACCTACTTTGGTTTCTATTGTCTTGAAACAGAAACCCCTAACACAGTGAGAAAATAAATGCAGTCAGATGGAGATCACTGGAAAACTGAAGGAGGGAAACATTTTTCCCTCCTTTCCTTATCTGTAATTCTTATATATAATCATACCAATTTGTTCTTAACTCCTTTCACTACACAGCACAAGGAAAAGTGGCAATCAGTAATGCCTATTTTCAATAAAATTCATTTAATAACTTGAAGAATGGGAATAAATCTATTGATCATAGTGGGCACATTTTACAATGAAGGAACTGATACAATACTATACCAGCAGGAATATTCTGAGACATAATTAGCATAGACAAAACCTGAAATACAATCAATTGCCATGTATTTTTTTAAAAAGAAATTATTAAATTACTCTGAGCTGTCCTGCTAAAAATAGCTTCCTGCCATCAGTTAACTAGTGCATATAGAATATAGAATTTTTGTTCCCATTGAGGTTTTATGTCATCACCACATTGTAATGGTTTGCTGATAATCCTTTGGCGTTAATCATGAATCCAAATTAAAATATTTGTTCCTGCATTTATTTGCATTTACTGAGCTATTCTTTCTTTAATTTCATGTAAATTTCACAGCTCCTGCATTCATTTCTGAAGCCCTATTAACAAAAAATCAGCTTTAATATTCTCCCCCATAGTTGCATCAAATACACAGTAGTGGGTTTTGCTAGAGAGAAATCTTATAAAATATCACAGCTACAGAAACAGAAAATAGAACAAAAAATTAGGGACCTCAGTTTTAAAGTGTTCATAAATAGGCATCTGTAGGGGAATAGCTTTCCTACTCTTAAGAAAGGGAGTCCAAATTATATCATCAGCTTTAGGTCCTGTGTGAGAAGACAAGTCTGGGTCCTCCTAAAAAGTGGAAATTGTCCTCTCTGATTTCTTAATATTCAAGGCTGCCTTTAGCATCACTGATCCAGCTGAGGACACTGGCTGGATTCTGATCATTTGTCAGGCTGATTCAAAAAATTTACCCTTTGTGATCAAAAACTATTAAAACCACTTCTCATCCATCACAGCTCTGAGCAAACCTGCCATGGATTGACCTCACCAAGCAACATTTGCTGCAACCCACCTGACCAGCACTTTTCATCCTTAGTTAGCCATCAGAATAATTCCTAACTTGCAGTCTGAAGCTATAAAATGAATCACATGATATTTATGTGCCCTGTGGTCCTTTTGGCCCAGGCATTACAGCATACCAGGGTTTAATGATCTTAATAACCCCATATGGCTTGCTGAGAAATTAGATTTTCCCTTTGGTTGCAGAAGGCAATTTTCAATTATAGCAGATGGCAAAACAGTGAAGGTCTGAGAAGTCAAGAACTGACTAAGAAACCTCAGATTAGTACTTAGGCCTTATGTTGCTCAGCCTAATAATGTCAGTGGTTGAATTTTTGCCCCAAATGAAAACAGCCTTGAAGCAGAGCACAGCATTTCAGCAGAACAGTCCCCCAATTCCACCTGCTCTTCAGAGACCAGGCACAACAGACACCCAGAAAGCCACAGGAAAGCATATGGAAAAACAACCCTTGGTGTCTCACATGCACAGCTCAGCAACCATTAAGATTCAGTTTTATTGGAAATTGGAGAGAGCCTTGCTGAACTCTGGGACAATTGAAGATTGAGATTCTTCAAAACATAAGAAACTTTTTCAATGAGATTTTATATCCCCTTATAGGTTTTTGAGGGGTTTTTTTTATCTCACTTTTTCACCTTCCAAGCCACATAAAATAAATCTGCATTGAGAACCCATGACTTGCTGTCTGCAGTTAGGTAAATCAAACAGAATCTGTTGGAAAGATGCTTTTTGCCACTGCACCTGGTGCCCATGGCACACAGGGGACTCCTCTGGAAATCAGCTGGCCAGCAGGAGAGAGGCTGTCACCTCTTGTGGCAAGGTGCCACCTCTTCCCAGTGGGATTGTTCACCTCCCATAGGTGGTGGGAGGTGCACTGGGAAGTGTCCCCTGGAAGGATGTTTGTCACCTGCCTCCTACCAGAGCATCCCTGGACTTCATTCCCTGCCCTCCTTCCCTTGATCTGGAAATTGGGGTGTAAGGGCTGAGGGAAGGAGGGGTAACCAGATTTTATAACATGTTTCTTCAGTACAACCTCTAGGTAATGCCTGGAAAATATGTTCATGGTAATGAGGAGTGTTTTAAGGAGCTATTCAAGATCTTTGGGGTTAGCAAAGATTTTCCTGTGTCCTTGCAGACTCTGCTCCACAGCACAACCCTCTCCCTCCCTCCCAGAAAGGCTGTGCACAGAAAATGCAATAAATCTGCAAAGCTTTTTTCTGCTCTGCCTTTTTATGTGTTCAGTGGAAGGCAGGGCTCTCTAATGCCTCTTGCACAATTCATAGGGAGACACATGAAGTAGAAAATAGCACCTCTGTTAAGTAGCACACGATTGCTTTAGTGATGAGTTAACAGAGGAAATCTCTTATGGAGGCACAGCGGGGGGAAAAGTCTAAAACAGCTGAAGGTTCACGGATTTACTTCTAAATCCTCTGCATTTTTCCCAGTGTCTTTCCAAACACTTACAAAAGGTCTAAAATAATTAATAGTGATCAAGCTTTCTGCACTGTTTTTTTTTGAGAAAAGCCATCTCAAAAGACCTCTGATTTTGGTCAGGGTATTATAGACTGGATCAGACAGGACCCTTTAACCCAGATTATTCAAAATTTCAGACTAAAAATTCAATATTCAGCTACTTCTGCATTCCAAATCTTCCTTGTTTTACAGCTTTAAAATAGGACTATATTAAAGTAACTTGAGAATGGAATTCTAGTGAAATATTAAATAATAAAAAATAAATAATGCAATGATGTGATGATACAGTGCAGTCAGTGGGCATTAAAATGGAGGCAGAATAGAAGAGCTCTAGAAAAACAGAGATTTTCAGGCTGAAATAGAAAAAACAATAAATGTAATGACTAGTACTCCTAATCTGTGGGAAGTCTGTAGTGCAATGTATACTTTGCTCTAACTACTCTCCTAATCTTTTACCCCTTCAGAAAAGGGAATAAAAAGAAAGAGAAGAATTAGCAACAACAAATTACTTCAGCAATTGTGTTAGGCATATTGCAATATACACAATAGATGAGATATTGTTAATACAAAGCTATTCAATTGAGATGCTCTGGATAATATAAACTAGAAGTACTCTTAAAAATAATTCCTTCTCATGCAGCATCTCAAATATTTCTATGTACTTCAAATTTGTATTATTTTGAATGAGCATTACTGGATGCTCTGGATTCTGATTCTCAACTCTAACTCATGTTATTTCCAGGTTAACATATCTCTGACATGGTTCTCATTTTATGGGCTGAGCCTTCCTCCTTTGTGGCCAAAGGCCAAGGGATTCCCCTTGCCTTTGATGATGCTACTTTGCAAAAACTTTTATCTGTGTAACTCGTGGTGGGATCCTATTAAAAAAATGCACATTTTGAGGGGTGGAAACCTGGAAGACATACAATTCCTTGTAGAAAGAAAAGTCTGACAACACTGAGCATGACAGCAATGCTAATGGCATCAGGAAGTTTGGTGGTACAGCTGGAAAACAAGAGGGCAACACATTATGAGAACAAGACAGGGAATGCAGAGTGTCTCCACTTGTGCTAAGATGTCTTGGGAGCTTCAAAACAAGATATTTCTAAATATCTTTTTGTTCTGGACCAGAGAACATTCTCCTTTTTACCACCTTCACAGCTCAGGAATCGAGACCTGTATGGCACATTTATCTTATGCTTGCAATTCAAAGCAAATTGCTGCTGCAAAACCTTTTAGCATGGCAGTTATATTTCACTTTACTGACAGAGAAAAGGCGTTGTGTGAAACCTTTTTTGGGAACACACACTTCCTCCCTTCCTGTCTGTTTAAATATGAAAACATCATGGGATGGTTTTTTCTGTGCACTGACAGTCCTTGCCCATAGATGCCATAACTGCATTTATTTCTGATGGGTTCTGCAAAAAAAAAAAAAATCCAAGTGCACAAAGACAATTCAAGCATCCTTCTCCAGTATAAGAGGATTTGGTCCCCTTCCTTCATCCACCCAGGTTTGGTGGAAGCTTTTCTGTTTTGTTTAGTGTTGATTATTATATTAAAAGGGATTCCTAGTGATTTATCAGATTACCAGACTCTCATTCAGGACTCTGCCATATTTGCCTGGATAAGCAGTGTTCCATGCAGCTCCTCTTGTAGGTACATCTGCCAACCCATCCTGGCCCCTTTGTCCTCCAGCTTTTTTCTCTGTAATTCAGGTGTCATCTGATTTTGCATATCACCTCTTTAAAAGGAGTGGCCAGGGCAGGGAGGGAAGGGACTCCCTCCTTTGGGGATCAGAGGAAAAATCCCCAGGTACAGAGCAGGGTGGGCACAGTCACAGGCAGGCATTTGGTGCCAACAGAAAGAAAACTCCCCATGGACAAATGGGCCTGAAATTGTCCAGGCACCAAGAGGATGAAATCAAGCTTGGGAGAAAGGCTCTGCCTCCCTCACCTGTCTCTTCATATCCACTTCTCCCTTTAGTTGCTAATCCCCACCAGCACCAAAACCACGTCACTCTTGTCCTCTGGCAGAAGGAGTTTCTGCATGGCTGCTCTCACAAGCCAACCAAATATTTCCAGCACTTTGTTCCAACAGGTTTTCCCCTCTTCAAGACATCACCTTTGGTAAACCTCACACAGAGGAAGGATGCTCACAAGCTTTTGTGTCTCCATGACACATCCCTCTTAATTCCCTACAGCAGCACTGGGAAGATAAATGGTTTAGGACACAAAGTTGGATATAAACAAGTGTACAACCATGAGGTTGTAAAAATAAAAATAAAACTTAAAGTCTCAATATCATTGCACATGCAAATTGCAGAAAAATGTGATGAGGTTGATTCCTGACTGCTGTGGGGTTCAGGAATTTGGCTGTCTCTGGTAAAGCTGAACTCTCAAACCTGCCCTTGGGATCACAGAATAGAGCACAGCAGATTTGAACAGATGTAAGACTAGAACTACACAGCACACAATAATCTGCCTGCCATGGAGATGAAACAAGGAAAAAGAAGAAAGTTGAAGTTCATGGTAATTACACAGGATTTGTCAGGTTCATCCATGAATATTTTGGGGCTGGATCACCAGCTGTACTGATTGATAGTGCTCACTGGAGACAAGAGCATTGTATTAGTCTACAGCAACTGCAGACATGGCTCTGCTGATGTCTTGACACGTTTCTTGCACTGACATTGTCTTTCATTGATGAAGAGCTCAGTGACAGCATTTGTGCAGCCCTCAGTGCATCCTGAAACACCCACCCAGCCCTGCAGCAGCACAGGCTGTGTTAGAACTGCATTTTACTTCTGATAAATCCCCTAATTCCTCTCTAACAGTCAATTACAGTCGACTATTAAACCCCACAGACTCTCAGGCAGGTATGGATAACTAGGAAAAAGAAAAGGCTGCTACTCTTATTAAAGAAATAACTGCATGCACATCCACAAACCAACCAGCTTTTACTCACAGTACTAATAAGAAAAATTAGTTTATCTGCTTGAGTAGTGAAGTGCATTTTTTCACTTATTTCATCTATAGAACCATCATTGACTTTTTCTTGGCCTGTAAAGGCCAAACACAAATGATGTGGTGGATTGTAAGCAGAGGCAATTCTTCAGGTCAGTCAGATTAAACCCCAGCTGCATTTGGGAAGGAATTAGACAGAGACTGCACACCTTAGAAAAAAGGCAATGTGATTTTCATCATCCAGTTTTGATGTAGCAATCCAGGTTTTGTGACACACCTGTTCTAACACAGGGCAGTGAGATTGAAAGGAAAACTTGGAAAGAAAACTGCAGGGTGAGGTGTGTGTCTTGGATTTGCATACTCCAATTGCTGTGGTGGGGGAGTGAGTTGAAGCCTCCTTCCCTTCTCCTCACAGCTTGAAAAAAGATAATAGGACAAACCCTGTATTATTTTTAAGAGAAGATGTCAAGATGAAAAAATGAAAACGTCAAAAAAGAGGCTGATATACAGCATTACTTAAAGACTGTTTTGTTGAGAAAAACTGACCAAATGATTTACGAAAGGCTTTTAACAGGGCAGTCTTTGGATTACAGTGAAGATGAAAAATAAATGAAAATCTATTTCAAGTTTACTTTAGCCCAGTCATTTGACAGATGAGGGCAAAACCTGGCAAGAACACAAGTTTTAATCTTCAGATGTAGTGACTTTATTTGCAGTTTTGCCGATTAAAGTTTTCTCAGTGCAAAATAAGAGTTTTTCAGAGCATTTGCAGATGTTTTCTGTTGAAATTACTTTTTTTTTTTTTTTTAAAGTGAAGCTTCCATGAAAGACACATGAGTAAAAGGACCAAAGATACTTCTGCTCATGGCACAGAGCTCATACAGACATTGTCCTGACTGTGCTGCAGCCCCTGTGCCCACCACCTTCTTCCTTTCCCATCCTCCTCCCAAGCCTCACTCTTGAAACTCAGCCCTCCTAATTAATTACTGGATTAACCAGCCTAGCATCAAGATGCTCATGGCTGGAGGTGGATCTTGGAGCACGGGCCCATTCTCAGTATGCCCAGCCTGGCATATTTCTGCCTGGCCAGATGGGTTCACCATCTGCTCCTATTTGAAGGAAAACTTCCTGGAATTAGGGTTTTCCTCTTAACCTTTGTTTGTACAATCCTTTGCTTCCTCTTTCCTTTTTTTTAATTTTTTTTTCCTTTTCCCCATAATCACCTGAAGCACATCAGAGTGAGATTTAAAAAATAAAGTGGCAGCTCTGGTGCACACCTGGCATGAAATGAGCACAAAGGCCACTGGTCTGGAGCAGCCTCAGCACAGCAAAGGGCTCCTTTGTGGGAAAGTGGGAACAGCAGAAATTATTTCTAGTGTATAGGTTTCAGAGAGTGTAGCAAAATCAATCCTAACACCAGGAGTCAAAGGTAACCTTCTGCTGTTTGCTCAAGATATTAGGGCATGCTGTATTATTTCTGAGTGTAGAATTTATAGATCGAGACAAGCAGTTGATCTCTTCAAGACGAGTAAAAAAAAATAAAGATGGAAAAATGGAGAGCTGATAACTAATCCTATGAAAATCTGCCACAGTTCTATATTTATGATAAGCCTATCCCAGCACATCCTGCTCGAAGTCTTACAGAAAATGTGTTGCTAACTACCAGGGAATCATTGATTTTTTAATTTTTTCCCTTTATAGGTCTACTGCTTAGCTGTGGTAGAAGCCATAACTTTGAGAGAAGGGTTAAAATTAAAAAAAAAAAATCAATATTATCATTATCAAGTAGTGACTACAGTTTATAGCAGCAATAATCTCCTGTGAAGCAGCTTGCAGAAGTACCAGTTGTCATCTACATAAGGTATTACTGGTCTGATCAAGTTATTAAATACAGATATTATTTGATGTTTTGGTCATTTTGATTTGGTGGCCATCAATATTGCCCAAACCTCACATCTAAACCACATTTGGCCAAGAGCTGCAGTATTTGCTGTCAGCATTCTCTCTTCATTACTGCTAAGAGTGACTCATTCCCTCATTAAGAGCAACTAATTTTTAACATCCTGTGCTGTTTCTTGCACTGTGTATTAGTGGAGTGTTTAGATGTGCCCCCAGTCACTAAGTTCTGTGCTTCCTCCAGTAATGCCTGAAGTTATGAGATCATTTGTCACTGGTTTTCCACACACGCCTTCTTCCCAGGGAAGCAGCTCCTGCAGGGTGATGCTTTCTCTCAACAGTTTTCTGAGCATCTTTTTCACATGTTGAGATTCTGAGATGCTACACCAGATTAGGGTGGTCTTCAGGACTGAATTTCCAAGGCACAGAGCAGCTCTGTTTAGAGTTTATTGTGCCAAAACAGAAATACCCTTATTTATCTAATTGCTGGCAAATGCAAATGTAACCATTCAGAGCTTCAGGCCTTCTCCTGTGTGCCTTGGAGAAAACCTCCAGAGCTAATTTGATTCATTTTGGAGGTACTTTTAGGTTTTAACTTCTTTTAAAAGCTCCATCTGAAGACCACAGGCATGAAGGTCACAAGTATTGAATACCTAGAGAAGAGACAGGTATTGGTCTTCTAAAATGCTCTGTGTGTTTCCATAAATGAGAATTCCTAACTGAATGTGTTTGCATCTATATTTATATCATAATTTCAAGAGGGTGAATGATGACTTGGTTAGGAAAAGGATTAGGTCTGTGATTATTAATATACTGAAATTATAAAGGCAGTAGTTTTTTATCTAACCATGATATTCAAAGCTCTCAATGAGGAAACAAGAGCTGGTTTGCAAGCTTTCATTGTAACAGAATGTAGTGCTAATCTCTTTGCTGAAGCCCTAATCCATCATTAAATACTTCATGTATGAAATGACAAATACTAAACTTTCTGTCTGTTTAGCTTTTTTCCCAAGGATTGGGAGAATTGCTGCTGGTCTGAGAATCCAGGAGATCCCACAGGTGGAACTAATTGGCTGCAGAAGGAGCTGTCACTCCTGCCCTCCCCTGCTCCCATCACAAGGCCACCCTGGCTGCCAATCCAGCTGCTGAGCTGCTGCTATTTTTATCCTTTCATCTTTTCTGATATTGACTTAAAGCCTGTAATTTGTTACACCTGGAACTGCATCTATTAAAGTTAAGGTCTAAGAAACATGCCAAGGTCCACCCACGTAGAGCCTATCACTTGTGCAGAAAGTGTTTCAGAGTGTTCCAAGTTAGCATTAAATGCATTCCAGATGCACAGATTCTCCAGGTAGATGGGCCAGGCACCTGCCACTCATGTTTGCAGAGGCAGGGCTTACCACCAAGTTGTGCTGCAGCAGTTTTGATTACCTTATCTACAAGCTAAAAGCAATATAAAATGTTACCACAGGATTATTTTTTTCCCTAGAGCAATGCACAAAACCCTAATGAAATTGCATTTATAATATAACCTCAATAAGAATTTTAATAATGCTTGTTCCTATATCACAGCTGTCAAGAGAAAGAGCCCATATTTCATTTGAGACAGTGTGGAGTTCTGTAGAGTAAGAACTTAGAGTATGTGTCTTAAACTGTGACTATTAGGAGCTCTTAATGATTTAAGAAATAAAAATTTAAACTTATTTGTTGCTTGTCCTTCAAAAGTGCATTATTCTGAACCCAACCTCTCACCAGAATCACCTACACCAAGCTGCTTTCTCTTGGTGCTTACAGAGAGATTCTGAAGCTGCAAATCACACTGCTTGTGGCTCCTGAATGGATTCTCTGCATCCCTTTCATTCCAGCTCTCAGTAGTAAGGCTGTCATCTTAGATCCAAGCATTTCCAACATCAGTGGGGGTTTTGGGCTGGCTTTGTGCACATGATCCAATTCTCCTGGTTGTCATAACATGAATAATCCTAATTACATCCCTAGTTATGATTAGGCAAATGCATGTAGGAGCATTCACTCATTCTTGGGCACTGGTGTGAGCTCTGATCAGGTCCCAGAACTGAGCTGGATCAAAGTTACACCCACACAAGCATCTTCCTGGAAGTGGAAGGTGTGCTCAGTTGTGCTCCAAATGAAGGGTGGGAAGAGGGGAAAAAAAAAGAGAGAGAAAAAAAAAATAATCAAAATCTCAGGGTACACTGTGGCATGCTGCAAAATTTAGCCTGTGTGCAGCTGAAGAGATTGCTGGTGTGAATGGGAACTGCTGGCTGGAGGAAAGCCTGCAAGAGGAAGCTCTGCTTGTGTGCTTCCACTGATGCTGCCAAAAAACCTCAAAGTTTCACCATGCAACAGAAGTTTTTAACCACCTAAGATGCTTAAATGAAAGAGAAATGCATGAGGAAAAGCACCAGTGACTTGCTATGTATCACCATTACTCCTAACATTAGACACTTACAAGGGACTGCTCAGCTGAAGACCACAAGGTATATCACAAAATATTTCACAAATCATTAGGTAACTAATGGCAGAGCAGCCAGTGTGAATTAGGCAAGAGACTGAAAGGGTCACTTTGCTCATCCTTTAAGATGGATGCTGGTGGTGCAGCTCTGAAGCCACAAAAATAGCAGCACAGGGAGTGGGAGAAGATTTTACCAGGCAGACAAGCAGAGTTGCAGAGAGGATTTGGGAAGATGAACTTCAATTTTCTGTGTGGGACTTCTGCCAAAGACAGGACAAGCACTTTTCCTTCAGCAGGGCACACACTGAGATTATGTCAAAGTAATCTCCCCTGGATTTCACTTGACAGTACAAGCAGAAGAAATCACCTCCTCAAGCAAGAAACACAAAACACTTTTCTAAATTTCTTAAGAAATGCAATTTCAGATATATCTGGAATATTTCCCCTGACCATAAACCCACCCAACCTTTGTTTTTTAATCTCAAAACACGGCTCACTAGTCAGACAAAGCTGTTTCAAGCTAAGAAAGAGAAATATTTTGTTGGAAAACAATAAAGTGTTGTGATTGTTATCACTGAGATGGAAAAGGAGATCTGGGAACTGTCTCTTCTTCCTGAAATCTTGTTGGTGTGCTGATTCAAGCAGAAATTTTCATCTATGGAATTATCAACAGGTGAGGCTCACTGCTCAGCCAGATGTTTTAGAGCTCTGTTAGGACCATATGTTCCTTTGTGGCAGGTGGGGAATCCTGCCCAGGATACTTTCACACCCCCAAATTCACCAGTATCCCAACAGATGAAGTGAAAAAGGTGATTTGTTTGGGGTGCTGGGAAGGAAAGGAGGGTTTTCCCTTTAAGTCAGGTTGAAGATTTTTAAAAATAGTAACAATAATAAGTGTTTAGGTTTTTTTTCACAATATGCTTTTAAAAACTAAGCTGTTTTGAGAAGTAATACAAATAAATAGGCATGTTTGAGAAGATGATATGAACAGAGAAGCTGTTCATAAATATGATTTCAAAAATGAGTATAAATTTGTGGTTGGTGTCACTGCAGATAAGGAATCAATAAATTTACTACCTCAGCAGGCAGGAGGGAACACTGTCAGCCTTTTTTCCCCACATTGAGTAGCTTTCAGGAAACTAGATTTTCAACAAAATTATGTATTTTGTAGAGGAGAGGAACATTCAGACAGACTCCAGCGTGGTTCCAAAAGCAGTGACTGCAGCAGTACTCAGAGTTTAGCCTAGTTTAACATAGTGTTATAGAAACTGTGCAGAGCTGCTTCTGCAGATTGTGTTAAACTAAGCTTAGCACCACTTCTGTCATGTCTCTGGAGTCACTGGGCTCAGTCAGTCCCTGCTCATGCAGAGTGCTCTGAGCCCATCACACAGCCCATGCCGTGGGGACACTCAGTTACCTCCTGCAAATACAAACCTGGCCTTTGGTAGGACTGCCCATCATGTATTTCTGCTTGCCTTTTTTTAAAATGAGAAAGTGGTCATTCTATTTCCTTTTTCTGCTGTTGGGCATCCCTTGCCTTCTCACCCCTCATTCTGGATTTGAAGTTTTTGGGTTTAAATGAAGCACCCTCAGAGCAGTGCAAGGGTGTGTGAGCAGCAGAGGCTGCTTGGGAGCAGCTCAGCTTGGCACAAACACCAGGGATAATCACATTTGACTCAGCCTACCCATCAAGCTGAGATCCCCTGAGATCTTGTCTCTGAAGACATGCCAGACTGAATTCTCAGGTTCAGAGAAAGTCACAGGTTAGAGAGGGGTCAACTGTAATTTAGGCATCTCTCACAAAGTCCTCTCAGAGCAGTTTTCACTCCCACAGCCCAGTACCAGGAGAATAAGCACAGGAGGGACACTAAATGCAAGGAGGTCTGAATTGATGCAAAGACTCTGATACCTGCATGTATTCTGAATTTTGTCAGCTGCACAGGGATCCCTCTGGGATAGCACAGGGATGGGATGCCCCCATGCAGAGTGCAGCCCAAGGCCATTTGGCACTGCAAAGCAGTCCCAGAAACACCTCTGTGAGCTCACAGCATCTGCAAACAATTCCAAAGCACTGCAACAACCACTTTCCCTAAGGTGCCACTTAGTAAATATATTTTCTCTCTTTTGGTATCTCTCATGTTGGAAAACTGCTCTGGACAAACACAGTGAAGATTTAAACTTCAGCAGGGAGAAAACCCATTTCAATGGGAAGACCATCTTGGTCCTTAAACAAATGGGCCTAAATGTGTTGTGTATAAATTTGGTCTGGAATTACCAGGAAATTTTAGGCATTAGAAGGTGTTCAGCTGTAGGATCAGCCTCCAACAGCAGCAACTGGAGGTGTCCTGCCAAAGAACACGTTGTCACAGCTGGCAGAAATCCCTCAATAACCAGAATGGAAGGTTGAGGAAGGGGTTAAAACCAGGAAAATGCTTTTGGAGAAGGCCAAGGAGAAGCTGACCTTCCTGGCAAAAACACCATTCCTGGAGGTGTTCTAGGAATGGCTGGATGTGGCACTCGGTGCCAGGGGCTGCATGGCAAGGTGATCAGTCCAAGGCTGGTCCCAATGATCTCAGAGATCCTTCCCAACCTCAGTGACTCTGTGACAGCTGCCCCAGGGCAAGATGAGATGAGGGACCTGTCTGTGCCAGGGGATGTGCCACAGAAGAACCTCAGAGGTCTGTGCTGTCTCTAAGGACAGCAGAGACACCACCCAGCCCTACTTTCAAGGATAACAGTCCTAGAAAAGGAACATGCACCAAAAGGTGAGCCTCAAAGCTCCCAAAAAAAAGAGTTAGCAGAGCTTGGGTGTCCTTTGAGTCCCCAAGCCCACGGGCTATGCTCTCACAGCTGCCTGTTACCCATCCACAGGAAAAGGTCTAACCAGATGAGCAACAAGGCATGGGAACAATTTTTCTTCCTCACTCAAACAGGGCAGGCTATTGCTGACACTGAATAGCCTTGGATCAGCAGTAAGATGAAAATGTGCTACTTACAGAAAAATACAGCCACCTATTTCCTTTAAAACTAGGGGTTTAAACCTCCCAGTACAAAAGGTACTTTGGCCCTTTTTCTCATTAAGCTGTATAGCTCTCATCTTTCTGCTAATCAAAACGCTGTGCTGATTTAACAGTGTCACTGTGTTCTGTGAAAAGCTTAAGATAGCTCTTTTATCACCAGTTGGAACACCAGTGACTTGAAATTAGTTGTATACATGTAGGGGAAAACAGACTGTCTGTCCCTCTGCCAGAACAAACAACTCATCTT
Source organism: Oenanthe melanoleuca (assembly GCF_029582105.1). Taxonomy (NCBI): domain Eukaryota; kingdom Metazoa; phylum Chordata; class Aves; order Passeriformes; family Muscicapidae; genus Oenanthe; species Oenanthe melanoleuca. The sequence goes on along the minus strand of NC_079343.1, from coordinate 17,154,918 downwards.
CATCTGACTGCATGGAGTAGGGGTAAGCAATCCAAAAGGAGGAAGAAGTTTTAGGATCTTAATAGCTGTGGGATGGCTGACTCAGCTTTTTGACATTCTGGTTAAAAAAAAAAAAAAATAAAAATCATATAATCTATACAATCCCATCAGCTGAACAGCAAACTAGCTCTGCAAGCAGCAAACCTCAGCCCTCCATAAGAGTTCAGGTCTGTGTTCCCTTTGAGTGAGGCTCAGAAAGGTAGTGTGGGAAGGCAAGGTGAATTATTTGGGTTAGTTTTTATGCCTGGGTTTGTTTTATGAGGCACACAGTTGTGCTAAGGAAAGAGGTGTAAATCCTTGGGGTTGGGGATAGCAGCTGCCCACACCTGCCACTGCTACCTGCCTGTGCCTCTCCTGGGAAAACAGCAAAGTTTATCTTCTGTCTCTATCCTAATTGTTTCAGTTTTTCTAAACTGAAAAAATAAAAATAATCCGGTTCTAGTAAAAAAACCAAACAAATCTGTTGTCATAGCAACAGGACCTCCCCACCCGCCTGTGATCAGACAATGCTCAGGGCTCACCAGCAGGGACAGGGATGGACAGGCAGTGCTCCCACAGATGGGGAGGCTCATTTTGCACCATGATTTCAGGAGCTGCTGGCTCAGAGCCCACTGACCACCCGGGGGCTGCAGAGCACTGATCCCAAAACCCAGTGCCAGGTGGACACATGGCCCAGGACTAGGAATGAAATGGGAAAATGAATGAAATTGGATCTGGTTTTTCTTATGTGGAAAGGGTCCAAGAGCTTCTGATGGTTTGTGACTTCCATCCCCATAAGTGCAGCACTTCTGGGAGCACTTCATAAACCTGGCCTAGGAAAGCAGCTCTGGCTAGTGCTGGGATCAGCCAAAGCCCAAAGGAAAGCCCACATGCCCATTATTTTTTATGGCACCAACACACAATGTTAGTCCATGTCTAAAATTTACCAAACCTTATCTCTGTGCCACACATATTCTTTATCACCTGAAGCTGTCAAACAGCAGCTTGATCAGACAGGATCCCACCAGAGGCAAGAGGAATCCTTCAACTCCAGTGTTTCCACAGAAGTAAACCCAAACTGTGACAGCACAAGGCTTGTCCCTAACTCAGGGAGCAGAGCAAATCCAGAGCAAGCATGGACTGTGTCCCTCTGGATGTTTCACTGCATCTCTGTGACCAGCAGCTCCTCCCAGCCATCCCATCCCTTCCCAAAAAGCTCCACTGTGTAACCAACACTGGCACTTGTTCCTCCCACACCTCCTGGGATCTGTCCATCACTCCCATCCTTAGTGCTTGCTCCCTCCCAGGTAATGGAAAGCCCAGTCTCACTGGGATTAGGGAGCTGTTCTCCTCATCTCCTGTCATTTTGAAAGGCTCCTGATTTCCCCCTGCATCTCTCAGCTCACGTTTGGAAAGCAGCTTCTGTGTCCTTAAGTGGCACTTGCCATTAAATGAGAAACGTTTTTTATCATCACAGAGAAATCTGAATACCATGCAGAAAGTTGTTCCTTGCATGCAACCATGGGACAGATAATAATAAATACAATACTTGTATTCTAAATACAGGAGCCATTTTCCTCATTTGAAACCTATTTCTGCTTTCTAACAACACAGAAACTTCAGCAAGGACAGCAGCTGTAGCCCATCACCAACCTGGGAGGGTTTGGCAGGACAGAAGTGTTTGATAACAGTTCCCCAATGCATTTAAGGCTCCCTAGTGGAATGCTCAAAAGGAACTTCTAGTCAGTCCTCTGCAGGGATTAGCAACATCAAAATATTGCACACATATAACAATATTTTGCCCCATTTTGGGGCTACTCTACACATAAGTCAAACCAGACAGTAGCAATTTCATATCTGCTCAGTATTCTGTTGTTTATCTCTCTTCATGTAAGAGTTTCCAAATATCTCCATGCCATCAAAGTAATGAGGTTACATGTAATTAGAATGTATGAAGGTATTTAAAAATTAAGTGTTATTATTTTGTACACTTTTCAAATAGCATAATTGCATTAAAATTACTACCTTCTGCTTGTCTCTGTTATAAACATCACTCTCCTTTTCTCATCTCAGAAGAAAATAAGAAAGGTCATCCAGAGCAGAAGAGAGCTATAGCTTATTTTGCATCTCGTATCTCAGGCTCAGTGATATTGTATTAGAGATCTCTAAATGCCCAGGTGTCTGCATCAGAGCTGATCTGAATAGAAATATTAAAGTCCCTGTTACACTGAAAAAGCAGAGCCATACTTACCCTTTCCAAACAGGAGTTCTGCACAGGACTGACACCACAGTGTGGTGGCTGTGGCCCTCTGTTAGTGCCACTTACTGCAGATCCAGGTGGGCTCACTTGAGGTAGATGCACAGGTGATTTTCAGCCATTTCTCAGCCTCTTGATCTTAGCAGCAATTAGGGCTGAATAGCACAGGAGAGTGAGAGTTACTCTAATGTGCATGGGCTGTGATTATTCCTGAGGCTCTGCCATCTGCAGAGAAATCCTCCTCTGCCCTCCTGGGCTTGTCTCCTTTCTCTGCAGCTCAAGGGGAGCAGCCAAGGATTAAGGAGCTGACCTTGAGTCCTGCCCTCGTGAATTTCCCACTATTCACCATGGTAAATGAGCACACAAACATTTACCAACAACATTAATTCCTTGTCTTCTTTGGAAGTGGAGCATTTTGGTGCATTCCAGAAAATTCTGCCTATTCCTGTGGCCTCACCAATCCATTTTCCTGTCACAGACCTGGGTGGCTGCTGCTCAGGCTTTGGCTGGGCACAGGCTGTTGGTGTCAGCAGCTGTCATGCACCAAGAGCTGCCTTTGCTCTGCCAGCTCAAGCCCTGAGCATGTCTGGAGATGGGCTGAGATGGTTCAGGAGCCCTGCTCTGCTCCTCACCAGCACATGGAGAAATATAGCTTATAATTCTGCACCACCAAGTGGCCAGATGGAGCAGAGATTGCAGAACACCTCGGGATCCAGGCTTGCCACAGCACCTACATGGGTTTGGTGTGGAACTTCATATTGGCCTGAACTGGCAAATAGGGAAAAAACAGGATATAAAGCCTCACATCTTCAACGAAGAAAGCTCTTTTTTTTTTTTCCTGACATTCCCTAAGGTGTTCCTAAAGGTGTGTTGTCAAAACTGGTTCAGTTCTTATTCAGTCACAATTTGCATATTTCAAATTTAGTGGTGGATGGTTCTGTAAATACAAGGCAAATATTTCTGAATGTCAATAAAGTGCTTGTGTCAGAAGCAGGAAGAAAGTACATATCTTTGTTCTTTAGAGATTTATCCCTCCATATCTAAAAGCTATAAAAAAAGGAAAAAAAGTGGCATTTCATGCAGAAAGATGCATTACATGGTCTAAATAGGAGATATTTTCCTATTCTTTTGTTCCTTGTTCTCAGTTGAACTCTTATTTAGTCACTCAAGGTACAAAGAGTGAGGTCTGATGCTGATCAATATTACTTGTCCAGAATCCTGACATGGCAGAGCAAATGACCCCATTGCATAGCATTACACATCACATTTAATATATGATTTATGACAGGGCAGGGAGTGGTCCCTCATTCTGGTTTGGGAATATCAGTCCATGCACTGGGAGATTTCTTTATTCAAAATGTTAATGAGTTGGGTCACTGTCTGAGGATCTTTAGTAATAATTTCATAAATGGTGTTTCCTTAAGTAAATATTTTCCTTAAATCTGATTTCAGAGTGTCTTACTGGTTCATCAGTCTCTTAGTGGAAATCTTTGTTGCCTGGATTTCCATGGGCCATATTGGAGAGGTGTTCACCAGGAATCAGGACCCCAGCTCAGTGCTTTAAGCCTTCATGTATTTCAGAAGGAGACAGGCTTTTAACTTTCCTAAACATCTCAATGGGTCCTTTAGGTTTTGAGTGTTTAGGTCCCTGAGTATTTTTTAGTGCCCAGCCCTGTAATCATATTCAGACAGTATAATTTCACCTGTGTCCCTGCCTCTGGAAATTCATAGTTCCAGAGGTCTCACAGGTCTCTTTTGTTCTGTGCATTGAGCCTTGGAGATCTTCAACAAAAAGTCTCAGACTTGGGTGCATTTGGGGTTGGACACAGGCCATACACACAGAGCCTTAATCCTTGTGTTTCTTTTGAAAGTAGAATTTTCTAAGTAGTGGAATTTCCCTTCATAAGCCCTGAGGTCACAGTAGCAGGCATTGGTCCTGACCTGTGTGTGTTCCCTGTGACATGGAGTTGAGAAGCAAAACTGGGATGGAGGCATCAGAAGGCTCAGGGGGGTTTTGTGTATGTGCCTCACCATCCCTGATGCACTGCAGGGCAGCACAGGGAAACCTGTCAGGGATAACAGCAGATGTTGAAAAACTAAACACGAACGCCAGAAATGTAAGTGTGCTTCTGATTATTTAAATAAGGACGAATTAAGAAGGAAGAATAAAGAGAAAAGGCATTTAACTGGAGTGCAGCAATGCCTGGAGACTTCAGCCACGATCAGAGTGACATTGTGCTGTGCAGGCTGTGAAGGATTAGCAAACGATTGAGCCAGGGGGACTCACACACCAAATCAGTAAACCAGTCAAATATGAGTGTCTGCATTCACAGCTGATGCTGAGAAACAGCAAAAGACGAAGCAACTTGTCCAGGGTTTGGTGCCAGGTTTGTCCTGAGCTCTGTGCACCTCTGGGAGCAGTGCTGGGAGAAGCAAGCCTTGGTTCAGGCTTAAGGACCTGACAGTTTTAACCTTTGAATGACAGCAGTCAAGGCAGCAATATAACTATGGGATCCCAGATTATAAATGACCACTTGTAAATGGCCTCTGACTGCAAAAAAATACAAGGTTTTGTCACTTCAGACTGGCTTCTATTCGGACTGGAAATCCCTTGTTTCTGTCGAGGTGTCTGCAGGAGCAACCACCACTCATGTACACAGCTGTGGAGCAGCACTGCCCCTGCCATGGGAGCTGGAAGCTTTGCAGTGGATCAAAGGCATGGAATAACAGGACACCTCCATTCAGCCTTCCCTCATATTGTGCTACAGGGTTATTTCTTGTTTGCAGCTCAGGACACACTGAAGGTCTTTCCTCAAAACCACCAGCAGCTCCAGCAGGCAAAGCTGGGTGCTTTGCTCACCTCCTCTGCTTCATCCACAGGGTCCATATGTCATTCCTGAGATTAAACCCTGGCTCCACTTGGAGCCCACGAGCAGTTTGCCAATTATGTTCAAGGCAATGAGGATTTTATCCTTTGTTCATCCTGCGCCGGCTGGGCTAACGATGTTCAATTAGAAACTGCTCTTTGTTCTAGCGCAGTCAAGAGGATTCTTGCCAATGATTTGAATGAGCATTGGATAAAGCTTATGGCTAAATCCAGTCCTTATGCAAAAATCCATGGATTCTACTGAATTGCTTTTCTCCCAGTGAAATTAATGGGAGCTGTATGAGAACATCTAAGGGAAGATTTAGTTCCTGTTTGTAACAATATGTTACCCCCTGATACTGGGCCTGTTTGGAATGTTTATTGTTAAATCCATGTATTTTTGGTTATATCTCATTAAGAACACAATACAGTCTTGGAAAGTACATTCTGAAAGGGTATTACAACCGGATTGGGATTACTGCTTGTGAGAGACTTTTAACTAGGGGGAAATTTCAAATTCAATTTACAGTAATGTCAAACCACAATTAATATATAGGCAATGATAAGGGGAACATGCAGGAGTACACACTGATAGCACTACATCAACAAATAAACTTTTGGAGCTAGTAATTAGGTACACAAGATTATGATATGTTTAATTGACTAAAGCGACAATTTGGAATTACATCTAGTCACATTTAATTGGATTTGGAATCTCTAGAGGAAAGGAAACAGAAAGCAGAGTAGAGAGGCAGCCATAAAAGCAAACTGATGTTCTAAAGTCTGTTAAGACTCTGCATTAATATCCTTTGCACAATACTTTTTTAATATCCCTCAGCCTAGAAAGAGCAATGCAATGATTGTCACAGACAGAGGGAGTACTAAAGTGTACTCAATTAGGTGATAAGACAGCTGATTACTTTTAGTTTGGGGTAGGTTTTAAGCTATAGTTTAAACAAAGGTGAACTCTGAGTTTTCCATAAACAAGTGATATTCCAACACTGCCAAGACACAGGGTATTGTACATGTTGATGCTGTCCTAGAAGGAATATACTTAAATATAAGATATTTCATCCCCAAGTACTTTAAAGGAAAAAAAGAAAAGCCTGACTAAAACATTGTATAGTATCCATTAATATTTGCTTAGAGCAAAATGCTGAAAAGTTATTAAAATAAAATGTCGCGTTTTGTCAGATAGTTTAAAAAATTCACCAATGCTTGTCTTAAGGCTGGACAAAGACTGAGAGTTATGTGTAATCTTTTGGTTAAAAACTCATGCTGCACTCTTCTAATACCACCTGCATTAAATATTGCTATATGCACCCTTCCCTCCCTGGCCACTCATTTTTCTGCTTTTGTCACGACGGGGGCCGTGACTGCTGACTGTACATTCATCACGACAGAGGCACCGTGCGTGCAACAAGCGACCCCATCCATCTGTATTGGCAGCTGGAAATTGATAGCCCAATGAGGAAGGAGGTGCTTATCTCACTATTAAGATCAAAATGAAGGATTGCTGCTTAAAAGACTGCCGACAAAGGTAGCTCTTGGGCATATCAATCAACAGGACACCGTACAGTACCACCGTATTTGTAATGAAGTAGATTTTCTTGGACTAATTTTAAGGGCAAAACTCAAGGTTGTTAACCCTTGACTCATACTTCAATTTTATGGAGTGCCATAAAATTTAATTCCAGATACTGTATAGCCCCCTAAGCTATTTTTTGTGAAGTCTTCCTACCATAGTGACACTTCTCTCTCGCAATTTGCATGGTACTAATCCTCTGACACCTTTCCAAACTCCTCAACTGGAAGGGGAGCAAAAAATGGCTGTAACAAATGGTCTCAGAGGAACCTGCAGTGCTCTGTGAAGGATGAGTAGGCAAGACCCCACTCTACCAAGATTACTGATGTGAGGAGTAGAGCATTGACTTTAATGAGACTCGTGCCTTGAGTGATACTCATTTAAGATGGCTGTTCAGCCCCATCAGCACAAATTCAAGTTGAAGGGTACTTCCTTCTACTTGAACTTCCACTCCTTCCTGAGGAGCAAATTTTGTGGTAAATAGATCCTTTATATGGAAATGCTCATTTCTACAGGAGTTTGCCACCACCAGTGAAGATCCAGCCTTCATCCCCAGAGGGATGTGCAGCATTTGGGCCTCAGGTGGTGGAGAACCCTCCTGCCTCCCAAAATGGACCTGGTCCTCAGGCTCTCTTTTTCCATACAAAGAATTTAAGGATTCTAGGAACAGTATATGCCCCATGCAACAAAATGTCGGGGTTTGATTCTGATCCCATTTATTTTAGCTAATTCTGTGAGAACACCTGTTACATCTGTACTGAATGTGAAGTGGTGCAAAAAATGTCTGACATAAGCCATAGTAATAAAGATCAGAATGTGATTTTTAAATCTTCCCTCACATGGCAAACTCTTCCTTTTTTCAACTATTATTAGTTGCATTCTTATTGGTAAAAATGGAATAAATCTGAGTCCCAGGAGCTGCTGAATTTCAGTACTGCTGTGAGTGCAAAGTGCATCTAATTCAGAGAATTACCCACTGGGCTAGTGTTTGCAGTGCCTGTGAACTTTCGTATGTGCTTTCCAGCAGAGAATTTCTTCTGTACAGAACAGTTTGATTTTTTTTCCCCACTGGGTCAGACTCATTTAAAATCTTGAGTTCACAAACACATTTTACGAAGGGGTCATTTCTTCAAATGGAATGTCTTTTTTTGTCTCTTTCCACTGGTATCCATTGACTTCCCTTCTTGATGTCATGGACATGAAGCTTCAAAGAATAACCCTTTAAAGGAGGAGCTGTCATAGCTGTCCTCTCCCCCAGGGGCTCAGGCCATCCTGCTATGCAATAGGGCTGGAAAAGTGGTGTGAAGGACAAGATTCATCCCAGTGCCTCCATGCAGAGCCTGTGGTTGGGCTAAGGTGGGAATGAGCCAGAAGTGAAGAGGGAACTGAACTGCTTCCAGTCATTACCATCATCTGCTAAAGAGAAAGGGCCAAAGGGTGTAGGCATTGGTGGGACTCTGGCTGATCAATACTCTACTCCAGAGCTCACAGCTCATTTCTCTTCCTGACAGAAAGCCCCTGTGTGGGCCTGGCTGGACCCCTGTGGTACCAGAGGCACCACCTCGGTGTTTGTGCCCTGCTCCCACTCCCTGCCTTCCTCCCAAGTCGCTTTCACCTCCAGCAGAAGCTTTGAAGCATCAGTAGAGATCAAACCATTGGTCTGATCCCCTGCTGCTCACAATTTTCACCAGGAGACAGGGATTGCTCTGAGATTTTGTGCCTTTCGTGGGTGTGCCTGAGCGTGGGCTGTGCCAGGGGTTCAGCAGCACCGAGATGCTGCACACGCAGGAGAGGCAGCTGGGTGCTGCTGCAGCTCCTGGGGGTACACCCAGCACAGTGACAGCCTTTCACCCAGCACAGTGACAGCCTTTCACCCAGCACAGTGACAGCCTTTCCCCTCCCAGAGCTGCTGAGCTCTGTGCTCTCAGCACCAGGGCTGCCCTCAGTGTCATCAGAGCACACAGCGACAATTATCAGCATGATGCAGCCTGTGACACTGCACTGGGACTTTCCACTGAAGAGAGGCTGAGCAGAGCTAGCATAATCTTTTTTTATTAATATTCTCTCTATTTCGTGGTGTAAAGGCTGAAAATAACTTGTCACAACTGTAGATGCTCATGTGCCTTTGTAACCAAAGCAACAGCTATTGATGCACGCGCTTCGTGCTAACTACTCCTCGGCCCCAGCACTGCCTCACAGCCATGAGCAACATTTTCCAAGGAAAAGGGAATACTTAGGGGACAGGATGGTTTGGTTTTTCCTTCTGTAAAGAAAGATTTATAGGTTAAATACGTCACTCTTTGATTTGATCAGTGGGTAACGTATAAAACCTTCTGGCACGGCATTGACCACTTTTGTTTCTTCATATCATGATTCTTTTTACTGCTGGAAAAGTCTTCTACATCTGTCATGGCTTCAAAATATTGTACTGACCATTTGAATCCCTCAGTTGACATCTTTACTGCAAAAAATTCAGGCCCTTAATTCTCATCTGCAAAGCTCTTTAATATTTATCCTACTTCTAAATCACTGTGTTTTCTCTCCTGATCTATTCCTCGTGCTCGGAGCAGTCTTTATCTTGTATCTCCTCTGGTTTTCTTCTCCTGATATGGGGTTTATGCTTTCCTTTGAACTTCTCCTATCCCTGACATCAACTGCCAGGAGTCCTCTTTCTTTAAACCACTCTCAAAACTTCCAAATTGTTCCTTCCATTATCAACTTTTACATATTTCTTCTTCTTTGGCACTAACCTGTTCCATGTGACTGAGTGGATCCTCTTAGGCACACTCCAAGGTTTTTTTCTGCTAAATATTTAAGGCCACATGGGCTCATACTGATGAATTACCTGACTTTCTGCATAAAAACACCACAGAATTGCCTTCTTGCACTGGTGTCACAAGAGGAAAGCAGAGACTGGTTTTGAGAAAATTACCCAATGCCCATTTAAACAGTTTAGGAATTAGAATATTTACCATCACCCAACAGATGATTTGGTGCAAGTTTTTTTCCCCTGTTTTGCCCCAATTTATGGACTGGAACCTTACTCATTCAATCTAAACTTCCATCAATTCATATTATGCATTAATTTCTGAAAGAATAAAGATCCTTTAGCACAATCTTACCCTCTCCCTGTATATGTACCTATGGATCATGATCAAGGCAACTTTAAATATTCTTTTTGATTAGCTTTTTGATTAGCTTTCTTTGATTGTCCTCTTAAAAATAAATAATCTATTTCTGGATCTTCTGTACAGTGATATGCAGTACCTAATATTAATACCCAACTTCCATTCTACTCTGAAACAAAGGTATAATGCCAAGGAGTGGTGGAAAAGTAATTTGCAATTCAGTAAGTTGGCCTTTTTCTCTGTTCAAATATTTTATTCTGTGGATTGAAAATATACATTCCAAGTTGACATATCATCAAATGAATGGGTTTCTTTTCATAACCCACTAGAGATATGCACTGGATGATTTGTGTATCAGCTGTTAGATTAAAAATAGATGAATTAAATAGACTTCTTCACAATAAATAATAATGGAAAAATTAAACATGTTATAGTAAATATCTTCATAGTGGTAGCAGCAAGACAAAGTTTAAACTTGCTTATTACTATAGTCATGTAAGCTCCCCAGCATTTCTTGTCTGCAATGCAATTTCTCAGCTGGTAACAACAAAACAAACAGTGGGCTTGTGATATTTCATCCCACAGAAAGAATCCCTCTCCAAACTGTCCAGTTTTACTCACACCTTGGCAAACAATTCCACTGGCTAAAAACTGTGCAATATAAGCTGGATGTTTTATTCAATGAATGTAAATATTCCACACCCATACATTCTGACAATGTCAAAAAAGCCCAATGTTGTCAAACATGGTTGAAACCTTGAAAGTCACAGCCTGACTTCACCAACATCTGGCACTCCCATCTTAGCATAAATTATTACCTCATTTATAAATGTCTTAACTCATTAGCATATTACAAATCTAAATGCTTTCATTGTTCCATTGTGAAAACCATGTGGCCTATTTTATGCTAAAAGCTGAGCTCTAGCATCCACTCTGCACTTAGATCCAAAGTCAATCCCACCCAGCCAGAGTCAATAAATGCCATTGCACCAGCCATGATATGTTGCAGAAACTAACAGAACTCCAGGAAGGCATTTCAAAGCTTGCATGTTCTTATCTGCAGGCTTCCATGGCCACCTGTACTCAAAACCTTAATTCCAGAATGTAGCCAACAAGTATTTGCTACAGCTCAAATGGAAGCCTTTAATTTGCATTGGAGTAAGCTTTTAGCTTTAATTCCTGTTCAGTGTTCTGAGCAAGACTACAGCCACCACAGAGCTGCTCTTAGCACACCAAAAATGCAACTTGTGTTTCTGAGAATATTTCTGTCAGCTAAACTCAGCAGCACAGAGAAAGCCTCCAGCAGCACGTGGAGGTCTGGGTGCCTTCAAACCTTTACTGTGCACTCTGGTCACTGCTGTGAGCACCAGGGGCTTCCACCCCAAAAGCCTGGGCTGCTGCAAGCACAGGGCAGCACACACCTCACCCAGTAAAGCAAATTACCAGCCCTGAGAGGCAGCTGAGCACCTCCAGCACAGCCAACTGTTTGGAGAGGGATTCTTTCTGTGGGATGAAATGTCACAAGCCCACTGTTTGTTTTGTTGTTACCAGCTGAGAAATTGCATTGCAGACAAGAAATGCTGGGGAGCTTACATGACTACAGTAATAAGTAAGTTTAAACTTTGTCTTGCTGCTACCACTATGAAGATATTTATTATAATACATTTAATTTTTGCCATTATTATTTATTGTGATGAAGTCTATTTAATTCATCTATTTTTAATCTAACAGCCAACACACAAATCATTCTGTGCATATCTCTGGTGGGTTATGAAAAGAAACCCATCCATCTGATGATATGTCAACTTGGAATTTATATTTTCAGGCGCTGTCAGCTCCTGTAGAGCTCAGCCTCATCTCACACCTTCAGGGGTGAAAAGCCAAGGCAAGGAACTTAAGAGGGGAAAGCTCTTGGTAGCCAAAGCCTCCTGTGCAGTCCCAGCTGGTGCCCAGGCCTGTCAGCAGTCTGTGTGCTCACTCTTGACCCATGCCCTGCTGTGCAGCCTGAGCTTGCCAGGCTGGCAGCAGCAGGGATGTTTTGCACTGCTCCCAATGGAATGACTGATAGGAGCTGACAGGCAGCCTCTCCAGCCAGCCTGGCTATCATATCACTGAGAAAATGAATTTCTCATTAATTCTTGAAGCTGTTTTAGCAGCTCGTGCTGTGCCACGCCTCCCTGCAGGAAAGTCCCTTCTTTCATCAAATCTGGGGGAAATCTGTGTAAGGTCAGTGGTCTGGGGTGCACTGGCAGAAGGAGGTGTCTGGTGTGCCTGGGTCTGTACTGCCCCAGAGGTCTGTGGAGCTTGTTGCTGATTTAAGAATTCATTTTAAATTTTCTCATGCCAGAAATGAGAGAACATTTCCCTTATAGCTCTTCATAAATGCCAATAGGAAATCCTCCCTCTTCTATATCTATGGTTATATAGATATATCAACTCTTGCCTTGAAGCACTGAGCTTTTCATTTCCTGGTGGAAAATTTGGACATAAATATATTCCTTATCCTGGTCATTAGAACAAAAAGATTTTGTCCCTTAAGTAGGAAGATCAGTTTGTTCTTAAGACATCTCACTGGTGTCCAGATGATCTAAGTGCAACTTCTGACCAGTTTGTGTCCCATTTCCTATGTCCCATTGCATCATGACTGAAGCAACTTGTTAAAATTAAAATTAATAACATTTTGTCAGTACAGAATGGGTCCCTTCCTATGTATGGCATTTCAGGGATTCTGCCTTTGGAATACACTCTTTGTAAGACATAACTCTCAGCTCCAGAAAATCAGCATTATTCTGCTCTCAGGTACAGTAGTAAAAATATAGAATAATCAAAAACTGGATTGAGAAGGCAAATAAAACAACATAACAGAGAGTTTCTATCATATTGATACTGATTTGGGAGCTTTTCACTGCTGTTGTTACTGCTGATATTTCCATTTCAGAAACAATTCCACATGTCCAAAACCAAGCAGCTTAACAGTTTTCTTGCATCCTTTCTTCTTTAATAATATCTACTTCCACATATTTTCTCCCTACTTGTATTTTTCTGGTGCTAAATCATTTATGATAGAAAAAATACTGCTTGAATCATAACACTAAGAGAAGGTATTAGTTTAAATGTCACAACTATTAAAGCAGATGGATTAATTGTCTCTGATTTCAGGAGAGATGGATTTATTTAACACTAGCTGAATGAAAGAGGCAACACATACCTTGCTGGAGTTTCTAGCTGTTGAAATCCCAATATTAAACAAATTATCAACCCAATTAGGGTTGTAACTGTTAACAGGGGCCCATAAATCATGTCTCAAGGATATTCAGCAGGAACAACCTGGTCAGCAAAACTCTAGACCATTTAAAAACCCACAGGGCAGCTCAAAAGTAATGTACATATTTCAAAAGCAGAATTTCCCATTAATTCTGTATTTTACTGGTTGCAAAGCAGAGCTTTAAGATTTACAAAGGAAAACTGAAAACCCAGCACAAAATCCCACCCATTTTGTGCTGTTCTCAGGCCCTCATTGTTCCCCTGAACTGCAAAGGTCCTTAAGAAGTTGCACATCCATTATCCTCCTCCCTTTCTCTGTATTTCTTTGGGGAAGTGAAGCTGCAGGCAGGAATGTGTGCTGCTCCTGGGATCATTACTGGTGATGTGCACACCTGCTCTTGAGGAGCTGCAGAGCACACCATGCAAAAACAGACAGAGTCACTTTTCAGAAACATCTCTATACACAGTCAACTCGGCTTCTACTAAATTAACAGCCATTCAGGCACAGAAAGTAGTTTGCTATTGCAATGACTCAGGCATGATTTTCCACTGACCCTCTGAGCAGTGCTGTCCATTTGACAGGCTAACCACATCAGTCACCATCTCAGGCTGTCTGATTCATCTCTTCACATTTAAGTTCCCAAAAGACATTGAGCACTGTGCTGGGAAGAACTGACATCTCCTTCAGTTAGTTTCTGTATTCTAGTTTCCTTTTCTTCTTTTCTCTCTTTTTTTTCTCCTCCTCAGGCTAAAAGCCCTGAAAACCCCTTACAGCAAATATCCCATCTTTCTCCCTGGAGTATTCCCTTGCCAAGCTTGCTTCCTGTCTCTCAAGCACTTGCCTCAACCTCCTGATGGATGCTGATCCAGATGTTGGCCAGGGGATTCTGACTACATCTCCCTAAATCACTCAGTGCTGCTCAACCTTTGGCTCTGCCTGTCTGAGTTCAGATGTCTGAGCCCAGGCTGCCAAAGCTGTTCAGCTGAGCACAGTTTATATATGGGTGTATTTTTTTTTTTTTTTTTTTTTTTTTTTTTTTCACAAAAACAACATGCTGTTTAAGCTGTGACCTTCCTGCCCTAGCAGGAGCCCTGCAGAGCTGTCCCAACACCTGCTGAGGACTTGGGATGGCAAAAAGCTTCTGGAAGGGAGCCCAGAGCAGCCACAGGGAATTGCCTCACTGGGATTGGGGTATTCCTCACTACAGAAACATCTTTTAAAAGGGGACATTGTTAACAAAACTGGTTTGAAACTCTGGTTTTAGACACCAGCTTCATGTAGAGGATAATTGGCCTGTTCACAGACACCACAGGCAAGGAGTTTCCAGAGCAGCCTCCAGCCTCTCCATACGCTGTGCATCCCAGGATTTTTCTTTAATGACTAGTGATCCCTTTGAAAGGATGTAAAACACAGATTTCCTTTCTTCCCAAACATAAAGAGACACTTATTAGAGTACCAAGCAGGCCTTGAAGCCTTAGGTGACCCATGAGCAGCACCTCTGCCTTTGGGAAGACACAGATCTGTCGCTGCAAATCCCCTTTGAAAACACGCTGCATCCAAACTAACTCACAGAGATTTAAATACCTTAATAGCTTAAGACCCCAAATAAGCTGATATTTGATGTGACCTACATTAATGGGGAGGCATTACATGGCAGATAAGCAGAAAGTTCTCACCTATTGTGTAATGCATGATTTATTCGTGCCATAAACATACTGAGAAAAGAATGTGCTCTGGCATTCCTTCTGCTTATTTTTTTCCCCACAGTAAAGAATATAAAATAAAAATTATGTAAGAGGATCATGCTGGTGAGAAGATATTCATATCACAACAGCCACAGACTTAGTGGCAGGACTGCCACAGCCTTGTTTATGGTTGAAAAGATATAGAGAAAAGCACATAGGTTGCACTGCAGTGCACCCATAATTCTAACTACCAGCCTAGGAGTGGAAGCAGTTCATAGAAGAGGCTAATGGCTTTACCCTGTCTGATACCATTGCATTAATAAAAATCATCAATAAAAGCACCAGTTCCTGCTGTACTGTAAATGAGACAGGGGCTGAGTGTGCACTGCAGCTGCAAGATAAGGTACTAGAAAGATATCTAAATTTTTGGCTAATTCTAGATGTCAAGATAATTGGATTTTCCAAATTAAACCTTTCTGTAGTTAAAGAGGATTAAGGTTAGGGACTGTGGCAGGGAAAGCTACTGTCACTGTTAGGAAGACTTTCTCACTACAGTGCCATTTTTCTTCTTCTACATCTGCTCTAATTCAAAATGGCAAGAGCTTCATAAAAATATTGAAGCAGTTACATCATTTGCCATCAGAAGCTGGCACAGGGAAGGTTCCTTTCTTGTGCACCTACCTATCCATTTTATGAGTTCTTAACAGAATTTTAGTGAGTGTTGAATCACAGAATTATAGACTGGTTTGGGTTGGAAAGGACCTTAAATCCCATTTCCTTCCACCCCCTGCTATGGACAGGGACACCTTCCACTGTCCCAGGCTGCTCCAAGCCCTGTCCAGGGATCCAGGGACATCCACAGCTTCTCTGGCCACCCTGTGCCAGGGTCTCACCACCCTCACAGGGAAGAAATCCATGGATATTGCACAGCCAAGAAGCTCAGAAAAGAGTTTGAGACAGTTCTGGGTCAAACATGGGTTTAAAACCTCAATCCAAACAAAGTTTGTTGTTTAAGAATGTCTTTTTCTTTTTCAAGCAACGCCTCAAACCTGTAACTGAGGCATCCCTCAAGCTCGTGCTTCGTGAAGGAATTAATTGGTATTTTAATAGAAGTGCTGACAATATAAATACCCCTTGAGACACTTTGTCTCCATATGGTTTCTCTGCAGAATTTCTCTGATTCCCCACACTTCCAAAAGAGGGATATAAACCTCCTGACACAGCAGAGCATGAGTCAGTCCCATAACTACAAAAAGAAATCTTCCCTATCACCAGGTTACTCTGCAGACTCTTTTTAAGCAAGTTTTTGCATCTTTGCTGGAGAAATAGATTCTGTCCACTGCTGAAGTAAACCACATTCAGTGGCCTCATGTCAGTCACAGCCTTGACATTCATTATTGCTCCTTGCTGGAGGAGATCTTCCTTATATTCTAAGATCACCCCAGGGACTTCAGGTTTTCTAACTGTTCTGGAATTAAGGGCTGGAATGTAGCTCCACATGATGAGACTTGCTGAAGAGCTCAGTTGCAAGATATGCAAAAAAAAAAAAAAATAAAATAAATCATCATTCTTTATCGTTTTGTCAGTTTAGCAGCTGCCCCCACACTCATCCTCCTTTTTGCACTTGACAGGACATTTTAGAAAGGTCTGTTCTGATGCAAGGACATCAAAACTCGTGCAAATGGGGAAAACCAGTTGCCCAACCCTCTCTGCAAGGAATTCCTGGAAGTCCATTGAGCCCTTCCCATCCTCTCTCCCTTGTGTCTATATCTTGAGTGATGTGCACAGCACAACAAATGTTCTGGAGGCATCTCTGCTTCCTGGACATGCTGCCAGATATTCATCCACAGTGACACACTTCAGTACATAAAGGCGTGAGCAGAAAAATCCTCTGGGATTTCACCATATAAAGTTTTCTCCTCCAAAGTTTTTATGGGCTGAAGTTTTATATCTTTAAAGACTTTGCCCCATAAAAATCCAAGAAGATAATAAAACAAATAGTGTCTCTGTCCAGGGTCAGTAGTCTAGAGGGGAAATGCTCTTGGGTAATAATAAGAGTGCCTTCAGAACCAGTATTGACCAGAAATGATGAATCTGTTCTTTTCCTCATTGGCTGACATTTCACCATTATTGCCCTCAGAGCTACTCACTATTTGCTGTGCAGAGTAGCCACAGGTAGAAGGCAATGCAGAGATCCCAAGGTGTGACTTTGAAGTGTTCTTGGGGATGACAAACCCAAAATTGAACTTTGCAGATTGCAGAGCTTGCCTGGTCACTTTTTCATCTCGCTCCCTCACTCCACCTATTTTAAACCTGAAGTGTGTGGATACACCCAAACCCACACTCACATGCTCATACCAATCCAGATTAGGAAAGGGCTGCCAACCTATAGAAAATAAGCAGAATATCCAACATCTCACACAAAATTAGGCTGACCTAATTCCATGGCTATATTTACATGTGAAATTCAGAAAAACTGGAAAAGTTGTTGTTTTCTTAATGTATCTTCGAAAGTTAGATTGGTGCCATTGTTTGCTACATGATCCTCTAAAGGCCCTGAACAACAAGATCATTAAAGCCCACAGAAATAAGAAAACCTAAAATCACTTCCCTGTAAATCAGTGCAGACTGGTAAATTTACCACAGGAAGGAATGGGCACAGATCTCCTCATGTGTCCCCCAAGCTCTTGGCAGGAAGACACACTTGTTATTTTCTGGTCTGATACCTCCAGGTCTGTGGCATTAACCATGGATAACATGGTTCTGCCCATGGAAAGCTGGAGCTTCTCCTCCCCTGGGTGGAATGTTATTATTGCCCCAGGTGGCCATGATGCTATTACACACATTTGAGGCTTGTCAATTCTCCAGGGCTAAACTGGCTACTCCAGCCTGCTTCCATCCCAATAAATGTGCTGGCTAAATATAGAAATCCGAAATATAAACAAATCCCCAGTGATACCCTCGAGATCCAGGCAGAGTAATCAGTGTAAGAGCACTCAGGGTGCACATTGTGGCAGCCTATCCTAAAATCTACTCAAAACAACTGTAACAGTACTTCTGCACGCCCCGTATCAATCAACAGGGTGGAAATAAACTGGCGTAAAAACCTTATCAGAAGTCCTGTTGTCTAAGGCCATTAGAGAGAAGGACATGGATACTTAACTAATTGGCACTCTCAGCCTCCCATCCTGGGCTGGTGGGAGCAGTCATCAGCTGAAGGAATGACTCACAGAGCCACACTGTGCCTTGGATAATTTTACACAGGTGGGGGATAGACTGGAGAACAAAAATGAGGGCTTGTCAATAGCCCACAGAGCTGGTCCCACTGTGATACTCTCTGTGAATCACCTCAGTGCCCAGGGGACCTGGGAGACTCATCCCCCTGCTGAAATGCAGATATCCTTTCCTCTCCTGCACGTCTGAGCATCCCTGTGTTAGTGCTGGCACAATTACCCACGTTTCTGCCCCTGCCAGGATGCACAGTGAAACCTTGCAGCTCCCCAGCTCCCTGCAATGCCCACCTCAAGATAAAGTTGTCATGGGCAGGGGCTGAGCGTGGTCTGACCCAAACCCCAGCCCAGCAGGAGCTGCAGCTCAGCCCCCCTTGCTCTGGGGGATAAAAATGCCAAGTGAGACTGTTCCAGGCTGGCAGCTCCACTGGGCTCCCCAGAGTGTGAAATCCACCCCTCTGCACCACCCCAGCACCATGCATCACTTCAGCCATTCTAAGGGTTCATAAGCCTCGTGTTGCCCTCTGCACAGGAGTGAATTTTACTCTTAATGCAAACGGTGCTTAAATGCAATATTTTAAGGCTAATATTCCGTATAGACACAGTGTCTGATTCGTGCCAGCCCAAGGGGTAATATGAATGCTTAGTGTTTTTTAACCAGCTCCCAAGGACTGAATAAAACCCTCAGATGAAAGCTGTGACCTTCAAAGAGCATGGAATCACTCTTTCTTTTCATCTAGGAGATAATTTAGCTAATACTTTTCTCCTCATTGAAGACAGAGGCTCACTGCACTGAAAACTGTTTACAAATGTTCTTTCCCTATTAAATTGATTTTCTGAGTATAGATAGGCAATGTTTTTTGGAACTAATTTGAATTCCTCCCTAATTAATATTCAGGACCAAAATATGTTATCTTTGCATGACTGTGCAATTATGAGAGGAAAAATATCATCAGAGAAAGTAGGGAGGGTTTTTGGTGTTTTTTTAACTAGCCTTTACCCAACAAGAAATGCATTTCTTTGCCTTTTTTAGCCTGCAACTCAAGAAGCCTTCAAGAGAGAAGTATCTTTTTCGGTTATGTACACACCATTTGTGCAAGGAGACAAGGATGACAAAATAAAGGAGGCAAATAAAAACTTTGCTAAAGAGCACCCTGATTACATGCAGCACATATTCACAGGTAACAGCAGATGTCTTGAGCACTGTGTGTCTCTTTGTGTGTGATTGTGTCTTAAAATGAGGCTGAGAGAGTCAAGCTTGAGCTCCAGACATTTCTACACTTCTGGGGGGAAAATCTCTCATATGAGATTTGCTCTGATTGTCCATGATTTAGGCAATCAAATGAATTCTGAGGCTAAGTATAGACTTCACACTGCAAGTCCCCATAAGTACAATTTTTACCCATGAAGTGCCATATTTGTGTTGTTGAATCTCATTATTGCCACCAGCCTTTTGTTCAGGGGTAGCTTTGCAGTGTGCTGAGGTGACAGGGAGACCCAAGCTCCTTCCCAGCTCCGTGGATTTCCATGAGCACTGAGGGTCATCCCTGCAGCAGGGCCTTCACCTTTCCCTCCTGTGAGCACTTCTGGGCTGGCCACCACCTTTGGGAGCTGCTCAGCCGCAGGGATGGGAGCAGAGAGCCAGGTTTCCTTCAGTCTGTCAAAGACAAGCAGGATCCAGAGTGAGCAAGGGCTCTATCAGAGCCCTCCTGGCAGAGTGAACTCCAATAGCCTCCCCTGGGGTAAAGAATTGCCCAAATCCTGGTGACTGTGGCCTTGTTTCAAGAGGAATGGGCATGACATTTTGGCAGGGGGATAAAAGACATTTCTTCTGTTACTGACCTGCTGACCTGGAGCATTGCTGTCCCTGATAACTCTTGGCTCTGGGCTGGTGATTGAGAAACACCAAGGGAAAAGATCACTTCCCACGTCAGATTGTGGAAATCCTCCACCTTTGCCAGTCAAACTGGGTGTAACTGACCTCTCACAACCATCCAAAAGGCTGAGGGGCTGCCCAATTCCTGCAAACCCAGGTCAGAAGGTCCTAAGGCTTCCAAAAGGAGGCAGGCTGCATCTTTGGAGAAAAGAAGAAAATAAAATCTCCTTCTAAAGCACAAATAGGAATTAGGAAACCTAATGTTCACCATAAAACTCTGCAAGTGGTAAGACAAGCAAACTTGCTTTGTTCATTCTTGTTTTGCTTTAGAAAACCAGTACAAAACTAGATCATGTTTTGCAAGTTGCAGACCACCCATGTATTGGATTTCTGGCAGGAGCTTTGGGCTTGTTCAAAGACAGAAAATGAGGACTTATCTATCATGAAAGTTGTAAAATCCCTGTCTTCCATTTACTTGCTGATGGGACTGTGGAGAATTTCCTGGGACAAAAGTACTGGCATTAAAAGGAGCATAAAATAAAATTCCCTCAATTTACAGCAAGGGTGAGACTTTCAGGAGCACATAAGCAGCAAAAGTGTGCAAGTGTTGCACTGAAACTCAGTTTGTGTTCATAAATCACTGAATGATTCTGAAAGTGCCACTAGTCACTTTCTCACTCCTCCTTTTCCAGTAAGGAAGAGGAAAAAGGCAAAAACTAAGGGAGGGGGTAAAATATCCCGGTCCTATAGAGCATTATTCAATTCTGAAACAGACTGAGGAGAGCCAATTCTGCTTTCACAAGTTTCTTTACAAAAATCTATCAACTCAAAGAATTGTTTCAGTTTTGTTGTTTTGGGGTTTTTTTCTGAGTGCAGGTTCTGGGATCACTGAAATTTCTGATATTTAAATGGTACCAAAGACAAAAAAAATCATATGTATAACAGGGCTGTATATCAGGCTGAGAACCCTCTCAGGCAGAGCAGATATGGCTCCTTTTCCTTCACTTGATGCTGAGATAATTCAAGACAGTATTAGGTGAAGTCAGCCAAGTCTGTAGTGTTTACTCAACTTATCTATTCAGATCTAACCTAAAATCACAGTGCCCACCAAAACAAAAAAAAAAAAACAAAAAAAAAAAAAGAAAGACATCACCAGCCACAAGTTTTCGTTGCCAGTGTGGTAGCACTGAGCATTCAAACTGCAGGTCTGAATCTCTCCCAGGTGAAATTAAAAATAGGAGTTAAATCCTATTCTATCAGTGGGTGTAAATACCAGGCATCTCACGAATATGTTATTTTAAATACCCTTCCTATTCTGCAACAAATATCTGTCCAATTTTAGTCCAAGTTCTGCTGGAGTGCAAGGTCTGAATTGGTTTCAAAGTTTTCCTATTGCCAAGGAAAAGGAGCAGATACACATCGAAATCCAAGTGTACAATGCAGTTTGTCACGAAATTGGGAATCCATCAGCAGCAGAATATGCTGCAAGGGAAATATCAGGTCCACTTGCTTTGATTTATGTCAGGGTAAGTCTGGAGAGCGCTGAGTGGGGTTCTCCATTTGTCACTGTGACCACACAGCCTGGCATCTTAAAAGCAGAGCTCCCTGCAAACAGAGCACTGCTTTGTGAGAAGTGACACTGACATTCAATCTAGGTTTATTTTCTGCAGGGGAAGGGAAGGGAGGAGAGAGCTGCTCCAGCTCCCTACACAAAGGTGGTTTGTACAAGTGCTCTGAGCATCTGTCCTTGCTGGGGTCGGGCAGTGACACACAGGGGTTTGTCACACACCCTGTGCCAGCTGGGGACATCACACAGGACATGCAGGGAACCTGGGATTGGGGGGGTGGTGATGGCAAAAGCACAGATTGTAGGAAATTAAACCTCACAAATACAGGGAACAACAAAACAGCTTCTTTTGCAGTTAAGAGATCTGGATGATGTGTTCTGAAGGGTTGAGTTCCTGATGCTTTGGATGATCAGCACTGAAAAGTGCATAGATGGGAAGAACAAGTTTGATTTTACACATCAGCAAAAACTTAAGCTGTTGATGCAAAAGGTTGCAAAGTCTGGATTTTAAAAACCCTTTTAGAGCTGTGTGGGTTGGTTTGGTCTCTTTTGTTTTGGCAAGATTTCTGAAATCCATTTCAGTCCCTTTTAGGCTGCCTTTTCATTGTTTTGTTTTGTTTTGGTTTGTTTGTTTTTTTCTCCAAAACCAAGAAGTAGCTTCTCTTGCAACTGAAATGGCACAGTGGAAATTATCTTCATATTGCTATTCCAGATCCTCATGGAATTTACACCTGGCCAGACATGGTTGAATCTCTGCCTGCCCAGCAGTGCTTACTGACTGTGGGTTTCAGAAACAAAAACACTGGTAAAAAACTTGGAAAGGTCTGTAACTAGAAAACTGAAATTTTCTGAGGTGCACCCACTTGCTTAAAGGCTGGGATAGCTCAAGGTGATCTCCACAATCCTTGCTGGATGAGAAGGGTTGGTTGGGGAGTTTCTCAGGGCCCTTTCTCTTTGGCCAGAGAAGTCTCCCCATCCTCTTCACTCCTCCAGTTTATCCTCAGCCTGACAGATCCTTTACAGAAAATGAATATGAAAAAAACACATTCTATGGTATTCTTATTTCATTTCCTAGATCACCTTTCAGTCCTATCATGGAAGAAGAAACAAAACAATCTGGAGAAAGAATTGAGGGGAAATATTGTAATGGATTTTATAAGAAGCACCAGAATAAATGTGAATATAAAAACCTCTTTTTGGTGTGTGATGTGTGGTGGCAGAATCCTCTGTGTGGGAATCATGTTGTGCTTTTTGGTGGGTACTTCATGCTGCACATGTCCAGAAACTGCACCAGGAGCTGAGATCAAATGGGGCTTAGATACTTTATAAAAGTAGTCCTAATTATTTAACAGTCCCAGTTTATTTAAAATCGCTTAACATGCAATTTTCTCAAATCTTTATGGCCTAATGTATCATATCCTTTGTCCACATAACCACCAAAACTACCCACTATATTTAATAACCACAGTATGCTACACATTCCACCAGGATCTCCATCAAGAGTTAATAATTGCTCCTTGAAGCATTTCTGATGATTCAGATCCTGATCCCTATGTAGGGAAGTATGTGAAATAACCTTCAAATCTGCTACAGCCATATTAAAGGTATATTAGTTAACTCTACTCCATACTTTCTGCAATAATGTACACAGCTTTTTAGGAGCATGGCTGTTGATTAGCACAAAAGGTCAAAAATCAAATTTGCATGTAGACTAGACTGTTTTAATGCAATTCTTAAATTATTCTCCAGAAAATATGAGGAAGAAGCCTCTCCTCCTCCCCAGATTGTGAATGCTAATGTTAATGCTTTTTCCCTAGCAATAACTGGGTTGGAGTTTTCTGTGCACTCAGGGAATCAGAGCCATTTTCTCGTCAGGAGTGTCTTAGCAAATCACAGGATTTATATTCTTAGATAGGAGGTTGACAAAAACTGCTACTTAGCAACCCCTAGCAAGGAAGAAACATTAGCTGGATATTTGAGGAAGCTCTATCTCCTTTAGTCCCAGAGAGCAGCTGCTGAAACAACACTAAGTGCCTGAACTCCCAGCGCTGGTGGGAGGCAAAGGTGCTCAGTGCTTTTCCCAAATGGGAGCTCACAAAGTGTCTGCACGGCTGGGAGGCAGGAGAAGGGTCACACATCCCCCAGGAAGCACAGCTGCTTCTCTCCAGCTCTCTGCTGAAGCCTTGTGCTGCTGGCTTTGGGGGACCAAAAGCCTGGTTATTGATGTGTGGGCTGATAGAAGTGGCACCTTTGGGAAAGTGAAATATCTGTCCCTGCTGTGGGCACTGCACTTCAGGGCACCTCAGGAAGCCACAAGTGCAAACAGGGATTGGGTTGGGTGCTGGGTACAGAATAAACCCCTGGCCTTGCTAAAAGCCCCAGTAAAACTGCAGTTTGGAAAGAATAATTGCGTCCACAATTCTCTCTTTGGGTGTGACACAGAGCTTGTGGAGGTAAGATTCCTCTATCACAGTTGTACAGTCTCTAAAGAGTAGCAAGAAACTTTGAAATAGAGTATCTTTTGTATTTTCCAAAATGATCCTATTCTGTAAATGGATTTGGAGGAACAGGACCACGTTCAAGCAGAACCAAAGAGCAACAGACAATGACAATTACACAGGCAAGAGCTGCTCTGCTGCTGAGGACAGCATCTCTTCATGGTGCTGACAGACTTGGCCAATTTTGTTTCTTTAAAAGTATTTCAAAATTTTCTTTTAGCTAGAAATACAACTCCATCTTACTTCTGTCACAAGCAAACTAAATTAAAAACCTGCAAAACAAACTTCAGCTACAGACTTAAACTTTACAACTTAAAGAAGATAAAATAATATCTTTGGTTTTTTTAATAGAACCAACATTCTTTTCTGGCTTCTTTTTCATTTGAGGATGCAAATGTGCAATCCAGATTCTTGTCCTGATCAGATTTTCTTTTTTTTTTTTTTTTTTTTTTTTTTTGACAAAAACACCCCAGGGCTAAAGTAGACCTTACTGAGCCATGGCAGCACTTAATATTCAAAAGCAATTCTGCCACCTCAGTCGTGCAGCCACACAACCTAGAGCTAGTTATGTTCTTTATACACACAGTGTACAAACATACACTGTTGGTATACAGCACACAGTGTTGGTATGATGTGAAGTTAGAGGTTTAAAAAGCAGAAAATTTTCTCTTGCCCCCTCCCCCTCCTCATAAAGAACAGCCAGTCCCATTTAAATCAAGGGGACATTTGGTTATTGTAAAGAAATTTGAGGAAGAATGTCATAGTCTGCCCCTAATCTGCACTGGTGGGGAAATGCCATAAACCTCATCTACCCAGAAATACCCTGGCACAAGGATTATTGGTTATTTCATTTAGAAGGTGTCTGCTGGTCAGACCTGCAGTTACTCATACCACAGCACTGACAAGCAGTTATTCCATTAAGTGATTTCACTGGGGTCATTTCTGCTGCTTTGTACACACCAAGTTTTGCTTTCTCTTGCTGTAGTCCCATGCTGATGGCACATGATGCTACTTAAGAGGAGAAAGAGTGGCCAGAGGGGTTTATTAGACTGCTCATACTATAAAGGTGAGCAAAAGCTACCACATGATTCACAGCATGATGCTGACATTTACAGATCTCACTCTTCTCTTGTCCATTTTTTAAGTGGAGGGTAAATATTTACTACAGACAGGTTTCAGCACACACACTTCCTGAAGGATACCAGGGGCATTAAAGAAACATTATGATGGATTTTTTCCTGCTTGTTATTGCAATGGGCTACAGAGCTGCTTGCAAGGCATAACTTCATTCAGGTTTTTGAGCTGAAAAACAGTGGAGAGGACTTCACAATAGACAAGAAATACTGAGAGAAATTCCAGACTTTTGCAAAGTGGTGCTCTTCAAGCTGGTATTTAAACATGCCCTGAGTGCTGGATGTGACACATCCCACTTCAAATCCAGGCTGACCAAACACTTTGCTTTGCTTTTATGTTTTTTAGCACTCAGCAATTTAAGTTTATTTATAAATAGAAGTGGGAGAAGGGATGACTCCTTCTTGCATACAGAGAAAAGGAAAAGGTGGGGGTATCACACCAAAGTTCTCAATACACGAAAGGACAGGATTCACTCCTCTCATGTGCTCTGCAGCTCCTTTTTGCAATGAAAGCTTTGTTCTGGATGTTAGTGCTGGGTGTTTAGCAAGAGCTAAGGTAAGCCTCATCCAGCAGAGGCTGATCTGCCTTGTGTGGGTGATTTTTCATCCCAAGGTCAGAGGAAGGAGGAGGTCACAGGGCTGATCCTCGGGCAGCAGGACCTTATTTCTCTCCCAGCAGGAAGGTCTTCAAAGCTGCCTCCAGGAATAAACAGCCTTTTTGGTTCTAGTTTAAAGGGAATTTGTGCAGCAGAAAGTTTTCTAGGGAATGCTCCCTCTTGCAAGACTGCCCATTATGAATTCAGACCTCAACAGAAAATCCAATTGCTTATTTTTACTTTTTCTTTTAAGTTCTCCTTGAAATACTAGTCAACAGGGGTGAGATACATCCAGAAGGTAACAGCAGCATCATTTACCTGTTTCTTATCTGAGTATGTTACTGAATTTCTAACCAGAATTCAACTCTTACTCCATATACTGCATTTTTGGTTCCTTTGCTACCTGATTTCTCTTTCCCATCAAGTCTCCATTTAAGTTTGCTGCTTGCTTAACCTTCACTGTGACTACCTGGGCTGGTTTCACTTTCATCTGATTGCCAGGTCACTTTATTATGTTTTTTACTGCAGCT
Source organism: Oenanthe melanoleuca (assembly GCF_029582105.1). Lineage (NCBI taxonomy): Eukaryota > Metazoa > Chordata > Aves > Passeriformes > Muscicapidae > Oenanthe > Oenanthe melanoleuca. The sequence goes on along the minus strand of NC_079343.1, from coordinate 17,128,684 downwards.
TAGTAGCCCCTTGAATTCTGCTACAGTTCATGTAATTCTCATCATGCGGATCAGCTCCCAGTGGAAATTTTCTTCCTGCCAGCAGCAGTTATTTACTTTCTCCTTCTGCATTTCTCATTGTCACTGAAACACCACCTCTGACAATGTTCAACCTCCTCTAATCCCTTAAAAAAAATAAAAAAAACCTTGTCAGTCATTTATTTATTTATTTCCAGCCTACTCTAAATTTAAATAGCATTGCTGTGTCCACAGAGTGAGTGCTGGCTCAGATGCCAAATTTGTTTCATGGAGCTACGTGGCCTGCCTTTATATTCTTCTGAAGAGTCAAGCAGAGGAAAAATTGTTTTCTTTTAGCCTTTACTTTCTTAATCACTGGAGAAGCCCCCACCAGACACAGCATGATGAGAGAGGATTGCTACCTGCTTTCTGAGCTGATGACTCAACACACTCATTTCTTAGTGCTTGCACAAAAAGGGTTTGGGCGGATTTCAAGAATAGCAGGGGAAAAAAAAAAAAACATTTGCTGCATCTCAAATGTTGTGAGACTATTTGGTGTTGATAAGAGCTCTCTTTCTTTCCCATTAACTGATTGCTTCTCCTTCTTTTAGTGCACACAGCTCTGCCTGGGGCTTCCAGAGACCAATGGTTGGGTGGGATCTGAGCTCCAATTTCCTCCTTGCTTCAGCACCACATTAACTACATAGGGTCAGATTTATAATATAGGATCAGACTTATATTATTATTGACTAGATAGGGTCAGTCTGATTTCACATATCAGAGAGCACAGAAAACTTTTTCTTTGCTGGTATCTCCTAGTAATACTAGGTCAGGTCCTCAGAAAATGACTCCTCAAGTGATAAATGTACTTTATAAGGAGGTTGTCCTGGTCTCCCCTCTTAGAGATGGGTTAACAGCTCATGAGCAGATGGGTTTGGAAGGACTCTCCTGGATCCTCAAGTCAGATTATGTGCTGTTATAAACCTTTGTTTCACCAAATATCTCACTCATACATTGAGCAAAATCCCTCTTAGAATTAACCAGGCTTTCTGTCTTTTCTGCTCTGAGAGAAGCACACTGCAGACCTTCCACCTGAATTATCAGAAGCTTAACTGTCTTATTTGTACCTATTTTTACACAATGGTCCTTCTGCTATCATTGTCTTTTATCTCTCCTTTGCTTTTCAGTTGTTTGCTCTCTCTGGAATTCTGCCCTGCATTATGTTTATTGAGAAGAATAATAAGCTCTTGGCATTTTCATTAACAGACTAATCAAAGCATACTTCTCTCAAAAGAGGTATCTCCTACCGTGCTGGCTTCTCTGCTCTGTGGTGCTTGGGTTTCAATTAACCTCTCCAAACACAGCTGATGGGAGCTAGCTGCAATCCTCCAGAGAACTGCTGACCAGAGCTCCTTTTCCCTGTGCACTGCCTGATCCTCTCCTCCAGCTAATGGAGACACCAGCCCACTGCCTCAGCTCTTTCTTTCCCAGTTGCTCTCACATCTGGAGCTCCCAGATTACAGCTCCATTACTGTGCTGCTCTCCAGCACACAGTCTTTTATTTCATACTGTTTCACAATTATCTTAAGTATTAGATTAAAAGGTGTAAAATTAACTGTACCAGGATTATTTGTGGTTTTTTAAAGAAAACTAAGGGGATTTTTTCCATTTACTGTTCCTGTAAGAGGTAGAGAAAGCAACATCAGAGCTGTTATTAAATTCTTAGCCTTGATAAAAGAACCACGTTCACACTTGATGGCAACACTTGATGGCTGCCCAGTGCAAATTTCTGCAGAACCAAGATCAAACCAAATGATGAAGATTCTTTGTGAAGAGGGGTTCAATTTAAAAACAGGACAGAGTTTCTTGAAAAAAATAAATGTCATTCCAAAGTTTCCTTTCACTGTGCTCAATTCATGATTGGACCTAGAATCACCTACCTGAAGAGCATGGAAATGGCAGCATCAGGGTGCCACCATATGGAGCTGCCAGAACAAAGGTCTGCTAAAAATACTGGAAGTGGCTTTGAAAATTGATGCCAGTTCTTGGAATTTCAGGCACTTAAGTGCATTCAAAACCCTGATTAGATGAATGGAAATTTCACTCTGAAGGGCTGAGCATTCAGATATGCAACGGCTCCATCTCGTAGGGAATCTAGGCCAAATTGCTTTTGAAAATCTCAGTAGGGTGCTTATTTGCATTTTTGGCATCAGAATACTTCTGAAAATATGGTGGCAAGGCTGCCATCCATCAAACACTTCAGCAGGTGCTGAGATTTTATGCAAGCATTTGGCTGAGTTTCTGTATTCACACACTTAAAATTTACCATGTGCCTGGCTGCCTGGAGGATCAGAGAGCACCTCTGCAGGTTTGAGGCCCTCAAGGTTATATATTTGAAAACTCTGGATTTGCCTAGTCTGCAAACAAACCATAAGCTGACACACTGCACGCTTTCCTCAACCTCTTCCCTGAATCTTTAAAAGCAATCCATATAAGTTAGGTAATATTTAATAGAGGGGATTATGGAAAAGCCATTTCCAAATGAGAAAATTGCATTCAGGTTTGTTATCTGCTGTCCCCACTTCACATATGTTATGACTGCATATTTATTTTTCTACTACTACTACTACTACTACTACTAGAGAGAGTGTGGTAAGAATTTTTTTCTCCCTGTTCAGAGATTGTCAGCAGCATTATCTTTAAGGTGCTGGATATCATATTGCTTATAGCATTACCTGCACAAATACAGGGGTTGATAAGCCTCCAGGAGCAGGGCTTAAAGGACAAGGGGTTTTTTTTCTGTGACTCTCCTCCAGCCTCCCTGCTTTTGCTGGGAAAAAAAAGGCAAGCACAGCTCGTGTCCAGTGTGATGGAGAGGTTCCATTACCAACCTCCTGAGCAGTCCCAAGTGATGAATCAAGTGATGGCTGAGCTGGGGACCATCCCCTGCCCACAGGGAGAATGCAGAACTGGTCAGGTTTTATTTCTAACTCCTATTTTGGCCTCTAGAAGAAGGCAGCCAGGGAGGGAAGGGCTGGGCCAGAGCTCTGCACTGCAATTTGCTCCATAACTCATTTTCCCAATGTGCAGCCCTGAAGTAGTTTTTAAATCGTCCTTCAGTGCTTTATCAGAGGAGGTGCTGATCACCTGCAAGGATGACTTTTATAGAACCAGCATGACTCATCTGTGGGCATATTTTTAAAACCTCTTCTTTTCCCCCAAACCTCCCCAAATCAGTCTGGGAAAATGATTGCAATTATTCAGATTGTGCTACTTTAAGTTATCTAACCTCAGAAGCCACCTGCTGCAAAACAGGCCCAACCCAGCTAGAGCTGAGCAGAGGAGGAAAGGAAAGGTTTCCTTTCCTGCTTCCATCCCTGTCTCTGAATAATCCTGGGTGCCTGCCATGCTCTGTTTTCCCTTTGTGAGAGGAGGGCAGAGATGCCAGCAGGGCTGGGACTGGAGTCATTAAAGGCCTGATAGCACATCAATAAGCTGCAATCAGAAAGTACCATATGATTATTCTTCCTCAAGGCTGTCAGGTTTTACAAAGGGGGAAAGAGGAGCTCAGGTACATGTAAATTTTAAAGCATTTCACTCTAGGGTATAAAAAAAGAAAAAAAAAAAAAAAAAAAAGCCCCTCCACAGCTCTTTCATTTAAATGCAGTCCAATTTTGATGATCCAACTAAAAACTCCTGGTTTTCCCAAAGCCAGTCCCTTGCCATTTGTTTGCAGTCCTGCAAAGCTCCTAAGCTCTGCAGAATTAAAGCTTCACAGCAGCTTGCTTTAGGGAAGAGAAGCAGCAGCCTGCAACTGCAGGAGGTGGTTGCCAGACTTTGAAGTCTGGGCTCGAGATAAGGAGAAACGACATTGCAAAGAAACTGTGTTATTAAAAGACATTCTCCTTTTGATTCAACTTCTCTGGTATTAAACTTCAGCAGGCCCACATTTCAAGGCTGGCTAAAGGGTCTTGAGTTATTGGTACATATTTCAGTGATGGGTTTTTCTCCAGGGCACAATATTTTCAGTACATCACACGTTCAGCACAGGCTCTCACTCTCTTGTCTGTATCTTGTCATGTAGTAATCATAAACCTGACCTCCCTGGAAAGCTTTTTGGAGAGGCTTTAGGCCACCCAAGACAGGTCTTCAGTCTCTTAAGGGTAGGACTGGGCAGAACAAAGGTCCATGCTGGGACATTTAAGTGACAGGCTTTAAATCTTTCAATGAAAGGTGTATTTTTTGTTTACTGAGCTCAAGGTAAAAATGCTTTTTTAAAAGAAGACATAAAATCTCTACCAGCTACACTGCATTAATTCAGAATTCATCTATTTTTCTTTGTTCTGCCACCCAGCTGTAAAATATATCTTTATTCTCTGTGTGCAAATGGAGGCTCTGTTGCTTTGTAACTGGAATATTTTAGTAAAGTTAAGGCACCACAGTGTGAAGGCAGAAGACTGCAGGCAAGAACTTGCAGAATAACTTCACCAGGGAGTGATTAATGGGCTTTATCTTCCCTGGTGGCACCAGCCCACATGGCACATCCACATCCCAGCTGCAGTGAGCACAGAGCATCGCTGGGTCTGCGCTCCTGAGTCAGCCAGGGAGAGGGGCAGGGACAGATCCTCGCCTGCTCTTCCTCCTGCCACCCTCCTCATCCTCCTGGGGCCCCAGGATGGGCCAGCTGCAGGACTGGGCTGTCCTGGGTGTCCCCATGCTCAGTGACCAGCCAGGGGCAGCCCCCTGTCCCTGGGGTCAGAGCCACAGCACCCACACTGACCCCCTGTGACTCTCACTCTTCACCAACATTTCTAAGAGAGCTCCCATTTCTTTTCCTTGAAGAAAACTGAGCTGGCCAAGTTCTAAACGTATTTGGACTAATAAAAATTGAAAATAATTCCTCTGAGGTCGTTCTGACTTTACACTGGTAAAACTGAGATAAGACTTTATGACCAAGGGAGGCAGTTAAATTGTGAGAGTTAGAAAGGGCTAAAGATGCCAAATGTTTATTATCACACACTGAATAAGTTGTATGAAGTTTAAAAGACACTGAATTTATAATAGTACAACTCACAAGGATCCCAAAGGCATTTCAGTTATAAACTCTTCTGTGTAAATATCTTCTTATAACTAAATAAAGTCCTAAGATATGGCACAGGGAACCTCAACTGAGGCCTTTTTAAGTCAGTATTTTTTCACAGACCCTGGAAAAACAAAGATGCTGTGATTTCAGTTAGCCTGAACAACTGAATACTAGTGGAGAAAAAACCCTGAAGAAAACCTTTCCAAGGTTTATGATTTCAATGTCACCATATTTGTACATCATAAATCAAGATGAAAGGCTGCTAAAAAAGAAAAGGTATAATTCCATTTTAAATTAAATTAGGACCTTTTTTTTTTTTTTTTTTTTAAGCCACATTTCTCTTTGGGGGAATTGTCCAAAAAAGCTTTTGGGAGAATTCCTATGGTTTGCCAACTGCCCACTTTTGTAGCTGCACATTTTATCTGCCAGTAGAGCTGGTGAAACACTTTGGGTGATAAAAATTAAAACCACAGCACACACTGGGCACTTTTCTGTGGCAGGTACCAATATCAGTGAAACTAATTGGAAAGACTTCTTGTTTTAACTTGTTGCCCAAAGCAGTGAAACTTTCAGCCTGGCTGGGCTGCCTGGGTTGATTCAGGATCTGTGCTTTGCCCATTCTGCCCTTAATTCCCTTAATCTCTGGGCTGTGTCTACTCTGGATTCATTGAAGAAGATTACATGTCATAAAAGTATGGTGATAAAAAACTTCTGACAGGTTAACCCTTGAAGTCAGAGGCAGAAATGTGTAGGGTGTTTTGGTTTTTTTTCATCAATACTGATGCACAACTTTAAAAAAACCCCAAAAGATTTCATAAAATCAATTCAACAATATTCAACTTAATGTCTGCACAAGCACCAGGACAACAGGCTGGGACTGAGCATTACAAATTTCTTTAGAGATTCCAAAGAAGTTTCCTGTATCCTTTATCTAGTGCTAGGATACAGATGAATAATTTTAACTTCAAATGCCTGAATGTGTAGGTAACCTAAGAAAATGCAGATCTGCTTCTTGAATCTCAGGGCAGCAATTTTTTATCTTGTACAGATGAGCCTAAATGCTGATGTTTTAAATTTTACCACCCATGTTCTCATACTAGACTGCTGCCTGTCTAGGTACAGATGGAAGAGACAATTTCTTGAAGGAAAAGATAATTTCTCCATAAATTCTATTGCTTATATTGTGCAATTCCTTGTAATGAGTAATGGATTTGAGATTCCAAAAACTATTGTATGCATTCTCTTTCAGCAACTACACATTTTGGAACAGACCTACTAGAGCACAGCAAGGTGACAGGTATTCAACACCAGTTTCTCCCAGTTTGTCCCAAAATACTGATGGTGATGGCTGCTCACAGGAGCCTGCTCAGGGATCTGAGCCTTGTGTCTCCCTTACTGAGCTAAGGGCTGCTGAAACATTCCCAGGTGTTTGGGAAAGGTGCAGGGTGAGGCAATGCTGTGACTAACCTGGAAGGAGGCAGTGCTGCAGCTAACTGGAATTTTAGCCTCCCTTCCAACACTAAGGACTGATTACCAAGTATTTTCCCTCAGCTTCTTTTTATAGTTTACACTAGAAATTGTCAGCCTTGGTTTTATGCTCTGTTATGCTGAATGATGGGGGGAAGGAAGGGTTTGCCAAAGGAAAAGGATAGTAAAAGCAGGGAAAATGAGCTAGATACTTCCAGCTGCAGTAAAAGCATCTCAGCTTTATTGTTGTCCTCTTGTAAGGTTTTACATGCTGCTTTAAATGATGATACATTAGCCTTGGGAGAAAATACTAAAAAGCATTCATGTACGACACAGAATATCTCAGACAGCTAAAGAATAAAATATGGAGCCTTTATTCTTTACAACCCCAGCCTTCCTTTACTAAATATAAACATTTACTGCATTAAAATGTATAGGCTTAAGTACAAATTTTCCAGAGGATTTTTTTCCCATTGTGAAGTATTTTAGATCACAATATTACAGTGTAATGGCTGAAGCAAAGATGAGGTGGCAGTGCTCATTGTGTGAAAGATGAGTAATAAAATCATCAGCGTACAAATGATTTTTTAATTAGGTTTTAATCTGTGTATTTAGAGAAGTTATTTCTGTGTGAATTCCACGCTGATAATTTTTATCTCTGTACCACAGCTGCAGTCACTAATGGTTGATGCCATGGACATCCTTGAAGGGAAAAGTGAAGAAGATCATGTGTGGGCTAAAATTGAGAAGGCAAAAAGCAGCAGCAAAGGGCAGGAGAATATATTGCTCCTTGGGGAGTAAAATTCCACCTGAGTCATATCTATTTGAAAGGTAAAAAAAAAAATGTAAGTGCTATTTGAAACCTGACTGCACCCCTTGAACTCTGTTAGTGCTCAGGCACTGACCACAAATACATGTTTATTATTTGATTTAGCCCCTATGGCTGAACTTTATCCATGCTAACAGTCTCATGGGGCTGTCTAACACACGAAAAAAAAAAAAAAAAAAGGACAAAAAACCCCAACCTGAATAGCTTCTTTTTGGCTGATAATTAGAATTCTCTTCTATCTTTGTCATGTGTGGTACAGTGCTAATTGGATGTGGGGGGGAAGTTGTTAGGGAATGAAATTCAGCCCAACAAATTAGGTCTGTTAGTGGAGCTCAAATGAGGCTTTGGTGATGTGAGAGGTAAAAAACATGTAAATGCCTTTCTGGAGTCTCTGCACAGCAACTGGTCAATTTAATTCTGAAAGGATTTGTGAAAGGCAGGGAGCCTTGTTGGTTCTCAGAACAGATGAGTCTGACCCAGCAGAATGAATAATGGGTCAGGCTGGGGTGGAAGAGGAGTATCTTGTATTTTTACAAAGTCTCCCAAAGCAGAGCACATCACAGCTCTGGGCATTCACCACCACAGACATTCAGCCCCTTGTGAGGAAAAGGATAACTGCCCATCACCAGGGAGAGAAAATGTTATTAATGGTTCTTGCAGCTCCCTCAGATCCCAGAGGGATGCACTCTCACTCTGGACTGTGGATGCAGTGACAGCCTGGTGAATAAAGGATTTGGATTTCTGCCCTGGCAGGACCTGAAACTGCCCTTCTTTGGGGTTTGGGGTTTGACAGGCCTCAGGTAAGACACTGAACACCCCAAACCCTGCCTGCACAGAGTCAGGGTACCCAGGACAAGCAAATGACACAGAGATCTCTCAATTCAGACATTTAAGACATTTGAAAGGCACCACAGGGGTGGAAGGTCAAGGTGTTCCCAAAGTGATTATATTCATTATATTCCTAAGTTATTTGAATTACAATTTCAAAACAATCTCTCCCTAGAGAAAGTCTGAGTAGGTGTGTATTGCCTCAGTTAGCTGTCAGATCAGTGGCTTTTAATAAAGTTTCCCAAGAACAGAACGTTTTCCGAAACTAATCCAATCTTAAATGCCCCAAATTATAGACAGACTGGGTTTCATCTCTTTCAAAAGCTTGTGAGGCAAAACAAAGGACAAATATTCCTACTTTTTTGACATTGCACCAGGATAGTATCTAAATTTCTCACACCTGCCTACAGATTATGAGACTATTTTGCAATACAAATGCTGCACATAAGTTATATATACTTATACAATTACATATATTTTCCTGCCTTATATAATAAACATTGTTAGCTAGATGAGTGTAAATGATACAGCTGCAAATAACCTATTCCCTGTACTTCTCTAATGTTTGACATTTTAGACAGTAGACTTAAATATGACAGATTTCCAAAGTTTTTACTAAAGTCAGAATTTAACCCACAGTCAGGTGTTTAAATAACCAGCCTGATTTTCACAACTTGAATGACCACAGCTCAGAGCCTGTTGAGGATGGATTGAACAGAGACAGCTAAATATTTATTAAAGATTCCTTAAAATTCTGCTTATTTCCATATTTTTTACCACAAAGTGACTAATATCTCATTGCAAATTCAGTAAAACAAGCTTGGTTTTTGGTGTGTCTGTATGTATATACATCCTTCATATTTCTCTGGGTATTTTGTTTTCAGTATAATTTTAACAAAAATCAAGCTAACATCTAAAAATGGCCTGGTAGCCCATGTTATGCCACATTAATCTGTGCATAACTCAATATTTGGGGTTGAAATTTACTGAATGTATTAAAACCTGCTCCTCCCTGCCATTGCAAAATTTGGTGCTTCAAAATTCGTCTGCATTCTGAGCATATGTTTGCATTTAATTTCTGACAACTCACATAACTATTTGATTTGAGACATCTTGTTCCAGGCAGAACTCACTGTTTGTTTCATAATACTAAACTATTTTTCTGTATTATGTCAGAACAAAGAAACAAAAAGCATCATCAACTTTACTTTTTTCCAAAAAAAAAAAAAATGCATTTCAGCATATTCAGCACTTTCTTAGGAAAAAATTCTGTTTTAATTGAAGAGACAGGAGAACACTCAGGGAGCTCAGGGGAGAGGGGTTTGTTGGATTTTTTGTGGTTTGTGGTTGTTTTTTTTTAAAATCAGCTCTAATTATGAATGTTACATTAGGTTAAATATCTCTAACACATTACCATGGAGGAGGGTTAAATCTGGTGATTAAAAATTGATGTGGTGTGGATTATCACATCACTTGAGCTAGAACCATTTCCAAAAATTCAGAATTTCTCAGCTCACTCATCACATGACACTGATTGTAGGAGCCTACAAAGAAACTTCACACATATCTAGTTTCAAGGTAGTTATTTGTATTTTTGCTATTGAATTAATTTACATATTTTGGAAAGCAAAAAACAGAACATAAAGGGGTTTATACAATCAGCTATAAATGCAAAGCTCTGGAAAGCTGACAGCTATGCTCCCACCAGTGAGGTTTGACTTTTGCAACAGAAACAGCTGTTGCACCTAATGAAAGCACTCAACAGTTTTCTCTAATGCAGCAGGGTTATAGCAGAGCCTATTTTCCAAATGGTTAAAGGGTCTGTCAGAATTGCCAATACAAACCACTGTTTTCAGGGTTTTACATTCTAGAGTCAGCCATAAAAAATTCATTCAGGCTGAAATCTGACATCAAAGGGCACAAAGCCTGACACCCAAACACTTTTCCTCTTGTCACAGTGGAGGGTTTATGAAATTAGTTTGGAATTAATCTGAACAATTTTGAATTTACAGGGCTGACAAAGTAGTAATGGATATGTAGCTTCAAGTGTTTTGGGTGCTGCACTGCTCATCCAATTCACTGACAGATTTACGTCTTGAAGCCAACTAATTTATCAAATGGGCTAATTATTTTGTGAGCTTAAACACAAAGAAATGACAAATTATTTCATAATTAGCTGGGAAGAAGAGAACATCAGTGCATGGAAGATGCTTCTGTCAGTATTACCAGGCTGTGACTGCAGCCACGAGCAGAGCTGACCCAGGAAAGCCCAGATTACCTTGGGAAATTAAGAAACATCCTCCCACAAAGCCTTTACCCACGTGCTAGGTATCCCTGAGGAATGCCTCAGAGGCAGGGAAAATGGGTCTGGTCAGTCTCCCAACATCCCTATTCTGCAGAATTTTACTGACACTTCTGCTCACAGTCCCCTGGATAAAATTTGACCAGCAATTGGGAGAAGCAGAGACCCTCAAACCTTTCCAGCAATTAAGGGAGGGACTGAGTCACAGTCTACTTCAGGATTATGGACATTCCTAAGAAAAATTCATCAACTTCATTCTTTTTACAGTTGTCAGAAATTCCCAAACTCAACTTGCTTGTGTCCAGAGCACTGGGCTCACAGAGGATTTGAGGCAACATACTAAAGCTTAGGAGTATTTTTTGGTCACTGGCTCTGTCCAAAATGTTTTATAAATTGAGTCTTGAAGGTATTTAAATATCACAATTTCAGCATTGCATGAGAATGAACCTCTCTGCAGCCCTCCCTATGCATGGGAATCCCACCTAAAGCTGTCAATAGGAAACACTAAGGAAAAGAGAATCAAACCCTCTTTCTAAAAGGGGCTTAAGTCTTCAGCAGTCAAGGCAGTTAGAAATGTATTTTTGCTTACTGGATTTTAAAGCATAAATTCTCTTCCTAATTCAGATGATATTTGAATGTATTATTTTAGCAAGTCTTATTTAGCCCAGTAGTTTAAGCAATGATCTCTGATCATTGGCTCAGCAGCAATGAACAGGAAACTCCAAGAGATACTGAGGGAAATTAGGATGGTAACTCAGCTCTGTCCCACAAAACTCAGTGCAGGCACTGAGAATTAAGCAGAGGGGGACACTCAGAATAGCCAGGTCTGGCTGTTATTGATGAGCTGCTCTGGTGACAGAGTTACACACAATGTGACATCTGATGTGTATACACCAGTGCTGGGACTGACAGTAAAGCTTGGCCCTGAATAACTCAAGGAATCAGGACTCTGCATGCTCAGTGAAGGACTTTAGAGCAGCCACAGACAGGCAGAGGGGTTGGAGTATCTGAGACACATAAAACAACCTCCCTTTCCTCTACAGAGCCTTTGCCCCTCTGCAGTATTGTAAGAGGAAAAAAAAAAGGAAAAAAAAAAAGAGATTGCTTCCCTATCTCATAACCATAAATTCATTAATAAAGCCTCACAATATTGTTACAGTGAGAGGCATTTCATTAAATAAATAGATACTTTAAAGCCTGTCAACCAGAAACTTTTGACATCCAAAGAGGGAAGAGCTGTGTAAGTGCAAGTGCCAGGATGGCTCTGCTTTCTCTACCAAGATAATAATGCAGCTTTACTTCTCTCCTCCTTTTAGCCCCTAGGCTTTTGTAGCAGTTTCACAGGATCCTCTTAACATCATTTGAACAGCCAAAGGAGAGACAGGAGTTGGCAAATAAACACTTTCCTCCACTTCCACATGTGAGACACTTCATAAAACCTTCACAACTGAGTTTACCTCAAGGGCATCACATACTTTGCAATTTAGATAAGTTATTATGCCCATCATTTGCTGAGCTCAGTGGAATGCCTGTTTCATAAATCTGAAAGCAGAGCAAACATGGATGAGTGAATAAAAGAACAGATGTAACTTACATAAGGATAAGAATATAACAAAAGCTGCACTAATATATGTGAATATGAAATGAAGTAAAATTAGCCTAACATATTATATAATATTTTAGCCAGGCATGTAGATTTTCAGCAGTTGACCTCTGCTCACCACATTTCTGCCTTCTGCAACAGCAGGGGGACACTGTCTGATGAAGTGTGCTCTTCCACTGACATTATCTCTTAATTGAAAATCAAGCCATGGAAAAGGGCCACAGACTCTGGCTCTCAGTCAGCCAAAGGAGCAAGGAGGGAGATTCATGGGATGTTGATGGGAACTGGACATGTTGCTGAATAGGATTTGCTGGCTACTCCAGCAGCTTTTGATGGATATGACTTTGTAACACCTGATAAAGTCATCCAAGCCCACGCCACAGCCACTGGGAGCTGCACACAGCCTTCAAAAGTCCCTGAGTTCTGGTGCATTTTCTTGGCTCAAACTTGGTTATTCCTAAATTAATAGTAGGAAACCAGTTCCTGTTTATTCCCTTCTTGGGGCTGTGGAGCTGAGTGTTTCATGATTGTGTGGACCCACTGTGAAAAGGGAAAGCAAAGGATGGGAAAGGGCAGGAAAAGCACACTTTCTGAAACAGGAGTACAAGCCTAATGTGCAGTTAAGTCAGAAAATGCAAAAGAAAAACAACGTTAGTGGCACCAATTCAGGTGCACTGAGAGTGAAGAAACCAAGAGCAGAGCAACCAGGTAAAAATGCAAGAATTTTCCTTGGAGTTGACTGAAGAGTGGCTTCATATCAGGATTACAGAAAACATTGAGGCATTCTGGAAAGGATTAACTCTGAATCAGCAACAGCATCAACAGAGACAAGAAGTAACTGTGGCAGAGGGTCTAACCTCTGAATGAAGTCTGTAGATCAAGCAGAGGGAGTGGGGAGAGTACCTGAGCAGAAAATGAGATTTGCCCCACAGAATCTCAGGTGATATAAAAGAATTGTAGGCAACCATTGCCTTGGTCCATTCCACCAAGTGATAAGTCACTGGGATAATTTTAAATAGCAGCAAATCTGGCAACTAAGCAGTAAGTGCTCTGAAATTGGAATTATGTAGGTGCTTGTAGCTGCCTGGCAGTTAAATCACAGGTGATTCTGGGCATTGCCAGTGCCCACACAAGGATTTAGGTAAACATTTCCCCAGCCCTTGCTAATGGTGTGTCAGTGATAAACAGGCAGTGTGCTCACCTGCTGCCCTCGACCACAGAAGGTCTCCAGCCCTATAAACACTTGTTACCAGGAATTTCTACTGCTGTGAAAAACACTGTGAGTCAACCAGGCTGCTGGTAGTAAATACTGTGCTGGACAGGGGTTTCAGAAGAGCTTGTGAAGAACTAAAGGATTCTCTGAGTTCTAAGGTAGTTATTAAGTGTAATTCATTAGCAGCATCAATGTTATTTTTTTTCCTTTCCTCATCAACAGACTCTTCCCACCATCTGCTTTCAGCACTGGGGCTTTGCTGCTGTGCTGAGGACCTGCAGGCAAACTGGTTTTCCATGTTTCACTGAGCTCATCCCTGCACGGTGGGAAGGCAGAGCTGTCTGTCAGAATTCCCTCTTCAGAGAAAGGCTGTGCATGCAAACGAGGCATGGAGGGGGAGCTACAGGCATGGGGCACGAGGGACAGCAGATCTGTCAGATCTGCATCTGAGCTATGAGCACTTCCAGCAGCAGGACCAAGGTGAGAGCTGGGTGCTCACAGAAATGCTCGGATCCTGGGCAAACCTCCTCCCTTGCAAAAGCAACCATAGCAGAACAAATGTGCTTCACTTAACACACTAACAGGAAAATCAGGAGTTCATTTCCCCCCTATGCTTAGCAACCTCTGTTCTGATTAACTTTCATGGAAGGTATAGATTGGGATGTAATCTTTATTAAAATATCAGCAGCTTTTCTCCACATCCCTACTCACTCACAGACCCTTCAAGTACTGTTCCTTTGGTCATAGTCACTCCAAGGAGTGCTTTAGCAAGCACCTATGAGAGACAAAGGAAAACACTGAGGGGTGTTTCATGTTTGAAGGCAGCTCATTTGCCTTCTATTACTTAGAGCTCCCAAGTAATAAAAATAGAGTCTGTATGCCAGAAGATCCTTTTTGCCATTACCTGTTATTTATAGCTCCTGCAGACATCTTCAAAAACACCTGTCTCTTCCTTGAGCATGACTCCCCAGGGTTGTACTGGGGTTTGGGAAGTTTGGATGTTTAGGCACCACTCTACAGAGGATGCACACACATGCACCCATGCAAGACATACTTTAGTGATACAAAAATTTACAGGGTCTGCTTGCTGCTTATCCAACTAAATTTTTCTCTAAACAAAGTTATTTCCCTAGAGGAGTTTTTCCTTGTTGGATTCTGCCTCTTTCTCATTTTATTCTAAATTCTTTAGCAGACTCTATAACTGATATTTTGCATTTGCACTCAAAAAAATTCACATTGGTCCGTTAAAAGTTGTGTGTGCTTTAAAGCTTGTGACAAGCACAGCTCCCCCATTTTTGGATGAAAGCTTCCTTTGGACAGTCAGTAGTCACTGATCACAGACATCTGTTCCTTGGAACAGCCCCTCACAGCAAAGGTTGACAAGTTCTGTGACATCTGTGGCCCATCAGGACTTGGACAAAAGCAATGAAATGATGGATGGTCTCACACAGTTCCCCTGTCTCTGGGTTAGGAACCATCTGTGGGATGTCTCATCCTGAGGAGTGCCCAGGAAGAGTGAAGGATATTCTGGCATTGGGGTGTTTCAGGGCACAACCATGTGCACCCAAGAAATTTCAGAAGGGACTGATGGGGTGCCAGCAGAAATGCACTGGGTTTTTCAGAAGTGGAGAATAAAGTCCCCACAAAGCCCTGCTTTGAAGAGGTCGGTCCAGGTGACCTCTAGAGTCCCTTACAGAGAAACCTTGCCATGATTGTAATTCAGCTGCAGCCAGCAAGTGCTGCTTCCACCTCCCTGCACAGCACAAGCAAATCAATCAGGATGGCATCCAGAGAGCAGGGCTCAGCACTCACAGCAGCCAGGCACTCCCCTTTATCCATCACTGGCCAGCAGGTACAAAAGGGCAGGATCAGAAATATTTTTATATGCTCCAAACAAGGCCTGTGTGATCCTTATCTGGGTGTGGATCTATAGGATGTCATTTTCAAGAACTCCTGTAGGTTTGAATCAAACCCTAAGCCAAAGGGACACCACATTTTGTCTCACCTGATAAGACCCTCTGCTGTTCATCCCTCCAGCTAATCCTGTTGCAGTGCCTGTTGCCCAAAGAGCCCTGTGTTTTCACTGCAGACAGAAACTGCATTAAACACCTACCAAAAGCAGAAGCATTTCCAGATTCTGCCCAGCCTCAGAGACCAATGTAAAACCATTTCAGTTAAGAACGGGCTGATCAGCCCAGTATTCACACAGATCATTTTCTTCTTCCAGCAAACTCAGAACTGAGATTCAGAGCAGACTAATTGACCTTCAGTCCATCCAGCTACTGCTGGTGCACTAATTATGCTTTTCACCTTCTCACTCCATGTCAGAATAGAAATGCCTTGATGTGTGGCACTGAGGAAGGGCAGACACAGCCTTGCTCATTGGGCTGATTTTCCCCAAGAAGAAAGGAGCAGAAACCTTTGAGAGATGACTTGTCAGTGCTGCAGGTCTGTGCTGTGCCACCAGCACAGCAGCTTCTGGGTCCAAGGGCACACACAGAGCCCTTGTCCTTCCCAGGCTTTCCTCTGGTGTAAAAAATGTGTGATTTCCTCCAGGTGGGCCAGACAAGTTTACTTTTCTTGTCCTGTTTCATGTTTTCACTCAGCCACCAGCCTGGAGATCTGTCTCTGTCCTAATTCCCCCAACCCTTAGGCCCCCAGATAACTCGTGGGTGTGAACTGAAGGCAGAGAGTTGAAAACACCAACACTTCCTATCTGTGCTCTTGCAGAGGCCAGAGGTGTTTTAATTGCCCTGCTTCTTGTTCTGCCTCTCCTCAAATCAAACAATTTCCAACATGTCATCTTCCATGACATATGATAGGTGCAAGAATTTGAAATACAAATAATTTGGGGGCAATGTAAAATAAATACAATACTAACATAAAGAGCACAAAATAAACCCTAAGGACCTCATTCATTTTCAGATTTCTGTCCCCAAAACCCTACATTTCTCTGCTTGGCTTGATCCCAAAGCACCTACAGGCACCACAAGGATGTGCTGTGGACCAAGCATGCAATTAGTTTAAAAGGCATCTTTCATTTTTATTTCTTCCTATTTGCTCCTCATTCTGTTCACTTCCTTTTCCTACTCCCTCCAGCTGATCACAGAGGCCAGACTAAAGACAGAGAGAAAAATCCAGTGGGAGAAATAGGGTCAGGAGCAGGCTGAAATCAGGAGCTAATGAGGAAGAAAGGTGAGGAACTTGAGTAGGTGGAGCAGTTGTGCACTGAGGAGCCTCCAGCTGGACCAAAGCTGCAGACATTGATCCAGAGTAGGAATGCTCTGAGTAACTGGGGTGGAGGGAATACTCAGAATATTTCAAAATAAAGATGTTGTAGCAGCAGAGGATTAAAAATGGGTGAAGCCCAGTTTGTCTTCAAAAGTTCTCAGGTCACCAGGCACTTGAGGAAAAGACCATAAAGCCACAGGATAGCAGATGGGAAAAGTGTGGTTTTGTACATTCAGGAGAGGATTGAAGGGACTTCACTCTAAGGATGTCAGGCAGCAATTCAGCCACAGAATCTGAGCACAGCCCTGCAGATGGGCTCTGTGCCTCTGCCAAGCCCTGAGGGTGGCACACGCGGGTATTTGGGGATCTAGGCACAACAGGTGAGGACCATAATCCAAATCCAAATTATGCAAAGGACTGACCTGGTGTTATTGATGTGTGTGTGGGCTGGGATCATGCCCGAAATAAGCCTCATGTGAATCACTGATAACACCAGCAGTGGGTGCTCTGCTGTGAGCCAAGCCCAGCAGAGCTCCTCACCTGGGGCTCAGTGCTGCTTTGGCCCAAGAGCAGCTGCAGGATTCAGCCACAGATCCCTGGGATTCCATCTCAGCATCAGTCTGTAGCCAGTTATTGCTCTGCTTGGGAATAAATCTTTTCCAAAATCCATTTTCCTTCAGCTTTTGTTCTAACACTCATCATGTTTGGGCTGGCTACAAACGGTGTCCTACCTACTCCCACCCACATGTATTCTTATTCAAACTTCTACTGGGAATGGGGGAAGAAAAAAAAAAAGAAGAAAAGAAAAGCAAAAAGTGAAGCTATTGATTCAAGAAATTTGCATTTCCCAGGGAGAGCCCCAAAGGTGCCTCACCACAGCCAGGCAGCAGAGGAGCAGGCACAGGCAGGTTTTAAATCAAGGCAAAAAGGCAGAACATAATGCTTCCAATTTACTTTCTTAAAATGAAATGTGCAAGGTAAAAAGCCATGAATTAGCACTAGTGAACACTGCAGCCACCAAAAAGAGGTTTTTAAGCCATTCTCCACTGCTTCCCCCCACCCTTTATCTTGTCAAGACTGTATTTTCATTGTGTGCTCCTGTAATTTAAATCCTGCTCGGGCTCGGCGCGCACCGTGTAATTGTGAGTCAGCAAGGGTTTGAATGTCATCACTGCTGTGCAAATAACATCATCAGCTCATCAGCTGTGCCAGTAACATTGCAATTATGTAAGCCACTATTATTTCCACCCCTGATATGCCATATTAGAACTTATTTTGGGGGCTGGAGCTGACAGGTATTCTATCAATGTGTAAAGCACAGCAGCCGAGCTACGGCTCCAGGTAGGAACATCATTCCCCTGGGACTCCCTGGTGACATCACCAGCAGTGCCAGAGCTCATGGATGGTCCTGGAGGAGCTGCTGTAAAGCCTGCTGCTGCTCTGGTGTCACCATTGCACTCACCCCACACCCTACCCAGCACTAAGGACCTGCTTTGTTTCCTCTCACTCTTTGTGCTCACCCAAATGCAGACGCTACCCCCAAAATAGAAATGGTGAGTTTTAACTGCTGAAGAAAGTTTGGTAGATATTTTCATTTGGTCTGTTGGAGAAGAGTCTTGGGGCCTTAGTTGTTGTTTATAATGTGGTTAAGCCCCTGGACTACAGCTCAGCACTTACTGATTAGTCTTTCTGAGGCTTCCCGTGTGCTTTTGGCCAGATCAACAATTTCCTAAGCTTTTATTTTCACCTCCTTAAAAATGAGGCTGGCATAACGATTCCTTCCTCTAATCCTCCACACGATTATACGGGTGAGCACATCCCAGCAGAGCCAGCCCCTGAGGCTCCTCAGGGAGCCCCAACCTCTCTGTGCTCCTGTTCCAATGGGTCTGCAAGGTTCACCAGCACAGCAGAAGCTCTTTCCTGTAGCATCATGCTCTGTTCTAAGCACAGCTGGTCCCCTGGAAATGCTCCATGGAGCAGGCAGAGCTCCTCTCCCAGAGCCATCCCCTGTGCCCCCAGCAGCCCAGGGGGCAGGTGGAATAGTCCATAAACATTCCTGCTTGCCTTGACTTCTCCCTCACACACTCACAGCAGAAACCAGGGCCAGAGCACCAGCACAGCTCAGGCTGAGGAGCACTTTGGTAACAGCTCAACACATGAGGAACAATGGGAAGCCACATTTGGATTAATTCCCAGTCAGCTGCTCCGTGTTGTGCCCAAAGAAACAACGCTCCACTGAACGTCTGTCAGGATGATAGATTCAGACTTTTTCTGTTTTTTCCAAGATTATTTCAGCTTAAAATGCAATTGGAAGATTGATTCTTTAGATCCTCACATTATATAGGGTCTGGGTCTAGAGTATAACTCAGTGTGAAGGGAGATGATTCTCATCTTCACCTTCCAGAGATGCTGCGTGTCACCAAAGCTGACAAAGGGAATGAATAAAGGCAAGGGCTGTGGAGAGAGAGAGAAAATTATGAATGTGTGGTATTTACAGCATACCTGTACACAGTACTATTATTGTTTTTTTTTTTGTTTTTGTTTTTTTTTTTGGAAACCACTCCTGCAAGGAAGACGAATACCTAAATATGCTCTTTATTAGGTTAATTACTGTTTTATTTGGGGGAGAATACTGAGGTCATTATTCTTTTACTGTGTTCTCTAGTGTGTTATATTCACAGCAAAACATATTTATTCAGAACTTCATTTTGATTTAATAGAAAAATGTTTCTTGCCACAGCAGTGTGGAATACTCATTTTTCTCCATGTGTTGATTTTTAGCATATAAATGCCAGAAGCCTCTGTTCTCTTTCCTTATCAAGAAAAACTTGCCTGAGATTAATTTCCTCATCATCCTTCCCTTTTAAAGTGGCTGTTTTTCAATGCCATTTAAAGGCAGAGTTGTGATAAATTCCTGGTTTCAATGAACAGATTTCAATGAAAGACTCTATTCCACAGCAGTAAAGTTGTTGAATCCAAACAGAAAGAGGAAAAAAATTATGAAGTTGGGTACTGCTACAGCAGCCAATTCTATGAGAGGTGCCCTCATGTGTTTTGCTTTCTAATGACAATTAGTTTTGAAATGAACTGATTGCAAAAGTTTTTTAGATTTTTGTAGAGGGAAAGGGACATTCTTCTGACACAACTTCTTTACAATTGCATGTTGGACTAATCAAAAACTAACACAGCAGAAGATAATTTCTTAAGGAACGAAAGGATGAGAACAGCTTAGATGGAAAACATGAATTTGACTCCAAATCTGTGCATTTCTGACCCTAACATTTAGCTATAGAGCCAAAGAGAAGATTTATAGATTTTATAGGAATTGGGTAGATGGGCCAACAAGAACCATCTTTCTACTTAATGATCCTTCCCCTTTCTATAGATTATCTTTAGCAAGACTTTATCCTTTACTTCATTAGTCTGAGCTGTCTGTGAAAGGCTTATTTTAAATGGAATTCACTTTAAGTTATATTAATTAAAATTTAAATTGCGTTAATTTTTATTAAATTTCAATTGCATTCAATTGTATTGCGTTTTAAATTGTAAGTAACACCTAGACAAAAATTTCCTGCTGTCAGAATATTCTGCATCCAAACTATAAACCCCTGCTGGCTTCTCACCCAAGCAGCATGGAAAACAGGGATCCTCAGCCAGCAGCACTCCAGAGATCACCTGAGCAGGTGATGCTGGCCCAGCTGAAGTTCACAGGCTTGCTAAGGCTGGCAGTGCCTTTTGGTATAACCTCACCCTTATAAAACCAGCATTCAGTTCACTGCTTTTTCTTATTCAAGGGTGATTTTAAAACAAAAGGATAGAAAGAAAGGAAAAATCCAGCCCCTAGCCCGAAGATTTAATTAAAAATCCAGGACCTCAAAAGGTATTTAGCTACTTTCATTCCCATTTTCTGTTTATCATAGACAGTTTAATGTCTATAGGTCTTTAGCTGCTAGAGACTGCCTTCCTAGGCTCTCAAGAAAGACTTCTGAAAAATAAGAAAAACTGGCAAAAGCTTTGATGGTCCTTTGTTCCTTGTTAACAGAATAAAGAAATCTTTTTGAGAAAAATCGGAGCTCCTTAAATATGTAGGACAGAGAAAGGAAGAGTTATTGCCCTTTGGAGACGGCATTATTTTGCCATGGAGTTGGTTTTGTCAGATGAAGTTTTATGACACATAGTGGCAATCATCCATCTTTGATGAGCAGACACACAGTAAATCAGAGAGACTGCTCTCCACGGATCACCGAGTCACAGCACACGCCTTGGTAAATCATGAGGCTCTTAAATAAATGCTCTTAATGTGTTTCAGGCTGGCTTAGGGTTCTGCAATATTTAATGAAAATCAGGTATTTTTATCTGGAATGCTGAAAAATAATAAAGTGGGCTGGGAAGAGGAAAAGCAGCATTGCCAAGTAAAACCAGTTGTGTGTGCAACAAGGAGAAGTGGAGACCCGAGCACAGCGAGAGAAACGTTCCGGAGAGACCCGGATCCAAGGCGAGATGTGACATTTCACTCCTCAGATATCAAGTAGGGCAGAAAACCTGTCTTACACTGCAGATCAATACATCACTTAGAGAGGGGGAGAGAGGCCACAGCCCAAATCAATCTGCAAGGTGTCAGAAACATCTAGGCCGACACCTGGCCACCGTGCCCTTTAGCCCCCAGAGAGCCTCAGACCAAAGCAGTTGTCAGGAGATGAAGTCAGCCAGGAAACAGCACAAAGCAAACGTGAAAGGAGCCTCTTGTCATGGAGAAGGGCATTGCTGTTTTCCAAAAATACCCAGCTGTAATGCACAGCTCCCCAGGCCCCAATGTGCATTGGATTTTACTCATTGAAGTTGTGAAAAAAAAGCAATTATTTATTCCTATATATTTTGGCTGGACAATGAGGAAGCTGAAGGAGGGGGAAGTAGATAAACTTGCTTTTTAAATAAACTGCAGACTGGGTTACAACAATCCTCTGGATACGTAGGTGACAATTTCTACGGGATAAAGATATAAACCACAGTTTCTATCATTCAGGAACTATTATTACTTTTTTGGCTAAGGGCACATTAAAAAGCCTGGCCCATGGTTTCTGTGACTACTTTAGTCCCATGCACAAGGACACATCCAAGACCATCCCCACAAGTTCCACTTTCAGGTCACTTCTCTTTCAAAGACCTGTTCCCAAATGAATGATGGGGGCTTGTTTCCCTCCATCACAGAAATTTTTTTGTCACAGGAATGATTTATCTGTTGACAGCCAGGTTCACTGCCCCCAGGCAACTGATGGCAGTTGAAACCACTCAATGAAAAGCGAAGAACACTACAACCAGTTTTAAGAAAGGGAAGGAAAAGAAAAGCTAAAAGTAAGTCCTTTCCTCTAAGGCTGCCTTGTAACTCTTCCCTGCAAGAGACACAAACAAAGTCAATTCCTCCAGGTGCTAGGTGTGGTATACCCTTGGGTTACAACATTAATTATAACTTGGAAAAGGTAGACCAGGCAGTGGTTGTTCTTAAAAAAAGAAATTCCAGTATTTGTGAAGTCTCTCCTGTCAAAGTGGTATGGTAAAAACACTTGGAAAATACAAGGTTATGGCTCAAAGCAGGTCTACACCAAAAGTATTGGATGAAACACATCACCAGAGGAGCAAGATGAGGTGAGCTCATGACATCCAATTGTAGGGACTAAACAAGGACATGCACTAATGAGATCCACTGGCAGGGATTAAAGCAGTGCTCTGCTTGTGGCTGAGCTCTGTGGGGTCAGTGAGAGGGACTGAACTCAAAATAATTTGAAGCGCCTCAGGCACAGTGCAAGTATCTCCTGTTTCACATCCGATATGAAGGAAAATATAATGGTTACACCATTATATTACACCATTTGAAGGTTTTCCTTCAAATTTGACTCTACAGATGGCAAATTCTTGAGAATAAGGACTGTTCTATGGCCCACTCCTGAGGGCCTCTTGGGACTTATCATATTAATACTTAAAAACAAAATACCACATAACAGAAAAAGAGTCTGATATTAAGACATCTATAAGCTAGTTATGAATTTATAGATACAGGAGGGATATTAGGCACCACACTACTTTGAAAACAAAGTTCATGGCTGAAAGGAGAAGAACCAGGATACAAGGTATTAAATTCATAACCCAGCTGAGAGGCCATACAAATGTAACCTGCTGCTCACTCAGTGGCTAGATGTGATCACACCCCCTCAATCTCAAAAACCAGAACAGCAGCAGGCCTCAGTTTTACACTTCTCGATCTGAACTACAATTATTGTCACAAGAGCCAATTTCACATTGGGCCGTTTCTTGTTCTTGTTGTAATTCATCATGAGAAGACGTGAGATCTGAGATACCCCGGCAGGGCACAGTCCATGAATAATACAGCACATTGCTTTGACCTTTTCAGTTTGCTCTGTGGTGTGATTGGCCAACTGTTCCTGTCCTCCCCTGTTAACCACCCCATTAACCTGGAGAAGGTGCGATGGACAGACAATTAGCCAGCAGAATGCTAAAAAGGTTAATGCAGGAGCTCACAGCCTTGGCTTTCTTGAGCTTCAATGGGTATTAAGATTCTGCAATCTCTTTCAAAGTCTGCAGGGAAAAAACAAGAATTCACACAGGATGAACTTTGTTCTCATTTCAGATCATAATCATGTAGCTCCTCTCAGATGTCACACTTGGATGATTCCAGCATATGCGTGAATAAACCAAGAAGAATGTTTATTTTTACTCCTCTCAATATGGAGAATATTCAATTAAAGTGGTGAACCTTTTCTCTGAAGCTGGCCATTCTTGAATAAAGGAAAATTGGAGAGAGTAGTGGCAGAGCAGCTCCACACAACAGCCTTCTTCCAAAGGTCACTCTTGCTACGCTAACTACTCAAGCTGAGTCATCCCAGTCATCTCCTGCTCAAAGAGAGCAAATGCTGGAATTTTTACATCCTGTGGGCTGTCAGCTGCAGAAAACTTCATCTCAGAACTCACCAAGACTATGAGGACAGGCAGAGCTCACATGTTGCAGCACATGGAGAACATGAGACACATGTAGGGCTCAGAGGAAGCGCCTGTTGAAAGCAACTGCCCCATTTCTCTGGATATCTACACATTTTTAAAATCTCCCAATACCTTATTTTTCGAAAGATAAAACCACTACAGATGACACAGAGTTATAGGTAAGTATCAGAAACTGTTTTCTGAAGCCTTGCAGTCAAAAGTCCTAATTTCACAATTTCACATGGGCTTCTTTTGCTCATAAAGATTTTCTAACCAACACTCCAGTGGTTCGTTTATGATGACCTGGGATAGTTTGTTTTTCAGACACAGCCACATTCTTGTCTTTGTAGAAATGTGTTGCTCTGAGTTGCTATTACTAGCAATGCTATGAAATACATTAGATGGAAGCAGAGAAAAGGACCTTTTTGACACCCTTTGCAACACCAAATTTTACATTTATTGCGGGTATTGACCGCAATAACACAGAGCCCTTTTTATTACCTTCCACTAATAATATATTCTCTATTTTGCTTAAGGTGAACAATGATATTCAGACAGGAAGACTTATTAACAGGGAAAAGATAAAGCTCTAAATTATAAAAATGACTTGATAGTTTCTCTCTGTAATACATTTTAAGTCCAGAAGGGACCATTAAGATCACCTATATGCCAAGGATTTTTGCACTGTGCTTTTTGATATATGAGATCTCAAGTATCATACCATTTCTTTTGACCCTTGCTCTTGAGCACTATCTCTGATGGATTTTTACAAACTGCATATTGAAATATTCACATGCTTAGGGGCCTGCTCACAAACTGAAAGAGATTAGAGGAGCATAATTTCTTTTCAGAAGAGCATGTTTTTTTTTTATTTTTAGTATAAAAGTTTTTCTCTGTTTCTGTAACAGGTGAAATCAACATAAAGAAAAGTTTATCAGGCTGCCATATCTTTGATTTGAAAAGATTGGTGGCAATTTTAATGACTTCTAATTCTATATATGGGATAAAACTGAATATTTCTGAGCATTCAGCAAGAGTTATAGCAGCTATGCCATTTACAGGCTCTCCGTTACTCTACCCAGTGCATTCAGCAGCAGACAGACACCATCATGAGAAGATCTGCCAACCTCAACAGCTGATCTCTACTGATCACTATCACAAATTAAGACATACCACAAATTAGGAGAGTACTGATCTTGTCAGATTCAGATTAAATTCTGGATATGTTGAATAGAAAAGGCAAACAAAGAGAAAGGAAATCAATCCATTCCTGGATTTGTTCAACGGTCTGGGTGACCTGGGGAGTCCCTGTGGCAGTGAATTAATTGTCCCCTGCAGATAAAGGATCAGAACTCTCTTGGTTCTGTGCTCATTTAAGGAGGGCTGAGGTGATCCATAGGGAGTGAGAGTGGCAGGAACCAAGGAGTCCTTGTGCTGCTGTCGTGGTTTAACTCAGCCCCACACAGCCGCTCGCTCGCTCGGGTGGGAGGGAAAGAGAATCAGGAGAGCAAAAGTGAGAAAACTTGTGGGCTGAGATGAAGACAGTTTAATAAGGGAAGGAAAAGCCATGCACACAAGCAAAGCCAAACAAGGAATTAATTCCCCACTTCCCATGGGCGGGCAGGTGTTCAGCCATCCCCGGGAAAGCTGTAACAGTGACTTGGGAAGACAAAAGTCATTGCTCTGAACATTCCCACTTCCCTCTTCTTCCTCAGTTTTATGCTAAGCACAACAGAATGCAGTCTGGAATATCCCTTGGGTCATTGGGGCCAGCTGTCCTGCCTCTGTCCTTTCCCAAATCTTTGTGCATCCCCCTCCCCTCGCTGGGGTTGAGGTGAGGAGCAGAAAATGCCTCAGCTCTGTGTAAGCCCTGCTCAGCCATAACCAAAACATCCCTGAGTTATCCACACTGCTCCCAGCACAAATCCAAAGCACAGCCACCCATCAGTTACTGGGAAAAGAATTAACCCTACCCCAACCAAAACCAGCACAGCTGCCTTGAAAAGCTTTCCCCCCAAAGCCTCATTTATAGGAGAGTAGCATGAACTTTATTTTTGAAATATATTTATCAACTGCTGTGTTAAATGTGCCCAAAGAGCTTTTATTTTTCAAAGGGACGATAACATCAGGCTTTACAAGCAGAGAAAAAGCTTTTTTTGTTAAAATGTGGAATGTCATTTTTTGTGGGGGTAATAGCTGGAGGTGCATAAAACCAAATTCTGACATTTAATTAGTAATCAGCAGTGATCTGTTAGTCAGTTACTGTAATTCATGAACTGTTAAGTCAAAGCAAAAATGGCAAGTAATTAGACTGTATCCATTAGACCTTCCCTAGCACACACTCATACAGCCAGGGTTTCAACTGGAGGCAGAAGTGGAAGTGTGAAGCTCCTTAATATATTCCACTTTTTAATTAGCAATCAGTGCTGATTTGTCAGCCATACCAACTCTAATGCATGAGCCATTGAAACACAGAAGAAAGGCACACTTTCAAAACCATTTATGCTCATATTTACATTCTCTCCAGAGTGAAACATTGGAGAAAGCACTGTAATGCCATCAGAGAGCAGCAGAAAGTGTGTAGGAGCTCACAATCCAACACAACCACTGCATCACTAATGGTTTGGGTGAAGACACAAATTATTTACAAGAGCATGTCCAGACACTGACAAATAAACATTAATAAACATTACCTTTGTTAACTGTACACAACTCAAAATCTCCAAGAGCTCAGGCAGTTTATATTCCACTCAATTCCATTTGAAAGAATCTATTAATAAACTGATAGCAAACTTACCAGGTTGCTGCATTTTGGATGGAGAAGGAAGTGAGAGAAGTGCAAAAAGTCCAACTTTGCCTGATCTTCAGAGCTGCCAGAGAAACCTGTGCAAGAACAGCAGAACACATCCTGCTTCTAGGCTTTGGTAGGTGCAAAATTTTATTTCCCCCAAGCCAGGATGGGCTCTACAGCACTGCTGAAGCTGAGCAGCAAAACTGGGCACTCCAGCATTTGGTCAATAGCCTCTTCCTTGTTCATCAACCCTTAAAGAAATTGAGGAGCTGAGGGGAGAGGGGGAATGAGGTGTAGAGGTTGTTCTCTTTTTACCCATGTTAGTAGAAATACCAGAACTTTCACTCATATAAAGTGCATGCACTAGGCCTCCCTACAGGGCATAAAAATAAAAGGCTGCTTCATACATATTTGTAAGAACCTTTTGTTTATCAAAATACACAAACACATATATTTTTATATATAATAACTTACTTCAGAAACAGAAGGTAGCTCCTACAATAGTCAGGCTCTGTACTTTAAGTCAGTGTCAGTGTATGGATCAGCTGATAAAGGCACCAACACAGCTTAAACTAATTACAGTTTGCAGGTAGGGTGGTAATTGCACTTCTAACTGCTTAAATTAAGTATACAAAGGCCTGGTTACATTTGCATAGAGCCTGACAGGATACTTTGTGCCAGCTGAAAATTCTGCCCTCAGTAGTGGTAATGTTCTTCACAAAAAAATTGCTGTTGTTTGCCTAACATCTGACAGAGTGACATCTATTTCACTACATGCTTAATTAGTTTGTTTTCATGGTGTTCCCGCTTCCACTGCAGCTTTCCTTAGTGGTGGGAGCAGGCAGGTTTCTGGCTCTGCGCTTGAAACCAGTCCCAAGGCAAAGCACGTGGCACCACTTTGCCTTCCCCCTTCCAATGTCAGCTGCGAGGAGCACTCAGCCAGCATTTCCAGCTTTCAGCAGCTTTTGTGTTTTTAAAGTACCTCCTAGCTGCCCCCTTTGTCTCTGATGGCTGGCTTTCAGGGGCTGTAAACATCCATCTCGCACAGGAGGCTGCAGCTCCTGCATTTGAAACAGCAACTATTTCTCTGCAAAGCACAGGTCAAGCTGTCCTGTTGAATCTACTATGAATTTGCAAACAGGTGCTCTCGAGCAGCTGTGAGATCTCCACCTTTTCCCTTTGAACAAGAACCTATAAAAGATTGATTAATCATGTCAGGCCATTAATGCTTTAATAGTTTGTGAGTGTACATTTATGAGTTCTAGGCATGTGAATGGCTCCAACCTCTATTCCAGACTTCCTCCAGTCTCCTCTCGAGTATCTCAGTGGGACTCTTCTAATTTTTTTAAGCAAGCAGACAAGATTTTGCTTCCTTAAACATCACCAGACAAAACTCCCACCCAAAATATCTTTTCTTTGACAGCTGTCCTTCAACTACAAATTTAGAGCAATGGTTAAGAGAATTCTTGTAGCACTGCAAGCAACTCATTAAACTGTTTTTGTACAGCCCACAAGAAAAGGTTGTGTTTTAAACAAAGACATCTTTTAACCTCCTCTACAGCATTCCAGTTTTCCTGAATGAAACAAATTGGCTGACTCTGTAGCATAGAGATGTTAGAATGTCCTTTTAAGCCAGTTTTTTTCCTTAAAAGAGTTGCAGAAAAGATCTTATAGTTTTACAATTCAGAAATCAACATAAAGACTTAGGAAATTATACTGAATTCTACTAAACTTTCCAAATTGAAATTTAAAAAATCATTCAGGAGATGTGAATTGTCTGTATCATGACTGAAGCTAGGTGTTGTACAAAAGCAGATGCTTACTGCTACTCAGTAAGTCACAGCCCATGAGGTGAGATGGTGAAAGTAATAAAGTAATATTGTTTAAAATTCTGGTTTGGAGAAGCAGTGTCACCTCAGAATTCAAAGAACACCAGCCAAAACACCCTCCAAAATTTTGTACTTATTCCAATGCTTATACTTACTTATACTTCCAATGCATGTACTTATTCCAAAGGAATATTGGAAATGGAAAAGGTGGGGCAAACTTCTCATTTGTAAAAATTCCTTATTGTGGCTTGTTTCTGTTACTCTGGATCACCTTTTTAACTCCGAAAGCTCATTTCCAGCTCTCAGCCTGTTCTGTCATCTTACTCAAGCTTTTGCTGCTGTGTGACAGCTGTAAAACACTCTCCCCTTCCCTGTCCCCTCTATCAAGAGAAATACTGAGCAGACCCTTCTAAATCCTAATATTTGTTAACAGTACACCTATTTTTTTCATAAAAGCAGAAGCAGCTCTTGCTGAAATTTGACATTACAGGTTAAGGTAATGCATCCAGAATGTAGGAGTGTATAAAGTCACACCAAAAGCTGGTACAGCCTTCCTCATCTTCCAAGAGTTAGCAAGACCAGGCAGAACTGGTTCCTCCATTATGATGTGCAACAGCTGGAGAGAAGGGGGACTCAGCACTGTACTAAAGCTGATAGTGCTGTAAGTTTGTACAGAAGTTACCAGGCTGAAGATACCCTTCCAGTTATTAAAAAAAAAAAAAAAAAAACGAACATAAACCTGGAACTGTTGTTGGATTTTCAGTATTTATTGAATAGTTTATTTTCTAGAGCCACTTCATGATAGAAGTGTCAGTGCATAATCAGCTCATGATGGACAAGGACAAAAAAAAAAAAAAAAAAAAAAAAAAAGAAACAAACCATGAACTGGACACATAGATGCAGGGGAGATTCATGAATATATTAAGAAAAAAAAAAAAGATTCAGGCCTATCAAGTGGTATACTTTATTAGGAATAACTACATAGATAATCAAAGTACAGTTGTAGGCTAGAGCCCAACAATGCTTTTTTTTTTTCCCCCCATATAAAAAAGTAAACTTTCATAAAAGCTTGTTTAGCAAAGCCAGAAGCAGTGTTATTTTAAACAGTTTATTTACATTGCTCAGATTGGCAATAAAAGATATAAAAAACAGTGCAGTCTGACACATTCAAAAGCATCACTAGTTACGAATAGATACAAGACAAAACACAGGTGGTTAAAAAGAAACCAGAAGTTGTGAACTCCTGCTAATACCAACAGTTGAACTGTT
The DNA here is from genome assembly GCF_029582105.1 of Oenanthe melanoleuca. Lineage (NCBI taxonomy): Eukaryota > Metazoa > Chordata > Aves > Passeriformes > Muscicapidae > Oenanthe > Oenanthe melanoleuca. The sequence goes on along the minus strand of NC_079343.1, from coordinate 17,099,249 downwards.
AATGAAATGCAGAAATTCACATATTTAGATAGTTTGTGAGAGTGCATTGCAGGGTACAAACTGTTCAGAGATGACAGAAGTGAAGACAGAGTTTTAGAGGAAGACATGAGAAAGCCTAAAAGCCTTAGGAATAGTACACTGAAATTTTACACACCAAAATTGGACCCTGAAGTTACAGTGTCCTATATATACTGGTATATTATTACACCAATAATCCCATGTATTAAATAATGATTTGTTAACCAAGTATGGGGAATGTGTGGGGGTTTGGTTTTTTAACAACCCTACTAAACACGAGGGTAATTCTTTTCCTCAGACTTCCACTTCAAAGCAAGATGAAGAATTCAATTGATCATTTTTGGTGGTCAAAGCTCCTCATACCACTGTGTTACAATAAGGCTGCAGATCATAATCACAAAACTCAATTCTATTTTATTATAAACAACTACATTTATAAAATATCTGGAATAAGCAGCTGTACAACAGGTTAACTGTCATACTTGAAAGGTCAGGTACTTCATAATGTATCTCCATTTAAGAAATCCACAATTCAAACATTATAGTGCTCTGCCAGTAGATGAAGTTAGGCAAGCATAAGAGTCATCCAAACTAGCAGTAAATTATGTGATCATCATC